>NW_028225180.1:61666835-62266835 GCF_052327205.1 Somniosus microcephalus
TGTTGTTCTCTCTGCCTGTCTCTCTGTCTGTCTGCCTGTCTCTCTCTCTCTTCTGTCTCTCTCTCTCTCTCTGTCTCACACTTTGTCTGTCCCTTTATCTCTCTCTGTCTATGTCTCTCACTCTCTCTGCCTGTCTCTCTCTCACTCTCTCTGCCTGTCTTTCTCACACTCTGACTGTCTCCGTCTCTCTGTCACTCTCTCTCTGCCTGTGCCATTCTCTCTGTCGCTCTCTCTCTGTCTCTCACTCTCATTCTCTCTCCCTTGCTCTCCCTCTCTTACACTCTCTGCTTCTCTCTCACTGTCCCTGCCTCGCTCCCTCAAACTCTCTGCTTTTCTTTCTCACACTTGTGGTAAACCACTGTTTGTATTCCTGTTCATCCTGTTTGTATTCCACTGTGTACATGCCTGGACATGCCTCGGCTGACTCCTCCCACAGGTCCTAGTATAAAGGTGACTGCTCCCCAGCCCTTAGTATCATGGACCGGTCGACCATGCGAGGCAGACCTCCATTCTGTTGTTAATAAAAGCCTTTGGTTACTCTTCTAACTCTCAGTCTTTTATGAGTAATTGATAGCGCATCAATTTTATGAACAACATTTTTATAATGGAGAAGATCCTCACACCAGCATGCCTGGACTTAGATCATCGGGAGGCGGACTCATCCACCAAGTTTACTCACTGGCTTAAGTGTTTCGAAAAATTCCTGACAGCCTCCGAAGCAATCAAATCGGACGAGGACAAACTGGATGTCCTGACCTCCAAAGTGAACCACCGAGTGTACTCGGTCATCCAAGACGCGACCTCGTATGCGGACGCTATCAAGCTCCTCAAGGACCAGTACACGCGCCCAGTGAACGAAGTGTACGCCAGGCACCTCCTGGGGAGTCATAAACAACAACCTGGGGAATCGACCGTGGAATACCTTCAGGCACTGTCTGTGCTTGGCCGGGCCTGTGGTTGTAAGGATGTAAAGGCCGCCGTGTACACAGAGGAAATTATCCGGGACGCTTTTGTAGCGGGCCACAGATCCAATTACACCCGACAGCGACTGTTGGAGCAGAGTAACCTCGACCTCAACAAGGCCTCTGAACTCGCACTATCATTGGATGCAGCCTACCAGGGCATGGATGCCTACTCCTCTGCACCGTGGACGCCGCGGGGAATGACAGCCTGGGACACGGTAGGACCGCCTCATAGCGCCGCGCCACCCCAGCCACACCCCAACAACGGCCCAACTACCGCAGCAGTGTCCCAAGGCCAGACAGCAGTGCCCCAAGGCCAGAAATGCTACTTCTGTGGCCAGGCAAAACACCCCAGAGCGCGCTGCCCGGCGAAAAACGCGATCTGCTTGGGCTGCGGGAAGATGGGACACTACGCTAGCGTCTGCAGGGCCAAAGCCACCCCGAATCCCAGCAGCGCCGTGTGTGGGCCATGCGGGCCGCCATCTTGGACCTCCCCGGCCATGTGCGAATCACCGGTACAGCAGCCATTTTGGACGCCTCCAGCCACATGGGGATCATGGACGACAGCCGGGACGCAGCAGGCCCCCGACACCGCCTCATCTGATACCCGCAGTGACACACCGACCCCTACGCTGGCATCCGTTACACTGGACCAAGCGAGACCGCACCAACTGGCCAGTTCCACAATGGACATTAAGGTAAATGGTCACGATACAATCTGCCTTTTTGACTCTGGGAGCACGGAGAGCTTCATCCACCCCGACACGGTGCGGCGTTGCTCTCTCCCAGTCCTGCCTGCGCAACAGCGGATTTCTATGGCCTCCGAGTCCCAGTCGGCGGACATCGGCGGCTACTGCGTGGTGACACTCGTAGTAGACGGGACCGTGTACGATCATTTTAAACTTCTGGTCCTGCCTGACCTCTGCGCTGCCGTCCTGCTGGGGTTAGATTTTCAGTGCCACCTTAAAAGTGTTACGATGGCGTACGGTGGACCCCTACCCCCACTCACAGTCCGCAGCCAGCAGCTTCCAAACTGCCTGCCGTGCACCAGGTGCAACCTCTCCACACTCAGAGTCACCCCCCCCAACTGTTTGCTAACGTCACCCCCGACTGTAAGCCCATCGCCACAAAGGGCAGGCGATACAGTGCCGGGGACAGGGTTTTCATTAAAACCGAAGTGGAGCGGCTCCTGAAAGAAGGGATTATTGAGGGCAGCACCAGCCCCTGGCGAACCCAGGTTGTGGTCGTTAAGACCGGCGAGAAGCAGCGCCTGGTCATCGACTACAGCCAGACAATAAATCGCTACACCCTGCTGGACGCCTACCCACTCCCCCGTATAGCTGATATGGTCAACCAGATCGCGCAGTACCGCGTCTTCTCGACCATTGACCTGAAATCAGCGTACCACCAGCTCCCCACCCGCCCTGAGGACCGCCAGTACACTGCCTTTGAGGCAAACGGCCGCCTCTATCACTTCCTTAGGGTTCCCTTTGGCGTCACCAACGGGGTCTCCGTCTTCCAAAGGGAGATGGACCGGATGGTCGATCAAAATGCGTTGCAGGCCACTTTCCCATATCTGGACAATGTGACCATCTGCGGCCGTGACTTGCAGGACCATGACGCAAACCTCGAAAAATTCCTCCGCACCGCCCAACTCCTAAACCTGACATATAACAAGGAGAAGTGCATATTCCGCACAAACCGCCTCGCCATCCTTGGCTGTGTTGTGGAACACGGAGTCATCGGCCCCGACCCCGACCGGATGCGTCCCCTTATGGAACTTCCACTGCCCCACTGCCTCATGGCCCTGAAGAGGTGCCTAGGGTTTTTCTCCTATTACGCCCAGTGGGTCCCCTACTATGCGGACAAGGCCCGTCCGCTGATCAAGTCCACCTCTTTTCCCTTGACGGCAGAGGCCCGCTTAGCCTTCCATCGTATCAAGGAGGACATTGCCAAAGCCACCATGCACGCAGTGGACGAATCCATCCCCTTCCAGGTTGAAAGCGACGCGTCTGACTTTGCCCTGGCCGCTACCCTCAATCAGGCGGGGAGACCCGTGGCCTCCTTTTCACGAACCCTCCAAGGCCCGGAGAACAGACACTCCGCTGTTGAGAAGGAGGCCCAGGCGATTGTGGAGGCTGTGCGTCATTGGAGGCACTACCTGGCCGGAAAACGATTTACCCTGCTCACTGACCAGCGTTCAGTTGCTTTTATGTTTAACAACAAGCAGAGGGCAAAATCAAAAATGACAAGATCTTGAGGTGGAGAATCGAACTTTCCACCTACAACTGCGAGATCTTGTACCGGCCCGGGAAGCTAAAGGAACCCCCGGATGCGCTATCTCGTGGCACCTGCGCCAGCGCGCAGATCGATAGACTGCGGGCCCTCCACAATGACCTCTGCCACCCGGGGGTCACCAGGTTCTTCCACTTCATCAAGGCCCGCAACCTGCCTTACTCTATTGAGGAGGTCAGGACCATGACCAGGAACTGCCAAGTCTGCGCTGAGTGCAAACCGCACTTTTATAGACCAGACAGGGCCCACCTGATAAAAGCCACTCGCCCCTTCGAGCGCCTGAGCGTCGATTTTAAAGGGCCTCTCCCCTCCTCCGACCGCAATGTGTACTTCCTCAATAATATTGATGAGTACTCCCGTTTCCCGTTCGCCTTCCCCTGCCCGGACATGACCAGTGCCACGGTCATTAAATGACTGAACAACCTCTTCACCCGGTTCGGCTTCCCCAGCTATATCCATAGCGACCGGGGCTCATCGTTTATGAGCGACGAACTCCGTCAGTACCTGCTAACTAGGGATATTGCCACAAGCAGGACCACCAGTTACAACCCCCGGGGGAACGGACAGGTGGAAAGAGAAAATGCGACAGTTTGGAAGGCCGTCCTGCTAGCCTTAAAGTCTAGGGGCCTTCCAACCTCCCGCTGGCAGGATGTGCTCCCCGATGCGCTCCACTCTATTCGGTCACTGCTCTGCACTGCCACTAACGCCACCCCTCATGAGAAAATGTTTGTCTTCCCAAGGATGCCCACATCGGGGACATCGCTACCGCCATGGCTGACGTCCCCAGGGCCGGTCCTACTGAGAAGACACGTGAGGACCCATTAAACGGACCCCCTGGTCGAGAGGGTCGACCTCCTCCACGCCAACCCCCAGTATGCTTACATCGCATACCCGGACGGGCGGGAGGACACAGTCTCCATAAGACACCTTGCACCCTCGGGGGCCGCAGTAACCCACTACCCACTACCACCCCCCCCACGATCCGATATCCAGCCCCAGCAGACGGCAGGCCTGGGCCCCGCGACCCGCTCGACATCTACGAGGACGACACGCCTGTGCCACAGCCTACGCTGGACTCGACGCCGGAAACTTCACTACCCCTGCCGTCGCCACGCAGATCACAGCGGCAGACAAGACCTCCGGAGAGACTCCAATGCACTAACTTTTAATACACTTCACCCCGCCGGACTCAATTTTAAACAAGGGGTGAATGTGGTAAACCACTGTTTGTATTCCTGTTTGTCCTGTTTGTATTCCACTGTGTACATGCCTGGACATGCCTCGGCTGACTCCTCCCACAGGTCCTAGTATAAAGGTGACTGCTCCCCAGCCCTTAGTATCATGGACCGGTCGACCACGCGAGGCAGACCTCCATTCTGCTGTTAATAAAAGCCTTTGGTTACTCTTCTAACTCTCAGTCTTTTATGAGTAATTGATAGCGCATCAACACTCTCTGCCTGTCTCTCTCTCACTCTCCCTGGCTATCTCTCTCTGTCACTCTGCCTGTCTCCGTGCATCTCTATCTGCCTGTTTCTCTTCCTTTCTGCCTGTCTGCGACTCTTCCTGTCTGACTCTCTGCCTGCCTGTCTGTCATTCTCTCTGCCTGCCACTCTGTCTGTCTGTAATCTGTCTGTCTGTCTATCTGTCTGTCTTTTTCTCTCTCTCTGTTTCTCTCTCTCTCTCTCTCTCTCTCTCAGTCTCGCTCACTCACTTTCGGTCCCTCAATCTCTCTGTCTCTCTCTCTTTTTGGCTCGCTCTCTGTCTGTCTCTCTCTTTCTCTGTCACTATCTCTCTCTTTCTGTCACTATCTCTCTCTCTCTGTCTCCCGCTCTGTCTGTCCATCTCACTCACTGTCTGTATGTCTCTCCCATCAAACACTCCCAGGGCAGGTACAGCACGAGTTCGATAGAGATGTATATTTCTCCCTGACAATGTCTCGCTCTCTCTGTCTCTCTGCGTGACTTTGTCTGTCTCTCTCTTCCTTTTGCTCTGCATATCTCGCTGCCTCTGTGTCTGCCTGTCTCTCAGCCTCTCTGTCCACCTGTCTCTCTTCCTCCCTGTCTATCTGCCAGTCTGCCTGCAAACCAACTCTGTCTGTCAGCCTCTCTGCTTCTCTCTTTCTCTGTCTCTCTCCCTCTTTGCTTCTCTCTCTCTGTCTCTCTCTCGCTCTCGCTGTCTCTCTCTCTTGCTGTCCCTCTCTCTCCCGCTGTCTGCCTCTCTCTCTCTCTCTGTCTCTCTCTTTCTCTCCCTTTCTCCCTCTCTGTATGTCTCCCTCTACCTGTCTCCCTCTCTGTCTGCCTGTCCCTCATACCCTCTGTCTGCCTGTCTCTCAGCCTCTCTCTACCGCTCTGTCTGTATGTCTCTATTCCTCTCTACCTGTCTGCCTGTCTGCCTATTTTGCCTGTCAGCCTGCCTGCCTGTCTCTCTCTCTGCCTCTCTCTCTCACTGTCTTCCTCTCTCTGTCTGTCTCTCTCTCTCTCTGTCCCTCTGTCTGTTTGTCTCGCTGTCTCTCTCTCTCTCTGTTTCTCTCGATTTCTGTCTCTCTCTCTTTGTCACTCTGTCTGTCTGTCTTTCACTCTCTCAGCCTGCCTCTCTCTGCCTATCTTTCTCACACTCTCTGCCAGATTCTCTCTCACTCGCCCTATCTGTATCTCTCTGTCAATATCTGTTTTTGTCTCTCTCTATCTCTCTCCCTCTGTCTGTCTGCCTGTCTCTCAGCCTCTCTATATGCCTGTCTCTCTACCATTCTGTCTGCCTCTCTGCATGTCCACCTCTCCATCTGTCTGTCTGTCGTTCTCTCTGCCTGTCACTCTGTCTGTCTGTCTGCCTGTCTCCCCCTCTCTTTCTCTCTCTCTCTCTCTGTCTGTCTCTCTCTGTCTGTCTCTCTCGTTCACTCTCTCTGTCTCTATTTCTCTCTGTATGTCTCTGTCTCTGTCTCTCCCTCTCTGTCTGTCTCGCACTCTCCCTTCCTGCCTCTCTCTCACTCCCTCTGCCTCTCTTTCTCACACTCAATTTGTCTCTGTCTCTCTGTCGCTCTCGCTCTGTCTGTCTCTCACTGCCTCTCTCTCTCTCTCTGTCTCTCTCTCCTTCTCTCACTTTAATTCTCTCTCCCTCTTTCTCTCCCTCTCCTTCTCTCTCTGACTGTTTCTCACTCGCTCTACCTGCTCCTCTCTCAATCTCTCTGCCTGTCTTTCTCAGACTCTCAGCCCGTCTCTCTCTCACTCTCTCCGTCTGCCTCTCTCTGTTGTAGAAATTAATGGGGATGGGGTTATAACTGGGGTTATAGTCTCTGGCCAGTCAGAAGTATCTGAGCTGCTCCAGAGCCCCGTGCAGTTTCGAATCGCTCCCCTTTTCTCGGTTCTGACCGCCGGACTTATTCAGTAACGATGTAGACAAAACGAGACTCGTGGTTTGGTGCAAAGAAGACCAGTATTTATTGAAATAAAAGGAAAAAAATTGAAAATAATCAATACAGCACACCTATGCTTAATACAGCAATATTTTGCTTAATACAACACTCTTTTACTTAACACAGCACTTTTATCTAGCGCGGCACACTTTTACTTAATACAGTACACTTTTGCTTACTAAAGCACTCTTTTGTGTAGTACAACACTCTTTTACTTGATACAGCACTTTTACCTAGTGCAGCACACTTTTGCTTAATACAGCAGACTTTTCTTAGTACAGCATTTTACTTAACAGGGGAGAGGAAACGGACACATCGAGGGACAATTGACAAAAATTACAATTTTAACAAAATTCCCTTTAATCCCCACCCCTAATACCTATCTAAGTTGCGTTGTAATGGGACAGAAAATCTATGCTCACCAGTGAAACACCTGCTCCGTGCCCTTGTGGTCTGTATTCTTCACCGCCCCGAAGTAGAGATACCTGAGTATTTAAAAGTAACTGCTGGTATTCCACTTCTTTTGGGCGGGCTGGCTGTGTTGTTCTTCTGTGGGCAGAGCATGGAGGCGAGGCGACAGAGAGAGAGAAAATGGCTTCCCGAGAGGCTATTTTATACCCATTGGGAGCCATAATCTTCATACTCAAATCCGGATGTATCTGGGCTATATAAAAGGGAATCAATCTGTCCCCATTGACTGTGATGGGTTTAAATGTATTACCCCATTCATTGACTGGTTTGAATAAAGCTGTCAAATTTTGAAAAAACATGTCTGTTTCCTTAAGTGCTGAGAAAACAGCCCTTGGATATTAGTGTTAACAAATTCATTGTACTGCGGTCAGTCCAACCGCAATGGATTGACAGCTTTAAGTACTTAAGCTTTTGTGTCAACATTGTAGAGAGTTCGTGTAAACAAACATCCATTGTCCTGCGTTGGAACTTCCTAAACTGCAGTTGATTGACAGTTTAAATCCCTCATTACTTCAGAGGCTGTATTTTTTTCAAATCCCTTATCAGCCATCTTTGATTATCCTTCCACATACACACAGGCTGTGTTGCATCTATTGCCACGAGGCCGGACAGCCATCTTTGATTTTCCTTTTCACATACACACAGGCTGCCTTGTGTCTTCTGCCACAAAGCTGGACAGCCATCTTTGATTTTCCTTTTCTCATACACACAGGCTGCCTTTTTTTTCTTCTTCTGCCACGAGGCCTGACAGCCATTTTTTTGATGCCCTGGATTTTTAAGGTATATTCTACCCAGGTTTTCTTTAATCAACAATATAATCTTCGGTGCTGTAGAAATTTTGGAAATTCTTGCAAAACATTACAGTCCCCCATCGGATACTAAAACTTACTTGAAGTATCCTGTCCAAAGGTGAGCAATAATATCTGACCCCCCACAAACAACCTTCACTTATTCTTATCTATATCTATCTTTGATCCACCGACACCTCCATCTCCCCTACCCAGAGAGAATCGCAGTACACGGTAGGCATCGATCGACAGAAAAACATGATTAGTACAATAATTCAAACATGGTGGGGGCAATTGCCCCTACACCACTTGTGACATAGTTTTAAAACGATACAACGTCTTTATTGGGATTAACACCAAGACAAAACATATGTGTCAAAAAAACAAATGGAAGAAAACGAGCTTCCCTTTTCCCTTTTTTATATAATGCAATAGCCTGACACTTTAATAAATGGCACCATTCTACAGCCATAAATATATTTCAAATTTTACAATCTGCAAACACAGCAATCCATAGGCATATGCAATTTGTTCAATTAACTCTAAACAAGTAGTACAATCTTACAGTTATGAACTAAATTCACACATTATTTCCTTTGGGGTTCGGACCAATACATAATACAAAATATAAAATAATTAACAAACTTTTTGTAAACTCTTCATCTTAATCGGGATCCCCAATAACAGTTTAAATGCTGTGGGCATCTGCCTCCTGCAGACACCTCCCATCGTGGGCTAGGGCTGCTCCTTTCCTCGAGCAAACAAAGACACAATGGTCCTCTGTGCCTTCCGGAACTCTGCAAAAGACTTTAAAAAGAAAACATGTAGCCAGGTCCCCTGGCTCGGGGGAGTGTGATCAGGTCCCGTGACCTTGGCTCACATAATACAACTTCTGGAGTGGTACCATACTTAAAACTTACACTCTAATAATTAACACTACCGAACTGCAATATAAAATTTTAAATCATCACGTTCTACCTTAATCCTTTATACACATTACTTGAAAAAAGCTATATACAAGTGTCACCCGTCACCGGGCGGCCAGCCTAATCCCTGTATGGGATGTCACAGGCTGCTCCCTGCGGCGTGGCTGGATTGATCCCAACTTCAACTCCCTCGCAGCTTATGGCTGCTGGTTGGGGCTTCTGTCTTTTGGCTGCTCCCTGACTCGGGGGACGGCCCTATTCCACTGGAAAGCTGGTAACCATACTTTCTTGGGCAGAGTTACCCGAAGAGAACTCCTAGTGAGTGTCGCTGGTGGGGCTACCCCGGCGAGCGGACCCTTAGCTCGGGTTACACTCCTTGCTGGCTGGGGACCTCATCCTTCGGGTCACTTCCTTCCCAAACCTGGGCTGGGGACAGGCAATCCCTTGCCACCAGCTGCCGGTGGCTGAGAGCCTTCCCCTTCAGGTCTAAAACTTTGTTCAGACTCCTCCCCGGAGTCCCACATGAGAGGGGGAATCACTCGGGCCAAGTGCTGGGGAACTTCTCTTCTCCCGCACACGACTGCACCTGCGTGTGCCCTCTGTGTGTGCATACACGCTGCAGGCTGAGGATTTCTAATCTCAGGTACAATCTCAGCTGCCTGATTCCCTGCCTCCGGCTCAAACAACCTGCATTGTTTAATGTAACTGGCAACCTGCCAGTAACTCTGTTCTAACTCCTTTTCCCTCACCAGGGCAGCCTTAAAGTCAGAATCTTGGGCTTGGATCCGCTTTTGGTCCGGGGCCTAAACTATCCCCGGTGTGCCTCCCCTGTCCCGCATTTTTGCTGCCGGACCTGCTCTACAGGGGTCGCAGACCTCTCCTTCCCTGTCCCCCTCCTTGAACAGCTTACACTGGTCATGAATGACACCTCCCCTAACACAAGCCACAGCGCCTGCCTGTGTAGCCTGTGAGCTTGTACCCACTGCGGGCTGAGGACTTCTGTCCTCAGGTTCACTCCCTGCTGCCCGTTTCCCTGTGGGTCCCATTCAGCTAAATGGAACCTTGTTAGACCGAGGTGAATTGGTAAGGTCTTCCGAGTGGACCACCGTGCTGGAAGCTCCAATGTCCACTTAATATCTCCCCTGCACCGTTTCAACTCCATCTTAACATAGCGCCTGCTCCCCTCAGCAATTTCGCGGGGACACAGGTCAACAGGCTGCGCTGGCTCTAGTAATTGCGGGGAGTGGGATGGGGCAGGCTGGGTCAAAGCAGCGTTTGTGGCTGCTACTCTCCCCTAGCCAGTCAGAAGGGACCATAGGGACTGTAAAAATGACTCGATCGCAGCGTGAGGGATATCTGGCCCTGCCTTTTGTGCTGGGGCTGTGGGATCCTTTCCCTGGTTATCCTTCCAGGGATTCTTACAGTCTTTTCTCCAGTGTCCATCTTTCCTGCACCCATAACAATTTAATCTAGCCTGGGAGGGACGGACCCCCTCCTGGTGCCACTCTTTCTTACTCTGGCTCCCAGGTTTATCCTCAAGGACCTTTTCCTTGGGTTGGGGCATCTAGATACACCTTAGGTTCCTAAAGGCTACTGTGAGCTGGCGGATCACCGCTTCTTCGGTGGTCTGGTGGTTTCGGGGGTCAAACCAAGCAGCGACCTGGGCTTGGATCTGGGGTAGGCTGTTTCTCATAAGACAATGGAGCCAGTGCGTCAACTGGACTGGGTCCAGTGCTGCCCACCGTGGCATTCCTGGGCATGCGCTCCGGTAGTCTGGCCACACCCTGTCTGCGAACGCCTGCCGGGACTCCCCTGGGAGCTGCACCGTTCTTTCTACCCTGGCGAACGGACTACCATCATTAATCCCATGGCCTCCAATATCTCATTCTTGAGACCCTTTTAATCCCTTTGCCCCCTTTTGCACTCACCAGATAGGGCCTGAAGAGATCACCTGCCAGAGAAAACAGCAGCATTTTTGCTTGCTCTGCATCATCGCAGTCATTTACACAAGCTGCCTGCTCTAACTCCCTGAAGTGTAGAGAGGGGTCTCCCTTTTTAGTGAGCTTGGTGATGTGGCTAACCATGTCCCTGAGCTGGTGGGTGCCATACGGCACCACAAACTGATTCTGGATGGCCCCTGGTTCATCTTCATCAACGGGCGGACCGTACCTCCATTGTCGGAGGGGGTACACTGGTCCTGGTCCCGGCCTATCTAGCGGAGCCTGCTGTGCTTCCTAAACCACCTCACCCTCCACCCCACTTTGCTGCCAGAGCTCATGAAAGCTTGGAGCCGTGGATGGCAGTCGTGGGACCTCTGATTCCCTGACAATCATTTTCCTGGGTGTTGCCTGTGTGATGGTTTTATTTGGGTTGCCAGTAAAATCCGGCGTACATGCCTTCGGGCTGATCAGACATATCATCCCCTTTGCCCTCTTTAAATCCATATTCAAGCTTTCTACCTCTTTCCTACAGGGACCATGATCTGCTTCCTCAATCCCTTGCTCGCAGGCCAGCTTACATGCTGCCTTTACCTCCCTAAACTTTTCCTCCTGCTCTTTTATTTCTTTTATGAGGCGGGCATTCTCCTCCCACACGCTCATCTCATTGCTCTTGGCCTCTGCCACTAGGCACTTCAGCTATTCTGACTCGTGCCTCGTGTGGCATTTGACCTCACTAAACTGGACTACCAGGCGCTCTATCTTGGCCTGGTCTTCTTCAACCTCCCTTTCCATATCCCAACTCCCTGCTCTAGATTCCCTAAGCCTGCGGGTAACTTCCCCAAGCCTTTGGGCACCTAACCACAAACAGGCCAGTGGGATAAAAAGAAACCCAATAGCTGCTGCACTCCCTAGACCCAAACCTCCATCTGCTACATCGCATACCATTGCCGACAGTCCTGCCGTCGTCGCCATTTTGTAGACATTAACAGGGATGGAGTTATAACTGGGGTTATAGTCTCTGGCCAGTCAGAAGTATCTGAGCTGCTCCAGAGCCCCGTGCAGTTTCAAAACACTCCCCTTTTCTTGGTTCTGACCGCCGGACTTATTCAGTAGCGATGTTGACAAAACGAGACTCGTGGTTGGGTGCAAAGAAGACCAGTATTTATTGAAATAACAGGAAATAAATTGAAAATAATCAATACAGCACACCTATGCTTAATACACCACTATTCTGCTTAATACAACTCTCTTTTACTTAATACAGCACTGTAATGAAATCTGCTTGTCTTGCCTGTATTCGTTTTGCAATCATGTATATTACCCTCCCCCACACGGTGTATAGTTTCACTTCCTCTTCCCTGACTAACCTGGAAGGTTCCAGGTCTTGGCTCTTGGCTCCGCCCCTGACTTCTCTTATTTAAGATCCCAGGATCTGTATGACTCATTCCTGTGAGCCAGTCAGTGTGTTGAGTTGTTAGCTCTGATCTTAGTGATTAAAAGCCAACTTGTTAAAGTCTATAACTTCTAGTTTGGTGGTTATTGAAGGCACATCAATTTTAATCACTAAAGAATACTAGGATGGATTGACTCCTAAAACCAGAGCGTCTGGACTTGGATCCACATTCTGCTGAAGCATCAAATCAATTTGGACACTGGCTCAAATGCTTCGAACTCTTTGCGAGGGCCTCATCCGCTAGCGAGGTAGATAAACTGAGTCTACTGACGACTTGCGTTAATCATCGGATTTATTCGTTCATCCGGGATGCCACCTCTTACATGGAGGCCATCACTATCCTGAAGGCCCAGTACCAGAGGCCAGTAAACGAAGTGTACGCCAGACATATGCTTGCTACACGCAGGCAGTGACCTGAGGAATCAATGGACGATTTCTTACAGGGCCTAAAGGATTTGGTCTGGGACTGTAACTGCAAGGCCGTGACGGCCAACGTGTACTCTGACGAATTGGTCCGCGATTCCTTCATCACGGGCCTCAAACCGAATTATATCTGGCATAGACTGCTGGAGAAGGAGGTCCTGGACTTAAAAAAGGCAGTGGCCACTGCGTGATCACTGGACGTGGCCCAGAAAAACTCTGACTCTTATTCTTCCGGCCATGCGGCCCTCACCACCTCATGCATGCCGAGCGGGCCACCAACTTGGAATCAGCCATCTTCCCCATCCAGGTCTCAGACCAGCTCTACACCGCCGGAGTCCCCACATAGAAGTTCACCCAGGAGTCCTACTACAGCGGCAATGTCTCGAGGCCCGAAATGCTACTTCTGCGGCCAAGCCAAGCACCCCAGACAACGATGCCCAGCGAAGGACGCTACATGCTTCAAATGTAAGAAAAAGGGGCATTTTAGCAAAGTCTGCAGGGGGAATCCGATTTCCAACTCCGTCACCGCCTCGTGCGTGCCGTGCGGGCCACGATCTTGGGATCCGCCATCTTTTCCTGACTCAACGGCCGCCCAGGGCCCAACAGTGGCTTCGATCATGGTGGATCAATCCAGGCCACACCCGTTGACAAAATCTATGATGGACATACAGGTAAACGGGAATTTAATTAAATGTTTAATTGACTGTGGGAGTACCGAGAGTTTTATCCACCATAGCCTGGTACGGCGGCACTCATTAACGGTAACCCCTACACGGAGCAGAATTGTTATGGCTGCTAAGCCCCACACTTCGGACATTTTGGGCTACTGTGTGGTAACACTGACTGTAAAAGGTACGGACTACAAGGATTTTAAACTCCTCGTGATGCCAGAACTCTGTGTTAATGTAATATTGGGGCTGGACTTCCAGTGCCACCATGAAAGTGTCACGCTAGCATATGGCGGGTCCCAGCCGCCACTCACAGTCCGTGGCCTATCAACCTTAAAAATCACCCCGCACTCTTTATTCGCTAATCTCGCTCCGAACTGTAGGCCCAAAGCGACCAAAAGTAGACGGTACAGTCTGGAAGACAGACACTTTAACAAGGCGGAAGTGGACAGACTCCTGCGGGAAGGCATTATTGAATGCAGTACCAGTCCGTGGCGTGCCGAAGTAGTCATAGTTAAAAATAGCGAAAAGAAACGGATGGTAATTGACTTCAGCCAGACTGTTAATATTTATACCCAGCTGGACGCCTACCCTTTACCCCGCATTTCAGAAATGGTCAACCAGATTGCGCAATACCGAGTCTTCTCGACTATCGACCTCAAATCCGCGTATCACCAGCTCCCCATTAGAATGGAGGACCGCCCATACACTGCCTTTGAGGTGAACGGACGCCTCTACCATTTTCTCAGAGTGCCCTTCGGGGTAACAAATGGGGCCTCGGTCTTCCAACGTGAGATGGACCGCATGGTTGACGAGAATAAATTACAAGCTACCTACCCCTATCTGGACAATGTCACTATCTGCGGGCACAACCAGCAAGACAACGATCTAAATCTTGCGAGATTCTTAAAAACTGCCCTAAAGCTGAATCTAACCTACAACGAAGACAAATGTGTCTTCAACACAACCCGTCTCTGTATTCTCGGCTGTGTGGTGGAAGATGGGGTAATTGGACCGGACCCTGACCGATTACGCCCCCTAAAGGAACTGCCCCTGCCACACAATCCCAAAGCTTTAAAAAGGTGCCTGGGATTTTTTTCGTATTATGCCCAATGGGTGCCCAATTACTCTGATAAGGCCGGATCCCTCATTAAATCGACGTCCTTCCCACTATCAGCTGAAGCTCGGGAGGCTTTCACCAGTATCAAACAGGACATTGAAAGGGCTGCACTGTGTGCAGTGGACGAAAGCATTCAGTTTCAAGTCGAAAGCGATGCGTCAGACTTTGCCTTAGCTGCGACCCTCAATCAGGCTGGGAGACCTGTGGCCTTCTTCTCCCGAACCCTTCAGGGACCTGAAATCAGGCACTCTTCTGTTGAGAAGGAGGCACAGGCTATAGTGGAAGCAGTGCGGCACTGGTACACTACCTAGCCAGCAAACATTTCACCCTGCTCACCGACCAGCGGTCGGTGGCTTTCATGTTTAATTTCCAAACAAAGGGGGAAAATCAAGAATGACAAAATACTCAGGTGGAGGATCGAACTATCCACGTTCGACTATGATATTATGTACAGGCCGGGAGCCCTAAATGAACCCCCAGACGCCCTATCGCGGGGAGTGTGTACCAGCATTCATACAGACAAATTACAGGGTCTCCACAACGACCTCTGTCACCCAGGGGTCACCCGACTATACCATTTCATAAAGTCCCGCAATCTGCCCCACTCCATCGAGGAGGTCAGGGCCATGACCAGATCCTGCCGCACCTGTGCGGAATGCAAGCCTTGCTTCTACAGGCCTGACCGTGCACACCTTATCAAAGCCATACGGCCATTCGAGCGCTTAAGTCTGGACTTCAAGGGACCCCTTCCCTCTGCCGACCATAACGTATACTTCCTCAATATCATCGATGAATATTCCCGCTTCCCCTTCGCCATTCCCTGCCCAGACATGACCAGTGCCACGATCATCAAGTGTCTCTGTAATCTATTCTGCATGTTTGGCATGCCGAACTACATACACAGCGATAGGGGGATGTCATTTATGAGTGACGAACTGCGCCAGTTCTTGCTCTCAAAGGGGATAGCCACTAGCAGAACCACTAGCTACAACCCCCGGAGTAATGGACAAGTGGAAAGGGAGAATGCTACTGTTTGGAAGGCTGCCACGTTAGCCTTAAAGTCAAAAGGCCTTCTGACCTCCAGCTGGCAGAAAGTCCTCCCAGACGTGCTCCACTCCATAAGGTCTCTGTTATGTGCAGCCACTAACGCTACCCCTCACGAAAAGATGTTCGTTTTCCCCCGGAAATCCACCTCGGGCATATCTCTACCCACGTGGCTGACGTCTCCGGGGACATTACTATTGCGGAAGCACGTGAGAGGCCATAAAACGGACCCCCTTGTGGAAAAGGAACAGCTCCTCCATGCAAACCCTCATTACGCCTATATCGAATACTCTGACGGGCGAGAGGACACTGTTTCCATAAAAGACCTCGCTCCCTCGGGGAGCGGAGAGAACGATGAGAGTCTACCCGAGGAAGACCTAAACCAAAAAGAGATAGGACGCCCAGAGTTATCAATACCCAACATTAACCTGGAGGACACTGCAGATAACCTGGAAGACACTGCGGAGGCCCGGACAGCGGAGGAACCAGAATCCACTCCCCTAGAGGCACCCCAAGCGGCTTTGTGCCGATCACTGAGAACCGCAAAACCTCCTGACAGACTCACTTATACCAGCTTTTAAGAAACATCACCCCGATGGACTAAATCTAAAGAAGGGGTGAATATAATGAAATCTGCTTGTCTTGCCTGTATTCGTTTTGCACTCATGTATATTACCCTCCCCCACACGGTGTATAGTTTCACTTCCTCTTCCCTGACTAACCTGGAAGGTTCCAGGTCTTGGCTCTTGGCTCCGCCCCTGACTTCTCTTACTTAAAGATCCCAGGATCTGTATGACTCATTCCTGTGAGCCAGTCAGCGTGTTGAGATGTTAGCTCTGATCTCAGTGATTAAAAGCCAACTTGTTAAAGTCTATAACTTCTAGTTTGGTGGTTATTGAAGGCACATCAAGCACTTTTACCTAGTGCGGCACACATTTACTTAATACAGTACACTTTTGCTTCCTACAGCACTCATTTGCGTAGTACAACACTCTTTTACTTGATACAGCACTTTTACCTAGTGCAGCGCACTTTTGCTTAATACAGCAGTCTTTTCTTAGCACAGCATTTTTACTTAATAGGGGAGAGGAAACAGACACATCGAGGGAAAATTGACTAAAATTACAATTGTAACAATATTCTCCTTAAGTCCCACCCTTAATACCTATCTAAGTTACCTTGTAATGGGCCAGAAAATCTATACTCACCAGTGAAACGCCTGCTCCATTCCCCTACAGTCTGTATTCTTCAGCGCACCAAAGTAGAGATACCCCAGTATTTAAAAGTAACTGCTGGTAATCCAGTTCTTCTGGGCGGGCTTGCTGAGCTGCTCTTCCGTGGGCAATGCATGGAGGCGAGGCAGCAGAGAGAGAGAAAATGTCTTCTCAAGAGGCTATTTTATACCCATTGGGAGCCATAATCTTTGCGCCCAAATCTGGATGTATCTGGGCTATACAAAAGGGAATCGATCTGTCCCCATTGACTGTGATGGGTTTTAATGTATTACCCCGTTCATTGACTGGTTTGAATAAACCTGTCTTCGTTTGAAAAAAACACGTGTGTTTCCTTAAGTGCTGAGTAAACAGCCCTTGGATGTTAGTGTAAACAAATCCATTGTCCTGTGGTCAGTCCAACCGCAATTGATTGACAGCTTTAAGCACTTAAGCTTTTGTGTCAACATTGTACAGAGTTCGTGTAAACAAACATCCATTGTCCTGCGGTGAAACTTCCTAAACTGCAGTTGATTGACAGTTTAAATATCTCATTACTTCAGAGGCTGTTTTTTTTTCAAATCCTTAATCAGCCATCTTTGATTTTCCTTCCACATACACACAGGCTGTGCTGTGTCTTTTGCCACGAGGCCGGACAGCCATCTTTGATTTTCCTTTTCACATACACACAGGCTGCTTTGTGTCTTTTGCCACAAGGCCTGACAGCCATTTTTTTGATGCCCTGGATTTTTAAGGTATATTCTACCCAGGCTTTGTTTAACCAAAAATATAATCATCGTGGCTGTAGAAATTTTGGAAATTCTTGCAAAACCTTACAGTCCCCCATCGGATACTAAAACTTGCTTGCAGTATCCTGTCCAAAGGTGAGCAAGAATTTCTGAAACCCCACAAACAACCTTCCCTTATACCTATCTATATCTATCTTTGATCCCCCGACACCTCAATCTCCCCTACCCAGAGATAATTGCAGTTAACGGTAGGCATCTATCAACGGAAAAACATAAAACATGATTAGTACAATAATTCAAACATGGAGGGATCCATTGCCCATGCACCACTTGTGACATAGTTTAAACACGATACAACATCTTTATTGGGATTACCACCAAGCCAAAACATATCCGTTAAAAAAACAAATGGAAGAAAATGAGCTTCCCTTTTCCCTTTTTAATGTAATGCAATAGCCTGACACTTTAATAAATGGCACCATTCTAAAGCCATAAATGTATTTCATGTTTTACAATCTGCAAACACGACAATCCGTAGGCATATGCAATTTGTTCAATTAACTCTAAACAAGTAGTACAATCTTACAGTTATGAACTAAATTCACACATTATTTCCCTTGGAGTAGGGACCAATACATAATACAAAATATAAAATAATTAACAAGCTTCTTGTAAACTCTTAATCTTAATCGGGATCCCCAGTAACAGTTTAAATGCTGTGGGCATCTGCCTCCTGCAGACCGCTCCCATCGTTGGCTAGGGTTGCTCCTTTCCTCGAGCATCCAAAGACACGATGGTCCTCTGTACCTTCCGGATCTCTGTAAAAGACTCAAATTTCTGTCCACAGATGTTGCCTGAACTGCTGAGTTTTTCTAGCATTTTCTGTTGTTATTTAAAAAGAAAACATCTAGCCAGGTCCCCTGGCTCGGGGGAGTGTGATCAATTCCCGTGACATTGGCTCACATAATACAACTTATAGAATGGTACCATGCTTAAAACTTATACTCTAACAATTAACACTACCGAATTGCAATATAAAATTTAAAATTATCACGTTCTACCTTAATCCTTTATACACATTACTTGAACAAAGCTATATACAAGTGCCGCCCATCTCCGTGCGGTTGCAACAATCCGGTACAGGGGAGGCACACAGGCGATAGCTTTGGCTCCGGACCAAAAGCGGGTCCAAGCCCAAGATTCCGCCTTTAAGGCCACCCTGGTAAGGGAAAAGGAGTTAGAACTGGCAGGCTGCCAGTTATATTAAACAATGTAGGTTCTTTGAGCCGGTGGCAGGGCAACAGGCAGCTGAGATTGTACCTGAGATTAGAAATCCTCAGCCTGCAGCACGTACGCACACACAGACTGCACACGCAGGCGCAGTCGCGTGTGGGAGAGGAGAAGTTCCCCAGCACCTGGCCCGAGCGATTCCCCCTCTCTTGTGGGACTCCGGGGAGGAGACTGAACCAGGTTTTAGATCTGAAGGGGAAGGCTCTCAGCCACCGGCAGCCGGTGGCAATGGATTGGCTCTAGTCATTGATGGGATTGGGATGGGGCAGACGGGGTCAAAGCACCGGTGGTGGCTGCTACTCTCCCCTCACCAGTCAGAAGAGACCATAGGGACAGTAAAAGTGACTCGATCACAGCGGGAGGGATATCTGGCCCTGCCTTTTGGGCTGGGGCTGTGGGATCCTTTCCCTTGTTATCCTTGCAGGGATTTTTACAGTCTTTTCTCCAGTGACCATCTGTCCCGCACCCATAACAATTTAACCTAGCCTGGGAGGGACAGTTCCCTTCCTGGTGCCACTCCTTCTTACTCTGGCTCCCAGGTTTAACTTCAAGGACCTTTCCCTTGGGTTGGGGGTCTCGATAACCTTAGGTTCCTAAAGGCTACAGTGAGCTGGCAGATCACCGCTTCTTTGGTGGTCTGGGGGTTTCGGGGGTCAAACCAAGCCGCGACCTGGGCTTGGACCTGCGGTAGGCTTTTTGTCATAAGATAACGGAGCCAGTGGGTCAATTGCACTGGGTCCAGTGCTGCTGGACCTGGCATTCCCGGTAGACTGGCCACAGCCTGTCTGCGAATGCCTGCGGGGACTCCCCTGGAAGCTGCACCGTTCCTTCTTCCCGTGCGAACGGACAACCATCATTGAGTCCCATGGCCTCCAATATCTCATTCTTGAGACCCTCATAATCCCTCTGCCCCGTTTTGCACTCGCCAGATAGGGCCTGGAGGAGATCACCTGCCAGGGAGAACAGCAGCATTTTTGCTTGCTCTGTGTCATCGCAGTCTTTTACATAAGCTGCTTGCTCTATCTCCCTGAAGTGTAGAGAGGGGTCTCCCTTTTTAGTGAGCCTTGGTATGTGCTTAACCATGTCCCTGAGCTGATGGGTGCCATACGGCACCAGAAACTGATTCTGGATAGCCCCTGGGTCATCTTCATCAACGGGCGGACCGTACCTCCGTTGTCGGAGGGGTTACACTGGTCCTGGTCCCAGCCTATCTAGCGGGGCCTGCTGTGCTTCCTCTACCACCTCACCCTCCACCCCCTTTGCTGCCAGAGCTCCTGAAAGCTCGGAGCCGTGGGTGGCTGTCGTGGGACCTCTGATTCCCTGACCAACCTTTTCCTGGGGGTTGCCTGTGGTACGGTTTTATTTGGGTTGCCGGTAAAATCCGGCTGACCTGCCGTCAGGCTGATCAGATATATCATCCCCTTTGCCCTCTTTAAAGCCATATTCAAGATTTCTATCTCTTCCCTACAGGGACCATGATCTGCTTCCTCAAACCCTTGCTCGCAGGCCTTGTTTTATACTCAAACCAAGTGCTTAGTAGTCTGTCTGTCTGTCTGTCTCGCTCTCTGTCTCACTCTGTCTCTCTCTCTCTGTCTCTATTCCTCTCTCTGTCTCTGTCTCTTATTCTGTCTCTCTCTCAGCCTCTCTCTGTCTCTCTCTGTCACACTCTCACTCTCTCGCTCTGTCTCTTTCTCCCTGTGTCTGTCTCTCTCTCTGTCTGTCTCCCTCTCTGTCTGTCTCCCTCTCTGTCTGACTCGCTCACTGTCTCATCCTCTCTGTCTGTCTGTCTTTCACTCTACCTGCCATTCTCTCTCTCACTCTCTCTGCCTGTCTTTCGCAAACTCTCTGTCAGTCACTCTTTCTGTGTCTCTCTCTGACGGTCTATCTTTCTCTTTCTCTCTCTCATTCTCGCTCTATTTTTCTCCCTCTATCCATCTCTCACTCTCTCAACCTGCTTTCCCAGTCTTTCTCATAATCCTTGCCTGTCTCTCTCTCACTCTATCTGTCTGTCACTCTCTGTCAAAATTCAAATTCAAATTAAAATCGCTTTATTGGCATGATAAGGTACATCTTATGTTGCCAAAGCATCAAAATACATTTATGGTTGAACACATAAACGCAGTTCTATTCATACAGTGTATAAACAGTTATATCCCTGAGTGTATAAATATACATTCGCCTTGTTTATATATACTCTTTTCTTAGTTTACTGGTTGTCCCTCTGTTCATGGCAAGCTGTAACATAGTGTGCCGCCAGTGTTACACAGCTTCTCTCCTCCCCCAGTAGGAATGGAAGTTTTTGGTTGTCATTCAGATTTCTGAATTCAGGGCATATTTGTGAGAATTTTTGGTAGAAATTCTCCCTGATGCCCTGATATTTTCCACAGGCTGTGAGGAAGTGCATCTCTGTCTCCACTACTCCCTGACTGCAGTGAGAGCATATCCTGTCTTCTCTTGGCAGCCTGGTCTGCTTGTGTCTGCCTTTTTCGATCGCTAGGCTGTGTTCGCTAAGTCTGTACCTTGTCAAGGTTCTTCTCAGTTTGTTATCCTTTACCATGGTCAGGTAATCAGCTATGTTGTATTGTCTGTTTAGGGCCAAGTAGCAATTGAGTTTGCTTTGGGTTTTTGTTGTTTCTGCCCAATATGTCAGATATTTTTCCTTTTGCTTAGCGACGATTGTGTTGGGTCGAATTATTTGTGTTACCCTGTCACTGTCCTGGGGCTGGTTATTGTTAGTATTGTTAGTAGTTACTTCACTGAGTCCCAGGACTAGTTGACTGAGGGTATTCTTCTTTAAGGTCAGCTCTTGGCATTTCAGGGTGTCGTAGTGATAGCATTGGGGGTTGCTCATTTGTAGGTGATTCCAAAATTTGGTGGCTCTTTTTTGGATAGTGATTATTAATGGATATTGGCCTAGTTCCGCCCTGCATGCATTGTTTACTGTTTTCCTTTGAGTCCGGAGGATACTTTTACAGAATTCTGCATGTAGGATCTCAATTGGGTGCTTGTCCCATTTTGCAAATTCTTGTTGTGTTAGCCGTCCCCATACCTCACTGCCATAGAGTGCAATTGGTTCAATTACTGATTTGAAAATTTTGAGCCAAATGCTAATTGGGATTTCTATTTGGATTGATTATTTGATGGCATAGAAAGCCCTTCTTGCTTTCTCTTTCAGTTCATTCACAGCCAGTTTGAAGTTTCCTGTAGAACAGATTTTTAAGCCCAAGTATGTGTAGTTAGTGGTTTGTTCAATATTGGTTGTTCCTACTGTGAAATTTATTTTGGGTCCCTGATGTTTGGATCTTTGCTGGAACACAAGGACTTTGGTTTTTTGGGGATTTATTTTCAGGGCCCAAGTCTGGCAGTACGACTCCAGCAGGTCCAGGTTCTGCTGCAGACCCTCCTAAGTTGGTGACAGCAGAACCAGGTCGTCTGCATAGAGGAGGAATTTAACCTTGGATTCATATAGGGTGAGGCCGGGTGCTGTAGATTGTTCAAGTAGTTTTGCCAATCCATTTATGTAACTATTAAAGAGTGTCAGTGAGATTGGCGAGCCCTGCATCACCCGCCGCCCCTGTGGGAAGTATTTTGTTTGTTTGTCGCCAATTTTAACTGCACATTTGTTGTTTGTATACATTGATTTAATTACATCATATGTTTTCCCTCCTACCCCGCTTTAGATAAGTTTCAGGAATAAACCATCATGCCAGATGGAGTCGAAAGCCTTCTGGGAATCTACAAAGCATGCGTAGATTTTGCTTTTGTTATGGTGAACGTGTTTGTCAATTAGGGTCTGTAGGATGAAGATATGATCGGATGTTCTATAGTTTGGCAGGAATCCAATTTAGCTTTTACTCAGACATTGTGCTCCTCAAGGAAGTTTATAAGTCTTTTGTTTATGATGCTACAGAATGCCTTCCCCAGGTTACTGTTTACACAGATGCCTCTATGTCACTATGTATCTGTTTGTCTGTCTTTCATACTCTCTCTCTCTTTCTCTCTCTCCCTCTGTCTGTCTCTCTGTCTGTCTGTCTGTCTCTCGCTGTCTTTCTATCTCTCACTCTCTCTGCCTGCCTCTCTCTCACTCTCACAGTCTGTCTCTCACATTCTCTGGTAGTCCCTCTCTGTCTCACTCTATCTCTGTCTCTCCCTCTGCCTGTCCCTCTCTCTGTCTCTCTCGCGTCTCTGTCTCTCTCTCTGACTCACTGTCTGGCACACTCACTGTCTCGATCTCTCTGCCTGTCTTTCTCTCACTGTCTCCGTCTCTCTCTGTCTCTCACTCTCTGTCTCTCCCTCTTTCTCTGTCTCTGTCTTTCTCTCTCTCTCTGTCTTTCTCTCTGTCACTGTCTATCCATCTGTCACTCTCTCTCTCTCTCTGTCTGTTTGTCTGCCTGTCTCTCTTCCGCTCTGTCTGTCTGCATATCTGTCTGTCTGTCACTCCGTATATCTGCCTGGCTGTCTCTCTTTCTGTCTGTCTCTCTTTCACTCTCTCTGTCTGTCTCTCAGTCTCTCTCTCTCTGCTTGTCTGTCTCTCTGTCTGTCTCTCGGTCTGTCTCACTCTGTCACTCTCTCTGTGATTTCATTTCTCTCTGTCTGTCTCTCTCTCTCTGTCTGTCTCTCTCTGTCTCTCTCTCTGCCTTTCTCTCTCCTTCGCTGTCAAACTCTCTGTCTCTCTCTCTATCTCTCTCTTTGTCTCTCTCTCACACTATCTCCCTCTCTTTGTCTATTGCTCTCTGTATCTCTCTCTTACTTTCTGTCTGTCTCTCTCTCTGTCTGCATATCTGCCTGTCTATCACTCCAGCAGTCTGTCTGCATCTCTCTGCCTCGCTGTCTGTGTGTCTCTCTGCCTCTCTGTCTGCCTGTCCCTCAGCAGTTCCACCTGCCTGTCTCTCTGCCTCTCTGTCTGCCTGACTCTCTTCCTCCGTCTTTCTGCCTTTCTGCCTGTCAGCGTGTCTGTCTGCCTTCCTCTCTGTCAGTTTGCCTGTCTGTCTTTCTCCGTCTTATTTTCTCTCTACCTGTATCTCAGCCTCTCTCTCTCTATTTCTATCTGTCTCACTCTGTCTCTATCTCTCTGTCTATCTGACTGTCTGTCTGTCTGTCTCTCTGTCTCTCTCTCACTCTCTGTCTCGCTCTCAGTCTGTCTCTCACTTTCTCTGCCTGCCTCTCTCTCGCTCTCAATTCCTGACTTTCTCAAACTCTCTCCGCCCCCCTCTCTCTCTCTCTCCATCTGTCTCTCACACTCTATCTGTCTGTCTGTCTCTCTTTGTCTGTCTCTCTGGCTGTATCTCTCTATGTCTCAATCTATCTCTGTCTCTCTCTATTTGTCTCTCTCTGTCTCTCTCTGTCTGTCTCATTCTGTCTGTCTCTGTCTCTCTCTCTCTGTTTCTCTCTCTCACTGTCTAGCTCACTCTCTTACTGCCTGCCTCCGTCTGTCTGTATGTCTGTCTGTGTGCCTCTCTGTCTGCCTGTATCTCTGCCTCTCTGTCTGCCTCTCTCAGCCTCTGTGTCTGCCTGTCTCTCTTCCTCTTTGTCTGTCATCCTCCCCATCATTCAGCCTGCATGCCACCCTGCCTCTCTGTCTCCCTTATCTCTGTCTCCTTCTGTCTGTCTCTCTGTCTTTCTCTCTGTCACTCTGTCACTCTCTCTCTGTCTCTCACTCTCTGTCTCTCTCTTTCTCTCTCACTCTCTGTCTTTGTCTCGCTCTTTCTGTCTGTCTGTCTGTCTCTCTGTCACTGTCTGTCTCTCTCTCTCTCTGTCTGTCTGCCTTCCTCACTTTCTGTCTGCATCTCTGTCTGTCTGCCTCTCCATCTGGCTCTGTCTGTCTGTCTCTCTCTATGTCTATCTCCCGCTCACACTCTCTCTCTCTCTCTCTCTCTCTCTCTCTCTGTTTCTCTGTGTCTGTCTCTCTGTCTGCCTCTCTCTCTCTGTCTCACTCTTTCTCTCACTCTGTGTCATCATCTCTCTCTGTCTGTCTGTCTCTCTCTGTCTCTCTCTCTCTGTTTGTTTCTCTGTCTCTCTCTCTCTCTCTCTTTCACTCTGTCTTTCTCTCCCTCTCTCCCTCTCTCTGTCTATTGCGCTCTGTATCTCTGCCTTACTGTCTGTCTGTATCTCTCTCTGTCTGCATGTCTGCCTTTCTGCCTGTCTGTCTGTATCTCTCTGCCTCTCTGTTCGCGTGTCTCTCTGGCTCTCTCTCTGTCCGTCGCTCAGCCGTTTCACCTGCCTGCCTCTCTGCCTCTCTGTCTGCCTGATTTTCTTCCTGTCTGCCTGGTTGGCTCTCTGTCCATCTGCCTCACTGCCTATCAGCCTGCCTGTCTGCCTGTCTCTCTCTCTGTTTGTCTGCCGGTCTCTCATATTTGATTCTCTCCCTGCCTGTCTCTCACACTCTCTCTCTTTCTGCCTGTCTATCTCCGCTTCTCTCTCTGTCTCTCTCTCTCTGACCTTCTCTCTGTCTCTCTCTCTGTCTGTCTCTCTCTCTCTTTCTCTGTCTCTCTCTTTCGTAGAGTCATAGAGTAATAGAGTTATACCGCACAGAAAGAGGCCCTTCGGCCCAACATATCCTCACTGGCCATCAAGCCCTGTCTATTCAAATTCAATTTTCCAGCACTTGGTCCGTAGCCTTGTATGCCATGGCGTTTCAAGTGCTCACCTAAATGCTTCTTTAATGTTGTGAGGGTTCCTGCCTTTACCACCCTTTCAGGCAGTGAGTTCCAGATTCCAATCACACTCGGGGTGATAAGGTTTTTCCTCAAATGCCCTCTAAACCAGAATCAGAATCAGAATCAGAATCAGAAACCCCACAGTGCAGACAGAGGCCATTTCGGCCCATCGAGCCTGCACCGACACATATCCCACCCGATCCCTGTAACCCCTACACCAACACATATCCCACCCTATCCCCGTAACCCCACGTATTTAATCCCCCTAACACTAAGGGTCAATTTATCATAGCCAATCAACCTAACCCGCACATCTTTGGACTGTGGGAGGAAACCGGAGCACCCGGAGGAAACCCACGCAAACACGGGGAGAATGTGCAAACTCCACACAGACAGTCACCCGAGGCCGGATTCGAACCCGGGTCCCTGGCGCTGTGAGGCAACAGTGCTAACCACTATGCCACCGTGCTGCCCACTTATCTTGAAACTATGCCCCCTGGTTATTGACCCCTCTACTAAGGGGAAATTTTCCTTTCTATCTACGCTATCTATGACAGTCATAATTTTGTACAGCTCAATCAGGTCCCCCCTCAGCCTTCTCTGCTCTAAGGAAAACAAAACCAGCCTGTCCAGTCTTCATAGCTGAAGCGCTCCAGCCCAGATAACAACCTGATGAATCTCCTCTGCACCCTTTCCAATACAATCACATCCTTCCTATAGTGTGGCAACCAGAACTGCACACAGTGTTCCATCTGTGTCCTAACAAGCGTTTTTTTCAGCTCCATCATAACCTCCCTGCTCTTATAGCCTATGCCTCGGCTAATGAAGTCAAGTATACCATATGCCTTTATAACCACCGAATCTACCTGTCCTGCAGCCTTCAGGGATCTATGCACGTGCACACCAAAGTCCCCCTGATCCTCTGTCCTTCCTAGCGACCTACTATTCATTGGGCATTCCTTTGCATTGTTAGTCCTCCCAAAATGCATCACCTCACACTTTTCATAGCTAAATTCCAATTGCCACTGTTCTGCCCATCTAACCATCCCGTCTGTATCAACTTGTAGCCTCGCTATTTAGCACTCTGCCAATTTTCGTGCCATCTCTGAACTTACTGATCATACCTCCTACATTCATATCAAAATCATTAATGCACACTACAGCAGCAAACAACACAGCACCGATCCCTGCGGTGCACCACTGGATACAGGCTTCCAGTCACAAAAACAACCTTCGACCATCACCCTCTGCCTTCTGCCACGAAGCCAATTTTGAATCCAATGTGCCAATTTGCCCTGGATCCCATGGGATATTAACTTCTTGACCAGTCTCCAATGTGGGACTTTGTCAAAAGCCTTACTGAAGTCCATGTGGACTATATCAACTGCACTACTCTCATGCACAAAGATAGTCACCCCCTCGAACAATTCAATCAAATTGTTCAGACATGATCTGCCCCTGACAAAGCCATGCAGACTATCCCTAATTAATCCCTGCCTCTCCAAGTGGAGTCTATTTCTGTCCCGTGGAATTTTTTCCAATAATTTCCCTACCACTGATGTAAGGGTCACTGGTCTGTAATTTCCTGCTTTGCCCCTAAAACCCTTCTCGAAAAATGGTACTATGTTAGATGTTCTCCTGTCCTCTGGTGCCGCCACTGTGGAAACAGAGGTTCTGAAAATTTGTGTCAGAGCCCCTGCAATCTCTTCCCTTGCCTCACACAGCAGCCTGCAATACATCCCATCAGGGCCTGGTGACTTATCTACTTTTAATTGCGCTAAAACCGCTAATACCTCCTCCCTCTCAATATTAATTTGTTCAAATATATCACAAATCCCCTGCCTGATTTCCATGCCTACATCGTCCTTCTCGATAGTGAACACAGCTGAAAATATTCATTTAAAAGCTCACCTACATGTTCTGGCTCTGCACACAGCTTGCCACTTTTGTCGCTAATGGGCCCCACACTCTCCCATGTTATCCTCTTGCCCTTAATATACTTATAAATCACCTTGGGATTTTCCTTTATATTGCCCGCCACTGCTTAGTTATGCCCCCTCTTTGCTCTCCTAATTTCTTTTTTTAGTACCTCACTGCACTTTCTATACTCCTCTAGGGCTTGCACTGTCGCAAGTCCTTTGTATCTGCTAAAAGTTTCCCTTTTTTCCTAACCCATTCTTGTATATCCCTTGACATCCAGGGTTCCCTGGGTTTGTTGGGTCCACCCTTGACCTTTACAGGAACATGTTGGCGTTGTACTCTCTCTATTTCCTTTCTGAAAAGCTCCCACTGCTCTGATGTGTATTTGCCTGCAAGTAGCTGATTCCTGTCCACTTTGGCCAGATCCTGCCTTATCATATTAAAATCGGCATTCCCTCAATTTAGAACATTTATTTCTGGTCCATTTTTGTCCTTTTCCTTGACTACCTTAAAGCTCACCGGATTATTGCCATGGTCACCAAAATGCTCGCCTATTGACACTTCTAGCAATTGCCCGGCTACATTCCCTAGAATTAGCTCCAGTACCGCCCCCTCTCTTGTCGGACTTTCTACATTCTGGCTCAAAGAGCTCTCCTGGATGCACTTTAAGTATTCTGTACCCTTTAAGCCTTTCACACTCTGACTATCCCAGTTAATATTGGGGAAGATAAAATGCCCTACTATTATAACCCTATAATTTCTACAATTCTCTGAGATTTCCCTATATATCTGTTCCTCTATCTCCCCCTGACTTTTTGGGGGCCTATATTACACTCCCAGCAAAGTGTTTGCCCCCTTTTTGATTTTAAGTGCTCCCAAATAGGACTCATTAGAGGAACCTGCTAAGATATCATCCCTGCTTACAGCAGTAATTGACTCCTTGATTAATATTGCGACACCCCCTCCTCTTTTACACCCCCCTCTGTCTCGCCTGAAGATTCTATACCCAGGAATATTAAGCTGCCAGTCCTGCCCCTCCCTCAACCATGTCTCTGTGATAGCAACAATATCATACTCCCATGTGTTCATCAACACTTTCAATTTATCTGCCTTCCTCACAAGACTCCTTGCATTAAATTAAATGCCATCCAGCCTTGCCATACTCCCTTGCGCCTTTACATACTTGCTCTGTGTGGTAAACCACTTTTATCGTTCACTTTCGTTACACTATAGTTATCACTGTTGTATTGTTATCACTGTTCTCACTGTTGTATCACTACACGAGGTCGCCTCTTGTCGCGCTGTTATACCTGGGCTGTCCATCTCCGACTCCGCCCATGGCTCCACCTACCTGCCCAGGTATAAAGGTAGTCGACTGGCTGGTATTCCTCCTTGTTGGACCCGATCACCCACGAGGGTGGGCTCTGTTATTTAGTCAATAAAAACCTTTAGTTACGTTCCTAACTCGTCGCTTTTTATTGGACGAATTGATAGGTATATCAATTTTATTGACTAAATTTTAAAGATGTCTACTACTGGCCAGCCAGAAGCCCTCCCAGAAGCACAGCCACAGCAGCTTTCAGACACCGGGCTACACCAGCCACACCAGCCGGCTTGGCTGCAAGTCCTCAAACCACCGTACCTGGATCTAAACCCACAGGCAGCAAACTCAGCCCTCGACTTCATACACTGGCTGGGCTGCTTCGAATCCTACCTGGAAGAATCCGGCGTCCCTCAGAGATCCAAACTAAGAGTTCTGAACGCCCAAGCGAGCCCGAGAGTATAAGCACTCATCCAGGACACGACTACATATGAGGCCGCTATCAACCTACTGAAACAGCAGTACCGGAGCCCGGTAAATTACATGTACACCAGGCACCTCCTAAGATCCCGCCCGCAACAGCCAGGAGAGTCTGTAGCTGATTTTTTACGGGCGCTAAGAGCACTCGGCAGGAACTGTGACTTTAAAGCGGTGACGGCTGTTGAAAATACGGAAGATAATATCCGCGATGCCTTTGTGAAAGGCCTACGGTCCGACCACTCACGGCAAAGACTGCTTGAAGCTAAACACCTCGACCTGGACAAAGCTGAAGGCCTCGCTCTCTCCCTAGAGGTTGGCCATCAGGACCAGGAGGCGTTTTCCAGGTACTGCTCGCGACCCTGGGACTCGGGCCCGAGCCCTACCGCAATACACTTCACAGCGCCGCCCCCGGGACCTACCTCAGCGTCGGCGTCCCGGACCCGACCGGGACCGCCACCCCCGGTACCGGCTCCGACATCGGGCACCCGCGATCGGGCCGCCGGCTGCTTCTTTTGTGGCCAGGAGAAGCACTCGAGGTCGCGCTGCCCAGCCAGGAACTCTACCTGCTCAACCTGCAGGAAGAAAGGCCACTTCTCGAAGGCCTGCAGGAGCGGATCTTCAGAGGCCAGCAGTGCCTCATGCGAACTGTGGGGGCGGCCACCTTCTTTCAAGGCAACTGAGGCCAGCATCCCCACACGTGAGTCATGGGGGCGGCCATCTTTGATCAAGGCAACCGACCCCAATAGTGCCTCATGTGAGTTATGGGAGCAGCCATCCTCTCCGCCATTTTGTCCTACCTCGTGGGAGACGCCATTTTATCCACCACACCCGACTGCAACCGGGCCTCCGGACCCGACGACCGCCTCGCCCGCAGACGACAACGACTCGCTTACCTACACACTAGCCTCCATCACTCTGGATCAAGCCTGCCCACACCACCTATCCAAGTCGATGATGGACATCAAAGTAAACGGCCACGCCACGACCTGCCTGTTCGACAGCGGAAGCATGGAGAGCTTCATCCAACCAGACACGGTGAGCCACTACTGCCTCCCTGTCCTGCCAACGCGCAACCGAATCTCGATGGCATCGAGGTCCCACGCCACGGACATTAGCGGCTACTGTGTTGTGACCTTGTCGGTTAAGGGTACGGAGTACAAAAATTTTAAACTCCTCGTCCTCCCCCAGCTCTGCGCTGCCGTCCTACTAGGGCTGGACTTCCAATCCCACCTCCAAAGTGTAACCCTAGCATACGGTGGACCCCTCCCCCCACTCACAGTCGACAACCAGCGAATGTTAAACCGCCCACCGTGTAACACCTGCAGGCTATCCACCCTCAAGGTGCCGCCACCTTCCCTGTTCGCTAACCTCACCCCCGACTGCAAACCCGTCGCTACCAAGAGCAGGCGGTACAGCGCTGGGGACAGAGCCTTCATTAGCTCTGAGGTGCGGCGCCTCCTGAAAGAGGGCATTATCGAGGGGAGCAACAGCCCCTGGCGTGCCCAGGTCGTGGTCGTTAAGACCGGAGATAAAAATCGCCTGGTCATCGACTACAGCCAGACCATAAACACCCTTCCCCGCATATCTGACATGGTCAATCAGATTGCACAATACCGCGTATTCTCGACCATCGACCTTAAGTCGGCCTACCACCAACTCCCTATCCACCCCGAGGACCGCCAGTACACCGCCTTCGAGGCGAATGGGCGCCTATACCACTTCCTTAGGGTCCCCTTCGGTGTCACCAACGGGGTCTCGGTCTTCCAAAGGGAGATGGACCGGGTGGTTGACCAGAATGGACTGCAGGCCACATTCCCCTATCTAGATAACGTCACCATCTGCGGCCGCAACCGGCAGGACCATGACGTGAATCTGGAGAAATTCCTCCGTACGGCCCAACGGCTGAACCTCACCTACAATAAGGAGAAATGTGTGTAGTAGAGAACGGACTCATCGGCCCCGACCCTGAAAGAATGCGCCCCCTCATGGAGCTACCCCTCCCCCACTGCCCTAAGTCACTTAAGAGAACCCTGGGGCTCTTCGCCTACTATGCCCAATGGGTGCCCAATTATGCGGACAAATCCAGACCCCTCATGAAGTCCACATCCTTCCCCCTCACGTAGGAAGCGTGCGCGGCCTTCTCCCTCATCAAGGGAGACATAGCCAAGGCCACAATGCACGCAGCAGATGAGTCCATCCCCTTCCAAGTGGAGAGCGATGCATCCGACTTCGCCCTAGCCGCTACCCTTAACCAGGAGGGGAGGCCGGTGGCCTTCTTCTCAAGGACCCTACAGGGTCCCGAGATCCGACACTCGTCGGTCGAGAAGGAAGCCCAGGCAATTGTGGAGGCGGTACGGCGCTGGAGGCATTACCTGGCAGGCAAACGATTTACCCTCCTCACCGACCAACGTTCGGTTGCTTTCATGTTTAATAACAAGCTGAGGGGCAAAATCAAGAATGACAAGATCTTGAGGTGGAGAATCGAGATATCCACCTACGATTATGATATCTTGTACCGGCCAGGTAAGCTGAACGAACCCCCTGATGCTCTTTCACGAATTACATGCGCCAGCGCGCATATTGATAGACTTCAGACCCTCCACAACGACCTCTGCCACCCCGGGGTCACCAGACTTTACCATTTCATTAAGGCCCGCAACCTGACCTACTCCATCGAGGAGGTCAGGACCATGACCAGGAACTGCCAGACCTGCGCCGAGTGCAAACCGCACTTCTATAGGCCGGACAGAGCAAGCCTGATCAAGGCCACCCGCCCCTTCGAGCGCCTGAGCATCGACTTTAAGGGGCCTCTACCGTCATCTGACCGCAATGTGTACTTCCTCAACATCGTTGATGAGTACTCCCGTTTCCCTTTTGCCTTCCCCTGCCCAGACATGACCAGTACCACGGTCATCAAGTGCCTGAACGACCTCTTCGCCTTGTTCGGGTTCCCTCTCTATTTCTCACTGCATGTCTCTCGCTCTCTCTCTTTCTCTCTATCTAACTCTGTCTCTCTGCATTCTCTCTCTCTCTGTCTCGCTCTCTGTCTATCTCTCTGTCTATCTCTATCACTCGGTCTCTCAATGTCTCCCTCTCTGTCTATCTCTCTGTCTCTCTCTTTCTTACCGACTCTCTGTCTGCCTCTCTCTGTCTGCCTGTCTGTCACTCGGCCTGTTTCTCTGCCTGTCTGTCTGTCTCTCTGTCTAACAGATTTACTTCATCTCTGGCTGTCTGTCTCTCTGGCCGTCTGCCTTTCGATCTGTCAGCCTGCCTGTCTGCGTCTCTCTCTCTCTGTCAATCTGTTTGTCTCTCTCTCTGTCTGATTCTCTCTCTGCCTGTCTCTCCCTCTTTCCCTCTGTCTCTTTCTTTGTTTCTCTCTGTCTCTCTGTCTCTGTCTCCCTATCTCTCTCGCTCCATCACTCTCTCTCTCTCTGTCTCTCTCTCACACTCTGTCTGTTTCTCACTCTCTCTTTCTGCCTCTATCTCACTCTCACTGCCTGTCTTTCTCAAACTCTCTCTGCATGTCTCTTTCTAACTCTCTCTGTCTCTCTCTCACTCACTCTCTCTCTGTCTGTCTCTTTCTGTCTGCCTCTCTGTCTGTGTGTCTCTCTCTCTGTCTCACTCTGACTACCTCTCTCTGTCTCCATCTCTCATTGTCTCTCTCTGTCTCTCTCTCTGTCTCTCTCTGTCGCTCTCTTTCCTTCTGTCTGTTTCTCTCTGTCTTACACTCTCTCTTACTGTCTGTCTGTCTCTCTGCCTCTATATCTGTCTCTCTCTGTCTCTCTGTCTGCGTGACTCTCTGCCTCTCTTTCTGCCTCTCTCTCAAGCTTTCTATCCAGCCTGACTCTCTTCCTCTCTGCCTGTCTGGCTTCTGTCTGGCTGCGTATCCATCAGTCAACCTGACTGCCTTCCTGTCTGTCTGTCTGTCTGTATCTCTCTTTGTCTGACTCTCTTTCTCTGCCTCTCTCTCTCTTTCTGTCTGTCTGTCTCTTTCTCCCTGTCTCTGTCTCTCTCTCACTGTCTGTCATTTATTCTGCCAGTCTCTCTATCTGTCTTTCTGTCTCTCAGTCTCTCTCTCCCTCTCTCTCTCTCCGTCGGTCTGTCTGTCTCTCTTTCTGTCTCTCTCTCTCTCTCTCTCTCTCTCTGTCTCTCCCTCTCTCCCTGTCTCTCCCTCTCCGTCTCTCTCAATCTCTTTGTCTCCCCCTCTCTCTCTCTCTCTTTCTCCCAATCTGCCTGTCCAACTCTCTCTCTCTCTCTCTCTCTCTGTCTGTCTGGCTGAATCTCACCCCCTCTGCCTGTCTCTCTCTCAGTCTCTCTGTCTGTATCTCACTCTCTCTCTGTCTGTCTGTCTCTCTCTGTCTGTGCACTGCTCTGCCTTTCTGTCTGTCGCTCTCTCTGCCTGTCCCACTCTGACTGCCTGTCTGCCTCTCTCTCTCTGTCTCTCTCTCTGTCTCTCGCTCTGTCTGTCTGTCTGTGTCTCTCTCTCTCTTTCTTTCTCCCGGTCTCTATCTCTCTGTCTCTCTCAGTCTGTCTCTCTCTCTCTGTATGCCTTTCTCTCTCTTTGTCTCTCTCTCTGTCACTCTCACTGTCTGTCTCTCTCTTTCTCACTCTGTGTCTCTCTCTGTCTCACTCTATCTCTGTCTCTTTCTCTCTCTCTGTCTGTCTGCCTCTCTCTGTCTCTCTCTCTCTCTGTCTCTGTCTCTCTCTCTGTCTCTCTCTCTGTATCTGTCTCACTTGCGCTCTCTCCCGCTGTCTGTTTCACTCTCTCTTACACTCTGTCTTACTGTCTGTCTCTCTCTCTGTCTGTCTGTCTCTCTGAATCTATATCCGTCTGGTTTGGTTGGTGAGTATTTCTCTCGTTTTTTAAAACTTTAACTCTGGTTTATAGTTTCTAAGGTCTCTCTGGTGTAGCGGGGACTGTTGGTAAACCAGTCAACTGTAGTGTAATTCGTGTGATTGATTGGTTTAATTTAAATTCAATTAATTAAAAGGTACGTCATGGCAGGACAGGCCGGCCACGTGAAATGCTCCTCCTGCGATCTGTGGGAACTCAGGGACACTTCCTGTGTCCCTGACAACTACATGTGCAGGAAGTGCATCCAGCTGCAGCTACTGACAGACCGCATTGCGGCACTGGAGCTGCGATTGGATGCATACCGGAGTGTTCACGATGCTCAGGACATCGTGAATAGCACGTTTATGGAGTTCGACACACCGCAGGTAGAGGTTGGACAGGAAGAAAGGGAACGGGTGACCAACACGCAGAGTACTATGTGCAGGCAGGTAGTGCAGGGGTCCCCTGTGGCCATCCCCCTCTCCAACAGATACACCACTTTGAGTACTATCAGAGGAAGGCAGCAGCAGCCAACTTCCTGGCACTAGGTGTGGCTCTGCAGCACAGAATGGGAGGGAAAAGAGGGGTAGAGCTATCGTAATAGGGGATTCAATTGTAAGGGGACTGGATAGGCGTTTCTGCGGCTGCAACAAGACTCCAGGATGGTGTGTTGCCTCCCTGGTGCAAGGGTCAAGGATGTCTCTGAGCGGCTGCAGAACATCCTGGAAGGGGAGGGTGAACAGCCAGTTGTCGTGGTGCATATAGGCACCAATGATGTAGGTAAAAGCGGGAAGAGGTCCTAAAAGCGGAATATAGGGAGTTAGGAGATAATTTAAAAATCAGGACCTCAAAGGTAGTAATCTTAGGATTGCTACCAGTGCCACATGCTAGTTAGAGTAGAAATAGATGGAAACTTCAGATGAATACGTGGCTAGAGGAATGGTGCCAGGGGGAGGTATTCAAGTTCCTGTTCTGGGGGAGGTGGGACCAGTTCAAACCGGACGGTTTGCACCTGGGCAGGGCTGCAACCGATGTCCTAGGGGGAGTGTTTGCTAGTGCTTTCGGGGAGGGTTTAAACTAAAATGGCAGGGGGTTGGGAACCTGAGCAGGGAGACAGAAGAAAGGGAAAAAAGGATAAAAGCAAAAGATAGGAAGGAGAAAAACAAAAGTGGCAGTCAGAGAAATCTACAGTTTAAATCAAACGTGGCCACAGTAAATAATAATTCTAATAGGTCTAAAGGAGGAGAAATTCGGTTGTTAAAGCCAACAATTAACGCCTAAACAGGCTGACAAGTGGGGCGCTAGCCAATTTCCGGGCGGGCGCAGGGCGCCTAGCAACTCGCCCCATATTGAGCATGTATTTAGCGCTGGCGCTAAATGTTAGCGCCCGCTCATGGGCGCAGGCTGATTGTGACATAATTTGAGTGTGCAACGCCTTTTGGCACCCCGGACTGGAAATTCAGTGGCGCTCCCCTCCACAGCGCCTGGCGCTAATAGTGACAGCTTACCTGGAGCCTTACCAAGTCGGTCTCGGGCTGCAGGAGCGTAATTTAAATGGGACTGGTGTGGTTTAAAAGCGGCAGCCATTTTTGGAGCACAACTTCTTCATGAGCTACAAAGAGATGCTGAGCTGCACACTGAGAGCCATTTGACCACTGAGCCAGCGCAGGCAGATGATCTTCAGCCTTCTGACCATCACCTTGCTGTTGGTGAGCCTTGACAACGGGGAACCTTCCTGTGGGCACTTATTATGGGGGCTCAATTGGAGGGGAACGTCCTGCTGCTGAATCATCTGGAAAGGGCACTGAGACACTGGGAGAGGGCGGCGGGCATGGCCAGATGGAGGAGGGCCAACAGACATCACCACAGCAGAACTTACGCTGGCAGGTTTTTCCGACAGCGGTTTTCCTACATGAACATGCTGGAGGAGCAGTGTGTCAGAAGGCTGCGATTTAGAAAGGAGCTGGTGACTGAGCTGTGCCAGCTGCTTCAGCCAGATCTGCAGCCTCAGATAAGGTGCAGGACATCTCTGTCGGTGGCTGAGAAGATGCCTGCTGGGCTGAACTTCTACGCGAGCGGCTCTTCTCAGGCTGCGTTTCAGAGGCTGATCAGAAGTAGCTTCTAGGCCCCTTTCACGGAATGCTTGCTGCCATTCCAAGAACATGAATGGAACCGGTCTGATAACCCCAAGCCTGTGAAGGGCAAGATGCATGTAAATAGCAGGCATGGCCATTGTAAAAGAAGAAAGTGTTTCATTAAAAGAAATGTGGTTCTTTCAAACATGAGAAAGCTATGGCAACAGAAAGCAAAACTAATACACTGACACATAACTGCATCTCACACCCGGGAGACTGTCCAAAACATAAATCACATTCTGACCATCTTCCTTGGCCTTGATGCCACTGCAGCAACCAAAGCATCCAATGCCCCATCAGTGAGGCGTTCCGTGCTCTGCCTCACCCTTTCCATGTCTTGCTGGGCTGGTGCGCCACAGGTAGGCTCCCACCGCTTTGAAGGCCTACAAGGCAGTGAGTGTGTCTGGTGATGCCAATTGACCTGCCCCTTTAAGAGCTGGCCGGCGCCAGTGTGTCTCAGCGAAAGTGATTATTGACAGCACCATCGCTGCGCCCCGCCGCTGCGAAATTGGGTTGCACCGCTGGGATAGCACCTTAAGAGTAGCGTGCAGCACCTGATTTAGTGCCGCAATCATCTTTAAGGGCGCTGCATCCCAATATCGCGCTAGGTGGCGCTAAATTGTTCCTGGCGCTAAACTTTGCACATCATCAGGACTAGCGCCCCGAACGCGGCTATACCGAATTTCTAGGCCTACATTTTTAACAGCGAGTTGCAAGTCACCACTTCCTCCTCGACTTTCTTCATTTTGTTGAGCCTTTTCTTTTCGATAGCTCCTGTCTGATCTAAGAAGGGATCATAGTCACTGTCATAGACATCCTCTGCCTCCCAGTGTTTAGATTTTCACTTCACAGGACTGGTGGGAGAGCGAAAGAGACTGGGGAGAGAGACTGGGTGAGAATGAGAGACTGGAGAGAGAGAGAGAGAGAGAAAGTGGGGCGGGGGAGAGACAGGGGAGAATGGAGAGAGACTGAAGAGAGGGAAAGGCTGGGGGAGAAAGAGAGACTGGGGAAGAGAGAGAGTGGGAAGGAGAGAAAAACTGGGAGGGACAGAAGGACTGGGGGTGAGAAACTGGGGGACAGACGGGGGAGATGGCAAGAGACTGGGGAGGGGAGAGGGAGACTGGGAGGGAGAGCATGACTGGGCAGAGAGAGAGAGAGAGACTGGGGAGAGTGAAAGACTAGGAGAGAGAGAAAGTGACTGGGGTGAGAGAGAGATACTGGGGTAGAGAGAGAGATGGGGAGAGAGAGAGACTGGGGAGAAAGAAAGAGCAAGCTGAGAGAGAGAGACTGGGGAGAGATAGACTGGGGAGAGAGAGGCTGGGAAGAGAAAGAGGGATACTAGGGGAGAGTGAGGGAGAGACTCGGGGAGAGAGAAAGATGTGGGAGTGAGAGAGACTGGGGGAGAGAGAGAACCTGGAAAGAGTGAGAATGGGGAGAGAGAGAGACTGGGGGAGAGAGAGACTGGTAGAGAGAGAGAGAGAGAGACTGGGGAGAGAGAGACACACTTGCAGGGTGAGAGAATGGGGAGAGACTATGAGAGGGAGAGACTGGTGGTCGGGAGAGATACAGAGGTGATGAAAGAGAGGGAGAGTGGGAGAGAGAGAGACTGGGGAGCTAGAGAGACTCGAGTGAGAGAGAGAGACTGGGGAAAGAGAGAGACTAGGAGAGAGGGTAATAGACTGGGGTGAGAGAGAGAGACGGGGAGACAAAGAAAGACTGGGGAGAGAGAGAGACTGGGGAGAGAGAAAGAGACAGGGGAGAGAGAGAGACGGGGGAGAGAGAGACTGGGGAGAGAGAGACTGGGGTGAGAAAGAGGGATACTGGAGGAGAGAGAGAGAGAGACTCAGGGAGAGAGAAAGTCGGGGGAGTGAGAGAGACTGAGAGAAAGGGAGAGACTGGGGGAGAGAGATACACTGGGGGAGTGAGAACATGACTGGGGCAGAGAGAGTATCTGAGATACAGAGACTTTGGGGGAGAGAAAGACTGGGAGAGACAGAGAGACTGGGGAAGAGAAAGGCTGGGGAGATCGGAGAGCGATTAGGGAGAGACAGAGAGGCTGTGGAGACAACGGTAGAGAGTCTGGGGAGAGAGAGAGACTGAGCAGAGAGAGAGAGATAGAGAAACTGGGAGGGAGAGTGAGACTGGGGGCAGAGAGAGACTGGTGGGAGAGAGACTGGGGAGAGAAAGAGAGAGAGAGACTGGGGAGAGAGAGAAACTGGGGAGAGAAAGATAGACTGGGGGTGAGAGAGAGACTGTGGGAGAGAGAGACTGGGAGTGAGAGAGAGCGAGGGGGTGTTCATTTCATTTTCTCACCACTTTCTATTTTTAAATTGACACAATATGGAAGAATCTATCAAGATTTCTCTGCAAATATATATTTTTTTAAACATGCACATCATGCTTCAGCAAAATATCCCCACAAAATCAACAACATTTCCATTTGAAGTTTGGTCCCTGAACCAGGTCCCACACACTCGCTCCGGATCTGACCTGTCATTCACCGGACAGTGCACCACCCATCGCAAATCTCATTAGCTGCCTTACATGACTGCTCCGCACTTGATTGGCTGGTGTGGCTGTCAATCACCCGTGGCATCAACTTCACCGGGAAAATCCGATGGCAACTTTTCACAGAGCAGTTGTTGGCATTTGGAACTCTGACTGAAATGAGCCAGCTTGCTGATATTGCACAGAAATCACCACCGCTGCTACATTTTAATGGAAATTCTCACCAACCCGCTGCCCGACTGGTTAAATAAAATCATGTATTTATTTATTTCAACTATTTTGTAAATGTGGCATTTTATAAACAATCATTTCTCCTCACTGCAAAAATCAGAATTCCCTTGAAAGCCTCCATCCTTTAAATCAGCCGAAAATTGTTGGAGTTTTATTATCCACTATTGGGAGCTGGATTTGCCGTGGAGAAACAGCCTGAGACTCACTGCCAGCATGGGTTGCCCAAGCGGCCCCTCCCTGGGCAGCTGTGTTCTCACTGTAAGATCTCCGTGCAGCAGTGTTCTCACTGTAAGCTCTCCGTGTAGCAGTGTTCTCACTGGAAGCTCTTTGGGCAGCAGTGTTCTTACTGGCAGCTCCCTGGGCAGCAGTGTTCTCACTGGCAGGTCTCTGGGCAGCAGTGTTCTTACTGGCAGCTCCCTGGGCAGCAGTGCTCTCACTGGCAGCTCCCTGGGCAGCAGTAGAAACCTCTGGCTTTTCCCTCGCTTCTTTCACTCTGCATTTCTTACACTTGCACAAAGAGCCATTTGCTCTGAACCCGCACAAAGGAACATAAGAACATAAGTAGCAGCAGGACTAGGCCATTTGTCCATTCAATCCTGCTCCGCCATGTACCAACAATGTAGGTAGAACTAAGAATGAGGTTCCGCTGAGGGAGTTTGAGGAGTTAGGGTTTTTCTTTTTTCCTTATAATTGTTTGTGGGATGTGGGCATCGCTGACAAGGGCAGCATTTATTGCCCATCCATAACGTTCTAATTTAATAAGCAGACCACAAGGGTAATTATCTCTGTATTAATACCTGAGTGCACATTGGCATAGGGTCAAGCAGATGAGAGAGTTAAATGCGTGGCTCAAAGAGTGGTGTGGGAAAAAAGGGGTTTCAATTCATGGGCACTGGCACCAGTACTGGGGAAAGAGGGCGTTGTTCCGTCGGGATGGGCTCCACTTAAACCATGCTGGGACAAGCGTGCTGGCGAATCGAATACCTAGGGCTGTAGATAGGGTTTTAAACTAAAAAAAGTGGGGGGGGGGCAGGTGAGGGGAAATTTAGAAATCTAAAGAGAAATGTCAAAGCAATAGAGCAGTGTGGCGATTTGGGTAAAAGTAAGCAGAGCATGACAGGAAGCGACAGGGAGTTTAATGGTTGCAGTGCAGCAGCTAATAAGGTCCAAGCAGGGAATAATGGTGAAAAAGATAAATTACAGGCTCTTTATCTGAATTCACCAAGCTTTCCTAAAAAGATAGCCGAACTAGTGGCACAAAGATAGATCACTGGATTCGAGTTAATAGCCATTACAGAGACATGGTAACAAGGTGGCCAAGGTTGGCATCTAAATGTTCCAGGGTGCTTGACGTTTCGAAAAGGCAGGCTGAATAGAAAAGCAGGGGCAGTATCCCTGCTAATAGTAAAGAATGACATAAGGACAGCTGTGAGAAAGGATCTCAGCTCGGAAGATCAGGATGTAGAATCAGTATGAGTGAAGATAAGGAATAACAAGCGGCAGAAAGCACTAGAAGGAGAATATATAGGCACCCTAAAAGTAACTATACCTTTGGACAGAATATTAATCAAGAAGGGGGCCGGGAAAGGAAACCTGACCCGGTCTGGGCGTATATGTGACTCCAGTCCCCCACCAACGTGTTTCATCCTTCACTGTTCTCCGAAGTGTCCTAGAAAGCTTTCAAGAAGAAGGCCGACTACCACCATCTCGGGGCAACGAGGAATGGGCATTAAATCTCAGCCTTTCCAGTGAGGCCCACACCCAGTGAATTAAAATAAAAGAGGTGAAGTAAATCTCAGACTTTCGGAGGCGGAATTCCAAAAGAAGCTGATAGTGCTGATGTTACCCTGCAGTCCTGTCTATTCATTTATCATGATTGAATTTGCAACATAAGGATTTTGACAGAGAAAATAAGGAAAAACTGTTTCCAGTGACAGAATGTTGGTAACCAGAGGACACAGATTTAAATTTATTGACAAAGGAACCAGGGGCAACAGGAGGGAATTAAAAATTATGCAACGAGGCTTATTTTCTGGAATTTGTTATCATCTTTTAATACTCCTGTGAAGCGACATGGGACGTTTTACTATGTTAAAGGCGCTATATAAATACAAGTTGTTGTTGGAATGCACTGCCTTAATGGGTAGTCGAAGCACATTCAGTAATAACTTTCTAACGGAAATTGGATAAGTACTTAAAGTGGGAAACTTTCCAGGGTTATGAGGAAACAGCAGGGTGGTGTGGAAATAATTGGACAGCTCTTTCAAAGAGCTGGCACAGGCGCGATGGGCCGAATGGCCTCCTGTGCTATATCATTCTATGAATGTATGAAACTGTGGAGTTACTGCCGGTGTTTTGGTTCAACCAGGGATTTCATCGAGTAGCACTAGGTCGTGCTGAAGAAGGCAAATTTTCCCATTCTTCTCCAAGAACGCGCTGGCATACAATCTGGCTCAATAGGGTAAGGAACCAACCATACGTGATACAGGTCACAGTATGAATAGCACATTAAATCGGGAGAATGGTGAGATGTGGCTTACAGCGGGGCTTCTCAAACTTTTTACTTCTGAGGCTACCTCCTGCGTTATAAAAATTACACAGACCCCCGTAACACAACAGAAGTATTTTTTTCGTATAAAAATTAATTAAACAATTACACATATACATTTATTATTATATTTGTTTTACTTTCTTAAGGTGAAACCTAGTGCTGGGCAACAATTCTATCAAGACATGGAGCTAGCTTCGACAAGCACACAAGCATGTCATAGTCAATGTACATCCTGATTCAGTAATTTGTTTTGTGCTGCCCGTGTGGCCTGGAGCCAACATCCCACCCCCCCGCCCTGCCTGCGGCGCCCGGAACGACCCCCCTCACCAATATGCCCGGGTTTCCCGCCACCTCTGATGCCCGGAGCCCCGCTGTATACCTTTCTTTATCGAAACCTAGCCCCGATATTTCGAACAGAACGGTTGTCTCGCTCTATCTGTAAGCACGGGGGTGGAGCATTGGGAGAGAATGGTAATAAATCATACATCACGCAGTCATAAAATAACATTTTGTTATTGGATCTAAATGGTGAAAATATATTTAAAATATTGTCAGCAGTTTGGTTTCAATGCTGATCCTTGTAAATTAATTTCTGGCGCATGAGAGAGAGAGAGAGTGGTTAGATTGATTACATGGCTGGAATGGTGCTGACTGTGGCGGCAGTCGGTGAGATCTGAGGCAATCTGGGGGCTAGATTGATGGTTGCGGGAGAAGCCGCACGCTGGTGGTGGCCCCATGAAATCTTCTCCCCCGGTGGAGAACACGTGGCTTAGTCCACTTTCTGGGCCTGAGTTTGAATCCAGCCCAGTCATATGGCGAGTGGGATTAATCGGATAGCTCTTTCAAAGAGCCGGCACAGGCACAATGGGCTGAATGGCCTCTTCATGTGCTGTAAGCATCTAAGCTTGTAACAAAGGTAAGGCAATAATCTTGCAGGGCTTTAATCTTCAAATAGACTGGACAAATCAATTTGGCAAAGGTAATCAGGCAAGCTGGCTAAGGTAGATTAGAAAAAAAAGATGAAAATGTATGGTGGTAGATATGCAGTGGATACATTTAAAGAAATATTTCACAATTCTCAACAAATATACATTACTTTGAGAAACAAAAACTCTACGGGAAAAATGATCCATCCATGGCTAACTAAAGAAGTTAAGGATATAATTAGATTGAAAGAAGAAGCTTATAATTTTGCAAAGAATAATAGTAAGCCTGAGGATTGCGAGAGTTCAGAAACCAGCAAATGTTGTCTAAAATGTGATAAAATGGGAAAAATCGAATCTGAGAGAAAGCTAGCACGAAGTATCAAAGCAGATTGTAAGAATTTCTACAAGTTTGTAAAAAGGAAATGAGTAGAAAACTAAACGTTGGTCCCTTAGAGGCTGAGATAGGAGAATTTATAATACAGAGTAAGGAAATGGCAGAAAGGTTAAACAAATGTGTTGTACCTTTTTTCACAGATGAAGACACAAATGGCATACCAAAAATGGTGGGGAACCAAGGATCTAATGAGAGTGAGGAACTTAACATAATTATTATAAGCAGAGAAAAATTACCATAGAAATGAATGGGAGTAGAAGCTGGAAAATCCCCTGGACATGATGGCATACATCTCAGGGGCTTAAAAGAGGTGGCTGAAGAGATATTGGAAGCATTGGTTTTTATCCTCCAAATTTCCCCAGATATTGGAATGATCCCGTCAGATAGGAAGGTCGTAACTATAACACTGCTATTCAAGAAAGGATGGAGAGGAAAAAAACAGGAAACAACAGGTCAGTTTGCCTGACATCAGTCATCGGGAAAATGTTGGAATCCATTGTTAAGTGGTATCAAGTCACTTAGAAAATCATAACATGATTAGGCAGAGTCAATATGGTTATATGAAAGGTAAATCGTGTTTGACATATTTATTAGAGTTTTTTAAGGCTGTCACGTGCAGCGTAGGTAAAGGGGAACCAGTGGATGTAGTATATTTGGATTTCCAGAAGGCATTCGATAAGGTGCAATATAAAATATTATTACACAAGATAAGTGCTCATGGTGTTGGGGTAGTATATTAGCTTGGATAAAGGATTGGTTAACGGACAGAAAACAAAGTGTAGAGAAACATAGAAACATAGAAGATAGGAGCAGGAGTAGGCCATTCGGCCCCTTGAGCCTGCTCATCCAAATTCAATGCAATCATGGCTGATCATCCAAATTCAGTACCCTGTCCCTGCTTTCTCCCCGTAACCCTTGATCCCTTTAGCCTTAAGAAATATATCCAACTCCTTCTTGAATATATTTAATGAATTGGCCTCTACTGCCATCTGTGGTAGAGAATTCCACAGGTTCAGCACTCTCTGGGTGAAGAAATTCCTCCTCATTTCTGTCCAAAATGCATACCCCTTAGACTGTGACCCCTGGTTCTGGACTCCCCGACAATCGGGAACATACTCCCTGCATCTAGTCTGTCCAGTCCTTGCAGAACATTATATGTTTCAATGAGATCCCATTTCATTCTTCTAAACTCCAGCGAGCAAAAGCCCAATCGACCCAATCTGTCCTCATACGTAATTCATGCCATCCCAGGTATCAGCCTGGTGAATCTTCGCTGAACTCCTTCTATGGCAGGAACATCCTTCCTCAGAGAAGGCGACCAAAACTGCATGCAATATTCAAGGCCCTGTACAACTGCAGCAAGACATCCTTGTTCCTGTACTCAAACCCTCTCGCTACGAAGGCCAACATACCATTTGCCTTCTTAACCGCCTGCTGCACCTGCATGCTTACCTTCAGCGACTGGTGCACAAGGACACCCAGGTCTCGTTCCACTTCCCCTTCTCCCAATCTATTGCCATGCAGGTAATAATCTGCCTTCCTGTCTTTGACACCAAAGTGGATAACCTCGCATTTCTCCACGTTAAATTGCATCTGTCATGTTTCTGCCCAATCACCCAATCTGTCCAAATCATCCTGGAGTTTCTCAGCATCCTCCTCACAGCACACACGCCCACTCAGCTTTGTGTCCTCTGCAAACTTGGAGATATGACATCTAGTTCCCTTGTCTAGATCATTAATATATATTGTGAATAGCTGGGGTCCAAGGACCAATCCCTGCGATACCCCACTAGTCACTACCTGCCACTCGGAAAAAGACCCGTTTATTCCAACTCTTTGCCTTCTGTCTGCCAACCAGTTCTTTTTTCCAAGTCAATACCTTGCCCCCAATCCCATGTGCCGTAACTTTACACGCTAATCTCTTAAGCGGGACCTTATCGAAAGCCTTCTGAAAGTCCAAATACACCACAACCACTGGTTCTCCCTTACCTATTTTACCAGTTGCATCCTCAATAAATTCCAGTAGATTAGTCAAGCACGATTTACCTTTTGTAAATCCATGTTGACTTTGCCCGATCCTGTCACTGTTTTCCAATTGCTCTGCTATTACATCTTTTATAATGGACTCTAGCATTTCCCCACTACCGATGTCAGGCTTGTCTGCAATTCCCTGTTTTCTCTCTGCCAACTTTTTTGAATAGTGGGGTAACATTAGCTACCGTCCAATCCATGGGTACTGTTCCAGATTCCATTGAATGTAGGAAGAAGATCAGCAATTCATCTACTATTTCTGGGGCCACTTCCTTAAGTACCCTGGGATGTAGATTATCAGGCCCTGCGGATTTATCAGCCTTCAATACCCTAGAGGTAAAGGGATCTTTTTTCATGTTGGCAGGCTATAGCTGGAGGGGGGCCGCAAGGATCAGCTTTTGTGCCTCAGCTATTAACAAATAATATATATTAATGACCTTGATGAAGGGACTAAACGTAATGTATCCAAATGTGCTGATGATACTTTCTAGGAGAGAAGGTAAGCTGCGAGGAGAACACAAAGAGTTTGCAAAGGGATGTAGTTGGACTAAATGAGTGGGCAGTAAGGTGGCAGATGGAGTATAATGTAGGGAAATGTGAAATTATTCAAAATAACAGCAGAAAATGCTGGAAAAACTCAGCAGGCCAGGCAACATCCGTGGAGAGAAATTAGAATCAACGTTTTGGGTCAAAACCCTTTGTCAAGACTAAAGAGGCACAGGGAATGAAATAGATTAAGAGGCCAGGCTCGGTGAGATAAAAAGAGAAGAGACATTAAGAGTTATTCATAATGAGACGAGATGGTGATAGGACGAGTGGAGACAAAAGACAGCTCTAGATTAGGTGTGAAATGCGTTGGCAGAATGGGAGACAGCTGCCATGTGGGAGAGAGAAAAAAACTAGAAAGCAAGGGGGGGAAAGGCCAAAACAATGTTGTGGATAAAAAATATAAGTAAAAATGTAATAGGGGCCGAGGTTATGATCTGAAATTGTTGAACTCGACATTGAGTCTGGAAGGCTGTAAAGTGCCTAAGCGGAAGATGAGGTGCTGTTCCTCGAGATTACGTTGAGCTTCCTTGGAACAATGCAAGAGGCCGAGGATGGTGAGGTCCGAGTGGGAATGGGGCGGTGAATTAAAATGACAGGCGACTGGAAGCTCACGGTCAAACCTACGGACTGAACAGAGGTGTTCCGCAAAGTGATCACCCAATCTGTGTTTGTTCTCCCCAATGTAGAGGAGACCGCATCGTGAGCAACGAATACTGTATACTACATTGCAAGAAGTACAAGTAAATCGCTGTTTCACCTGGAAGGGGTGTTTGGGGCCCTGGTCAGTGGGAAGGGGGGAGGTATAATGGCAGGTGTTACATCTCCTGCGCTTGCACAGGAAAGTGCCAGGTGAAGGGGAAGGGGTGCTGTGGGTGATAGAGGAGTGGGCAAGGGTGTTTCGGAGGGAGCAGTCCCTACGGAATGCTGAAAGGGGAGGGGAGGGGAAGATACATTTGGTGGTGGGATCACTTTGGATGTGATGGAAATGGCGGAGGATGATCCGTTGAATGTGGAGCCTGGTGGGGTGAAAGAGGACAAGGGGAACCCTTGGTAGGAAAATAGAACAACAGGATATTTTTTAACTGGAGAGAAACTTTCTAACGTTGGTAATCAGAGAGATGTGGGTGTCCTAGTGCAAGAAACAGAGAAAGCTAGCTTGCAGGTGCAGCAAGCAATAAGGAAGGCAAATGCCATGTTGCCTTTACTGCAAGGCGTTTGGAGTATAAGAGGAAGGAAGTCTTCCTACAACTGTACAGGATCTTGATGATACCACACCTGGAGTATTGTGCAGAGTTTTGGTCTCCTTATCTAAGGAAGGATATACTTGCCTTGGAGGCACTAGATTCATTCCTGGGATGAGAGGGCTGTCCTATGATGAGAGATTGTGCAAAATGGGCCTATACTCTCTGGAATTTAGAAGAATGAGAGGTGATCTCGTTGAAACATGCACAATTCTGAAGCGAATGACAGGGTAGATGCTGAGAGGTTGTTTCCCCTGCTGGAGTGTCTAGAACAAGTGGGCATCGTCTCAGGATAAGGGGAAAGCCATTTAAGACAGAGATGATGAGTAATTTATTTACTCAGAAGGCTGTAAATCTTTGGAATTCTCTGCGCCAGAGGGCTGTGAATGCTGAGACTTTGAGTGTATTCAAGGCTGTGGTTTACTTTACTCTACGGGAATCACGGGATAAGGCGATAGGGTGGGAAAGTGCAGCTGAAGTCGATGATCAGCTATGTTCTTATGGAATAGCGGAGCAGGATTGATGGGCCATATGGCCTACTTCTGCTCTTATTTGTTAACTTCTTACGTTCTTATTAAGACCATGGTTGGTCTTCTGCCTCATCTCCACTTTCCTGAACTATCCCCATATAGCTTGATTGCTGTAATTTTCAAAAATCTATCGATCTCTGTCTTGAATATACACAACGACTGAGCCTCCACAGCCCTCTGGGGTAGAGAATTCCAAAGTTTCACTGCCCTCTGAGTGAAGAAATATCTCATCCTCTCAGCCCTAAATGGCCGACCCCTTATTCTGAGTCTGCCCCCCTTGGTTATAGACTCCCCTGCCAGGGGGAACATACACCCTGCATCTACGCTTTCAAGCCCTGTAAGATTTTGGAATATTTAGATCACCTCTCATATGTCTAAACTCTAGAGAATATATGCATAGTCTACTCAATCTCTCCTTACAGGACAAACCCCCCATCACAGGAACCAGTCTGGTGAACCTTCGTCGCACTCCCTCTAAGGAAAGTACATCCTTCCTTAGGTACGGAGATAAAAACTGTACACAATACTCCAGGATTTTGTCTCACCAGGGCCTATATGATTTCAGTAAGACGTCTTTACACCTTTACCCAAATCCACTTGTAATAAAGGTCAGCATAGCATTTGCTTTCCTAATTGCTTGCTGCACATGTATGTTAATATTCAGTGATTCGTGTATGAGGACACCCAGGTCCCTCTGAACACCAACATTTCCCAATCTCTCAGCACTGAAAAAATATTCTGCTTTTCTCTTTTTCCTACCAAAATGGATAACGTCACATTTCCCCACATTATATTCCATTTGACATGTACTTTCCCACTCACTTATCCTGTTTACATTCCCTTGAATCATCCTTGCATCGTCCTCAGAACTTACATTCCCAGCCAATTTTGTATCATCAGCAAACTTGGATATATTATATTTGGTCCCCTCATCCACATTATTGATGCAGAATGTGAATAGCTGAGGCCCAAGCAGTGCTTCTTGCTGTATCCCACTAGTTACAGCTGCCAACTCTAAAATGACCCGTTCATTCCAACTCTCTGTTTTCTGTCCGTTAACCAATCTTCAATCGATGCTAGTATGTTACCACCAATCCCATGAGCCCTAATTTTGTTTAACAACCTCTTGTTCGTCAACTTATCGAATTCCTTCTGAAAATCTAAATACACAACATCCACTGATTCCCCCTTATCTATTCTGCTAGTTACAATCTCAAAAAACTCTAACAGATTTGTCAAACACGATTCCATTTCATAAATCCGTCTTGTCTCTGCCCAATCATATTATCAGTTTCTGTACCCGGTTATCACGTCCTTAATAATACATTCTACCATTTCCCCTACGACTGATGTCAGACTAACTGATCTTTTGGTCCCCGCGTTCTCTCTCCCTCCTTTTTTAATAAGTGGGGTTATATTTCCTCACTCTTTCAGGGGTCAATGTACAGTGCTCAGGAGCAGGAACCATGGCTGAAACCCACCCTCACAAAACAAGGCATAACTGGTAAGTGATCAGGAGCAAGAACCTTGGCTGATTTCCCCTCTCTATAAACTAGGGCCCAATGCACAGAGATCAGTTTCAGGATCTCTGGCTGATTTCCCCACTCTATAAACCAGTTGTCACTGGACAGTGAAAAGAGCAAGAACGCTGGCTGATTTCCACGCTCTATAAACCACGGCTCACTGGACAGTGATCAGGAGCAGGACGCATGACTTGTTTCATCTCTAACTAAACCAGGGGTCACTGGAGAGTGATCGGATGGTGTTTTTTAACAATCCGGTAGTTTCATTGTCACCATTGCTGAAACTAGGTTTTCATGCCAGATTTATTTAATTAACTGCACGGCTCCGGGTGTTATTGTGACGAGGATGGAGCTACATCTCCCAGCATGCCAAGCGAGTTGGACTCCTCCATATAGTCCAGGAAGCCGGCTCCAGCGCCCCTATTTAAAGGGATCCTCACCAATAACTCGCCTCTGACAAGCTTTTGCCATTTGAGTGGCTTTGCGCTACTTCCTGGAACTGCAAGAATTTTCTTTTGTTATGACAAGTTTATATTAGTATCAGGGAGTATTCAGGTAGGCATAAAACTTCCTCATCATTTTTGAGGGGCTTCAAACTACAACACTTGCTATAAGTCATGGGGACGGTACTGGCAATCGACCTTGCCCTTCAGCTTCTAAGGTGAAGGGAGCGGAGGCAGCCAGAAATACGGGACCATGTGCACAGCGGGAGGAGGTGGAGGGCCATCAGAGATCTCAACAGGAGGCGTTATCCTCCTAGGGTCTTCCGACATAAGTTCTCCTAACTTCAATTAAGTGAGATGCAGTTTATTCGGAGGCTTCGTTTCACCAAGGAGGTGGTCACAGAACTCTGCCCACCTCCTGCAACCAGACCTGCAGCCTCAGACCAGGGAAGCCGTGGCACTCCCAATGGCAGTCAAGGTCACCGTGGCCCTCAATTTCTTCACCTGAAGGTGCTTCCAGGCTGCAGCAGGAGACGTAGCTAAAATCGCACAGTTCGCTGTCCATCACTGCATCAGGGAAGTCACTGCAGCCCTCTACAGCAGGAGAAGGGACGACATTGGCTTCCTGATCACCAGAGCGAAGCAGGACGAACTTGCATGTGGCCTTGCCAGGCTGGCTTCCCCGTGGTGCAGGGCGCCATTGACAGCACCCACGTGGCTTTGTAAGCACCGCATAAAAGTCCTGAGATCTTCCGTAATCGCTTAACGTGCAGTTGGTGTGCGACCACACACCGCAAATCCTCCATATCAATGCCCGCTCTCCTGGCAGCAGCCATTTTGCCTTCATCCTATGCCAGACCGGTGAACCAGCACTCATCCAGCCAGCACATCAAGCTCGAGGCTGGCTGCTCGGTATCAAGGGCTAGCCACTCTCCAACCGGCTTATGACACCCTTCCACATCTTCAAAATTCATGCTCAGCACTCATATAATGATGACGTGCTGCGACCAGGAACATCATCGAGCAGACCATTAGCTTATTGATGCAACGGTTCTGCTGCCTTGGCAGCTCGGGGATAGCACTAGAGTACTAAGCTGAGCGGGTGTTCAATTTCGAGGTGGCCTGCTGCATACTCCACAACTTGGTATTCATGAGAGTGCAGCCCTTGCCAGCAGGGATTGGCGGACCAGCTTAGGAGGAGGGCGGGGCAGAGAGAGCGACAGCGACAAATTCGATGAGAGAGAGACGGAGAGAGGCTGAGTAAACATACAGTGACAGAGAGAGTGGGAGAGGTAGATGAAAAGAACAGCGTGAGAGGCAGAGTGAGAGAGACCCAGTAAGAAAAAGAGAGTCAAGGAGGGAGAGAAAGACAACTAGAGAGAGAGCCAGAGAAAGTGAGATAGATAGACCGAGAGAGACAGATGGGAGAAAGAGGGAGAGACAGAGAGAACGAGGGAGAGGGACAGGAGAGAGTCTGAGATACAAAGGCAGGGATGGAGAAAGAGACAGAGATTGGAGGAGAGAGAGATCCAGAGAGAGTGAGATGGATATATATATATATTATATGTATATATATATATATATAGAGAGAGACGGAAGAGGAGATAGGTATATGTATATGTATCGATATATATATATATATATATAGAGAGAGAGAGAGAGCGAAGAGGAATGAAAGTCAGAGAGAAATCTAGATAGAGATAGACAGTGAAGAGGCTGAGATTCAGAGGCAGAAAGAGAGACTGAGAGGGAGAAAAGGAATGATTGATAGAGACAAAGAGGGAGAGAGACAGCGGGAAGCATAGAGACAGAGAGAGAGAAAGGGAAATGGGAGACACAGAGAAACAGATACTGAGAGAGACAGAGGCAGAGAGAGAAAGAGAGAGAAAATGACAAAAAGGGGGAGAGAGACACACACACACAGAGTGATCAAATGAAAGATGCAGACTGAGAGCCTGAGAGAGGGAGAGTGCGAAGAAGACACAGAGAGATACGGAAAAGAGCAGAGAGAGAACCAGTGAATGGGGAAAGACAAAGAGGAGGAGAGAAAATGAAACTGACAGATAGAGAGCGAGACAGTAAAACAAGAGAGAGAGAGAGAGAGAGCAACACAGAGAGAAAGGCAGGGACAGACAGAGTAACTAAAAAATATTCAGAGAGGGAGGGGAAGATAGAGAGAGGGAGGCATAGGGGAGGGAGAGAAAGAAGGACCTAGACAGAGAGATGGACAGAGAGAGAGGGAGAGAGGGAGAGAGAGAGAGTGCGCGTGAGAGTGACAAATACAGATAGAGAGATGCTGGGACAGAGAGAGCGGGGCAATAAAAGAGAAAAGGAGAAACAAACAAAGAGAGAAAGAGAATGGGAATGGCGGCAACAAGAGAGACAAGGTGAAACAAACAGAATGGGAGAGAAAGAGGGGCATTCATAGCGAGTGACAGGGACAGAAACAGAGAGATGGACAGAGATAGTTTGGAGAGGGCGAGAGACAACGAGCAAGAAAGAAAGGTAGTGATAGACAGAGAGAGCAAGAGAAGCAAATATTGATATAGGCAGAGGGAGGAAAAGAGAAAAAGAGCACGAGAACAGGGGATATAGAGATTTTAACAGAGAATAGAATCGTAGAATGGTTACAACACAGAAGGATGACATTCGGCCAGACGAGCCCATGCCAGCTCTTTGCAAGAGCACTTCAGCTAGTCCCACTCCCCCGCACTTTTCCCTTAGCCCTGCAATTGTTTCCTTCAGGAACTTATCGAATTACATTTGGAAAGTTACGACTTAATTTACTTCCACCATCCTTTCAGGCAGTGCATTCCAGTTCGTAACCAATCACTGTATAAACAAGGATTTCTTCATGTCGCCTCTGGAACTTCTGCCAATCACCTTAAATCTGTATCCTCTGATTCTCTACCCTTCCACCAATGGGACCAGTTTCTCTCTATCTCGCTTTCTCAACCTGCCCTGCCACCTTCAGCGATATGTTCAAATATGCTCCCAGGTCTCTCTGTTCCTGCACCCCTTTAGAATTGTACCCTTAAGTCTATATTGCCTCTCCTCGTTCTTCCTACCAAAATACATCGCTTCGCATTTTTCTGCGTTAAAATTTATTTGCCTCGTGTCCGTTCATTTCACCAGCCTGTCTATCTGCTCGTGAAGTCTAACCCTATCTGCCTCTCTGATCGCTATACTTCCAAGTTTTGTGACATCCGCACATTTTGTAATAATGCCCTATACACCGAAGACTATATCATTAATATATATCAATAAAAGCAGTGGTCCGAGTACGGACCCCTGGGGATTACCATTCTATACCTTCCTCCAGTCCGAAAAAACACCATTCAATACGACACTCTCTTTACTGTCACTTAGCCAATTTCGTATCCCTGCTGCCACTGCCCCTTTTATTCCATGGGCTTCAACTTTGCTGGCAAGCCTATTATGTGGCACTTTATCAAGTGGCTTTGGGAAGTCCATGTACGCCACATCAACTGCACTACCCTTATCAACCCTCTCTGTTAGCTCCTCAGAAAATTCAATGAATTTGGTTAAACATGATTTGCCATTAACAAATTCGTGCTGGGTTCCCTTAATGAATCCACACTTGTCCAAGTAACTGTTAAACTTTACCCGGATTATCGTTTCTAAAAGCTTCTCTACCATCCAGATTAAGCTGATTTGTCCTTACACCCTTTTTTGAACATGTGTGTAACATTCTCAATTCTCCAGATGTCTGGCACCACCCCCGTACCCAAGGAGGCTTGGAAGTTTATTGCCACAGTATCTCCACAATTTCCACATATACTGCCTTGAGCATCCTAGGATGCATTCTTTCCGGTCCTGGTGACTTAACTACTTTAAGTACAACCTGCCTTTCTAGCACCTGCTCTTTATCAATTTTTATGCCATCCAATATATCAACTGCCTCCTCTTTCAGTATGACAATAGGAAGAGAGAGACAGAGATGGGAGAGAGAGGTAGAAGCGGCGAGAGAAGAGGAAGTTGGCAGTGTGAGAGAGACTGAGTAATAGATACAGAGAGATAGCGAGATAAAGAGTGGGACAGAGAGATGCTGTGAAAAAATTAACAGAGAGAGTGAGAGAGACAGCGAATGAGTGAGCGAGATAATCAGAGTGAGTGAGAGAGACGGAGTGATTGAGAGCCAAAGAGTGAGTGAGAGAGGCAGAGAGTGATTGAGAGAGACAGAGTCAGAGACTAAGAGAGTGAGCGTGACAGAAAGGGAGGAAGATGGACAGAGTCACAGAAATAGAGAGGACAGATAGATGGAGATAGAGAGAGGAGTGATATTAGATATAGATAGGGAGAGAGAGAGGGGTGACAGACATAGAGGTGAGACAGATGGCGATAGAGCGATGTGATATTATTAGATGTAGATAGGGAGAGAGAGGGTGAGACAGACATAGAAGGGAGATCGATTATTGCAATCAAACACGGAGTGAGAAGCAGGTTATAGACTGTGGGAGATGAGTTTCTCTCTTGTTTCCCGAATATTATGTGTGCTTTGGGCGCTTTGATCTGTTAATGATCCTTTGACAGAAAGTGTTTTATTACTGGGTGTCATCCCAGATTTTGTATCTTCAAAAATGGAACAGAACTGTGCTGCTGCCAGCTAAACAAAACCACTTGTTGGAAGGACAGTAGAGTTATACCAGGAATAAAGTGGATTAATATAAATATACTAGGAGGACAGAAGCAGAAATTGATACCTCGACACTGATCTGACAGAGAGGATGGATAACAGCATCCCAGGGAGGGGAATCACTGAGTGTGTGGGGAGGCAATGAACATTGGGAAATGCCCTGGCTCCATCCCGGCCTGTGTTGAGTTAGCCTGATCTCCCAACCGGTGTGGTACTGAGGCCCCAATACACACACAGAGCAGGAGAGACCCAGGCTCCAACACTGGCCCTTGCTTGTTGAGCTGATCTCACAGCCGCTGTGGTACTGAGCCCCACACATGCAAACAGATCAGGAAAGGCCCAGGCTCCATCCAGGGTCTGCGCTGTGTTAGTCTTATCTCACACCCGGTGTGGTACTGAGCCCCACACACAGATTGGGACCTTTTTAGGGAGCTTTGCTTTACATCGCACCAATGCTGGGCGAGTTTGAGGGGGCAGTGCAGAAGGAGCTTTACTCTCTATCTAACTCCGTGCTGTACTTGCCCTGAGAGTGTTTGATGGGACAGTGCAGAGTGAGTTTTACTCTATATCCTACCCGTGCTGCACCTGCCCAGGAATTGTCTAATGGGACAGTGTAGAGAGCGCTTTACTCTGTCTCTAACCCATGCTGTACCTGCCTGGGATTGTTTGATGGGACAGTATAGAGGGAGCTTTACTCTGTATCTAACCCGTGCTGTATCTGCCCTGGGAGTGTTTGATGGGACAGTGTAGACAGTGTTTTACTCTGTATCTAAAACTGTGCTGTACCTTCCAGTGTAGCAGTTTAAACTAAGATGAGTGTCATTCCCCACGCCTCACATTCCTGAGCATCAACCTGAGACAGTGTTTGTATTGGTCTGTCCTGTTATTATAAAACAACTTCTGTTCACCTTGTAAGATTATGTTTCTTGCTGGGGTCCAGTTCCTCGGGCAGCTCATTCATGGGTCACTGCTGAGTCATAGATTCATAGAGTCATACGGCACAGAAAGTGGACCTTCGGCCCATCGTGTCCACGCTGTCCATCAAGCCCTGTCTATTCTAATCCCATTTACCAGCACATTGTCCGTAGCCATGTATGCTATGGCGTTTCAAGTGCTCATCTAAATGCGTCTTGAATGTTATGAGGGTTCCTGCCTCTACCACCTTTTCAGGCAGTGAGTTCTACATTCCAGCCACCCTCTGGGTGAAAAAGATTTCCCTCAAAACCCCTCTAAATCTCCCGCCTCTTACCTTGAATCTATGTCCCCTGGTTATTGATCACTCTAATAAGGGAAACGTTCCTTTCTATCTATCCTATCTGTGACCCTCACAATTTTATACACATCAATCCTGCCCCTCCTCAGCCTTCTCTGCTCTAAGGAAAACAACCCCAGCCTGTCAAATCTCTCTTTATAGCTGAAGCACTCCAGCCCAGGTAACATCCTGGTGAATCACCTCTGCACTGCCTCCATTGCAATCACATTCTTCCTATAGGGTGGCGACCAGAACTGCACTCAATATTCCAGCTGTGGCCTAACTAGCGTTTTGTATAGCGCCATCATAACCTCCCTGCTCTTATATTCTATGACTCGGCTAATACTCTCCAGTTTATTTCCCTTTTATATTGCGTGCTCTCTGGAGAACAATTCCTGCTTCTCTTGTCTCTCTGCTTAAATTTAGTCCTTCATCCTTGGTATCATTGTAGTAAATCGCCTCTGTGCCGGCAGCAAGACCTTGACACCCTTCCTAATCTGCACTGCCTAGAATTGGACACAATAATCCAGCCGGGGCCTAACCAGTGATTTATAAAGATTCAGCATAACTTCCTTGCTCTTGTTCTCTGCCTCTGTTGATAAAGTTAAGGATCCCAAGTGTTTTTTTAATAATCTTGTCAACTTGTCCTGCCATCTTCAAAGGCTTGTCTACATAAACTCCCAGGTGTCTCTTTCCCTGCTTGATGCAAATTGTACAGTTTAGATTATATTGCCGCTCCTCATTTCCCTCCCAGCTTTATTCTTCACACATCGCTGCATTAAATTTAAGCTGTCTTATTTCATTTTTATTAATTCATGTAATGTGCCATGGCTGGCAGGGCCAGCAATTATTGCCCATCCCCAATTGCTCTTGAGAAGGTGCCGTTGAGCCGCCTTCTTGAACCGCTGCAGTCCGTTAGACAATTTCTCTCCTGTCGTGCTGTTACGAAGGAAATTGCAGGATTATGACCCAACAATGATTAAGGAACGTGAAGATGGAGGTGCTGGTGTTTGCATGCGCCTGCTACCCTTGTCCTTCTATGTGGTAGAGGTCGCAGGTTTGGGAGGTGCTGTCAAAGAAGCCTTGGATAGTTGCTGCAGTGCATTTTGAAGATGGTAAACACTGCAGCCAAGTTGCGCCTGCGGTGGAGAGAGTGAATGTTTAAGGTCGTGGAGGAGGTGCCAATCAAGCGAGACACTTTGTACTGGATGTTGTCGATCATCTTGAGTGTTGTTGGAGCTGCACCCATCCAGAAAAGTGGAGAGCATTCCATCAAACTCCTGACTTGTGCCTGGTAGATGATGGAAAGGCTTTTGGGAGCCAGGAGGTGAGACAAACGCCGCAGAATACCGAGGCTCTGACCTGCTCTTTTAGCCACAATTTTTACGTGGCTGGTCCCAGTCCAGTTAAGTTTCTGGTGAATGGTGACACTCATTTAATTGATGGTAAAGGATTTGGCAAAGGTAATGACATTGACTGTCACGGGGAGGTGGCTATTTTAGGTGATCATCATTGCCTGCCACTCCTCTGGTGCGAGTGCTACTTGGCACTATTCAGCCCAAGCCTGAAGTTCGTCCTTGCTGCATGCAGGCACAGACTGCTTCTTTATCTGAGGAGTTGCGAATGGAAGTGAACACTGCAAACGTAAGTGAACATCCCCATTTCTGACATTAAGTTAGAGGGAAGGTCATTGATGAAGCAAGTGAAGTTGTTTGAGCCTATGACACTTCCATAAGCAACAACTGCAATGATGTCCTGGGCCTGAGAATATTGACTTCCAACAATCACTGCTATTTTCCTTTGTGGTAGGTATGACACCAGCCAATGGAGAGTTCTCCCCTTCATTCCAATTATTTGAATTTTACGACGTCTTCTTGATGCCACACTGGGTCAAATGCTGTCTTGATGTCGAGGGCAGTCAATCTCACCTCAGCTCTCGAATTCAGCTCTTTTTCCCTGTTTCGACCAAGGCTGTAATGAATCTGGAGCAGAGTGGCCCTGGCTGAATGCTAACTGAGCAACGGTCAGTAGGTTATTGGTGAGTAAGTAACACATAATAGCACTGTCAACGACACCTTTCAATACATTGCTCCTTTCATCAGATTGTCTATGTCCTCCTGAAGCCGACTCCTATCCTACTCAGTGTTTACTACATTTCCCAGTTTCGTGTGGTCTGCAAACGTTCAAATTATGCCATTTATAGATATATATATAAGAATTTTTTTAATATTTATCAAAATGATCAGCGGTCCGAATAGTGACCCCTGGTTGACATCACTGCCTACTTCCCTCCAGTCTGAACAAAAATCATTCACCACTACTACTGTTTTCTGTCTCTTAGCCAATGTCAGATCCGCACTGCCACTGCCCGTTTGGTCCGAACAAGTTTATTTAAAGGTACTTTATCAAATGCGTTTTTAAATTCCATATGAACAACATCAAGCACATTATGTTCATCAACACTCTCCGTTACTTCATCAATGAACTCAATGAAAAATGTCAGACACACTTTACCGGTAACATAACTGTGCTGGTTGTCATTTATTAATCCATGATTCTTTCCAAGTGACAGATGCGTTTCTCCAGGATAAAAGCTGCAACAAGTTTCCCCACCACTGACGTTGGCCTGACTGGCCTGTAGTTACAGGCTTTATACCACTCTCCTTTTTTAAACAGGTTGTAACATTTGAAACCCTGCAATCCTTTGACCTCACTCCCATATGCAAGGAAGATTGAAAGATTCTAGGCAGACTCTGTGCTATTTCCGCCATTACTTCCCTCAGCAACCTTCATACATCTCATCCGGACTGCGGAAATGTACTACTTCACTTTGGTACAAAACGTGCTGGATTGAAAGGGGTTAACTGAAGCTGTTCTTCAGTGACTGTAATTAATGTCAGTCTCCACGGGTTAACTGAAGCTGTTTGTTCAGTAACTGTAATTAATTTCAGTCTCCATGGAACAACTGAAGCAGTTAGTTCAGTGACTGTAATTAACGTCATTCTCCATGAACCTTAATTGCATCAGTGCAGGGTTTCCCTCTTTTATTAATAAGGGACTCCTTTAAATGTGTTATTGCCTGGTGTCATTGAGAGCATCACCTCTGGCACTAACAGGGAAGAGTGCGCTGCTTCACAGAGAGGGAGACGGAATCTGAGTAAAGTACATTGGAATGTTACAATAGATCAGTATCTGAGATCAGTAGATTGCAATGTTAGAACAATGGAACAGAATCTGAGATCAGTAGATTTGAATGTTACAACGATGGACAAGAGTTTCTCCTGGGCGTTTGACTTTCTTTCTGCCTATTTTGATTATCTATCATTAGCAAATAAGTATTTTTACGGACTTATGACTATTGAATGCATTTACTATCCCATCCTTGCTATTGTTGGTGTACCTGGTAAGTCTGTCTATCCTGCTATTAATTGTATAAACTTTGAATAACTGCAGTACTGTTCTTGCCTTTTACTCTCCCCTCCTTGCTGTGAATGCTGTTCCTGTTAAGTCTCGGTATGCAGCTATTAACTTTGCCTACTTTATTATAATTCTCATAAGTTACTCTCTCGCCTTGAGCTGAGCTGAGTTCTGACCTCATGTACTCTGAAAAATCAGTCCTGCCTGCTACAACCTCCATAATATCGACCATCTCAGTCCCTCCTCATTCCTTCCATGCCTTTGTTAAATTCTTACATGACTATTCCAACACGCTCCTGGCTGGCCTCCCAGTTACAGGCCTCCTGTTGCTGGTAAGTCTCTCTATCCAGCTATTAATTCTATAAACCGTGATTAACTGCATTACTGTTCTTGCCTTTTACTCTCCCCTCCTTGCTGTGGTTGTTATTCCTGTTAAGTCGCTGTATCCAGCTATTTACTCTGCAAACCTTTGCATACTGTATTACAATTCATGGAAGTTACTCTCCCATCTCTACTGCTGTTGGTGTTCCTGTTAAGTCTCTACATCTACCAATTAGATTTGCAAACCACGTCTCACTGTATTCCTGTGTTTGCCATTTAAATCTTGGGAAGACCAAAGACTTTCTCTTCGGTTCTCATCACAAATTCCATTTTTTAGCTATCAATTCAGTCCCCCTCCCTGGCCAATGTCTGAGGATGAACCATATTGTTTGCAAGCACGGCGTTCTCTTTGAGCCTGAGCTGATTTCCGAACTCATATCCTCTGAACCATCAGTCCTGTGTGCGGCCACCTCCATAATATCAACCGCCTCTGCCCCTCCTCAGTCCTTATGCTGACCCTTCACTCGTGCCTTTGTTAAATCCTGACTCGACTATTCCAAAACTCTCCTGGCTGGACTCCCAGTTACAACCCTCCATAAACTAGAGCTCATCCACAAATCTGCTGCCCATATCCTAACATGTCCCATTCACCATCACCCTTTTGCTTGCTGAGCACCATTTGTTCCCGATCGGGAAATGACTCGATCTGAATATTCTCATCCTTTAGAGCAACTCCCACCATGGTCTCATTCCTTCAATTAATCCCATTCCCCAGTTCTTTATCCATTGTCCTGCAAATTGTTACCACTCAAGTATTTATCCCATTCCACTTTTAAATTAATTTCTTCACTTCTGTACCTCTCCCAGTCTTTCTGTCTTTTTTTCATTCTCTCTGTATCTCAGTCTCCCTATTCTCTCTCTCTTTGTCAAGTGCTCATTGAATGATAGAATGGTACAGAACAGAAAGAGGCCATTCAGACAAGCGTTTCCATGCCATCTCTTTGAAAGAGCTGTATTATTAGTCCTACTTTTAGCCAGAGCCCTGTAAAAAACTTCCTCTTCAACTAATTATCCAATTCGCTTTCGAAAGGTACTATTGAATCTACTTCCACCACATTCTCAGACGGTGCATTCCAGATCACAACAATTCACTGTGTAAAATAAATGCTCCTCAGCTCTCCTCTGCTTCTTTTGCCTATTTCCTTAAAGCTGTGATCTCTGGTTACCCACTATTCTGGCACTGGAAAAATAGATTTATGTACTCAATTCATTCCAATCAAAATTTTGATTATCTTTATTAAATTTCCCTTTATGAAAAAGGAGCAAGATAGATCAGATATAAAACGTTTTCAATTGTGGAAAGACTAATTTTAATAAGCTGAGATGTGATTTAGTAAATGTGAACTGGAAAAACATACCTAAAGATAAATCAGTGTCAGAGCAATGGGAGACGTTCAAGGAGGAGATAGTGAGGGTCCAGAGCAAATATATTCCCACAAAGAAAAAAGAAAACGAAGGACTTGCATTTATATAGCGCCTTTCACGACCACCGGACATCTCAAAGCGTTTTATAGCCAATTAAGTACTTTTGAAGTGCAGTCACTGTTGTAATGTCGGAAATGCAGCAGCAAATTTGCGCACAGCAAGGACCAACAAACACCAATGTGATAAGGACCAGACAATCTGTTCTGTTATGTTGAGGGAGGATAAATATTGGCTAGGAGACCGGGGTTAACTCCCCAGCTATTCTTGGATATAGTGCCATGGGGTCTTTTACGTCCACCTGAGAGAGCAGACGGGGCCTCGGTTTACCATGTCATCCGAAAGCAGGCACCTCTGACAGTGCAGCACTCCCTCAGCAATGTACTGGAGTTTTAGCCTAGCTTTATGTGCTCAGGTCTCTGGAGCGGCATTTAAACCCACAAGCTTGTGACTCAGAGGTGAGTGTGCTACCCACTTAACCACAGGTGACAAAAAGGATGGGACACTCAAATCTAGAGTCCACTGGATGCAAAGAAGCATACAGGGAAACATAAGTGAAATAAGGGAAGCTTTTGTCAGATACTGAGAGCTCACTAATACAGAAAGCCTAGAGGCGTATAGAAAGAGCAGGGGTTACATACGACTACATAGGATATACAGTGCAGAAACAGACCGAATTTTCTATGCCGGAGGTTGAGCTCCACTAGAGATTCCTCCGGAGTTTCCTCATCTAATTCTATCAAGATAACAATCTATTCCCTTCTATCTCATAAGTTTACCTAACCGTCCCTTAAATGCATCTGCAAAATTCAATTCAACCACTCTCCGTGGTAGCGAGTTCCACATTCTCACCACTCTCTGGGTAAAGAAGTTTATTCTGAATTCCCTATTTGATTTCTTGGTCACTATCTGATATTGATGACCTCTAGTTTTGATCTTCCACAAAAGTGGAAACAATCTCACTGTATCTACTTTATCAAAATCATCCATGATTTTAAAGACTTCTATTAGGTCACCACTCAGACTTTTCTTTTCAAGGGAAACTATACCCAGACTGTTCATCCTTTCATGATAGGTCTACCTTCGCATTTCTGGTATCATCTTTGTAAATCTTCTCTGCACCCTCTCCAGTGCCTCTATATCCTTTTTTATATTATAACGACAAAAATTGCACACTGTACTCCAAGTGTGGTCTGACCAAGTCCTCACCAAGGTGCGATAGAAGTTTAGCATAACTTCATATCTTTTCAATGCTGTCCCTCTAGAAATAAACCCTAGTGCTTGGTTTGCTTTTTGTATGGCTTTGTTAAACTTTGTCGATCATTGTCAGTGACTTGTGTATTTGTACTCCGAGATTCCTTTGCTCCTCTACCCCATTTTATATTCTTATTTTCCAAATAATATGTGACATCCCTATTTGTCTTACCAAAATGTAATACCTCACATTTATCTGTTATAAATTTCATTCGCTAATTATATGCCCATTATGCAATTTTATTAATGTCGTCTTGTATTTATTGCAGTCCTGCTCAATATTGGCCATCCCCTCCAATTTGGTGTCGTCCACAAATTTACTAGTTGTGCTTTTGATTCCAAAGCCTAAATCGTTAATATATATTTTGAACCACAGTTTTCCCTGCAATGATCCTCGTAGATCACCACTACCGACCTTCTGCCACTCTGAATAGCTATCCTTTACCCCTACTGTCTGCTTTCTGTCTTGAAGCCAGCTAGCTATCCATTCTGCTACTTGTCACCTGACTCGCATTCTCTGACCTAATTTATTAGTCTATTATGGGGTACCCTATCAAAAGCCTTTTGAAAATCTAGATAATGACCAATGTTACCTCTTCAAAAAATTCCATTAGTTTGGTAAAGCAAGACTTTCTTTTTGAAATCCATGGTGAGTATTCACCATTCTATTTGTCATTTCTAGATATTCTTCTATTTTCTCCTTTATTAGCGATTCCATTACTGTTCCTATCACCGATGTTAAACTGCCTGGCCTATAGTTCCATGGACATGATCTATCTCCCCTTTTAGATACAAAGTATTATGTTAGATATCCGCTGGTCCTCTGGCACTACACCTTTTCCTAACGAATGATTAAATATGTGTTGTAATGCCTCTACTATCTCTTCCCTACATTCTCTTAAAATGTTTGGATGTAATCCATCCACACCAGGAGTTTTATGCTCTTTGAGTTTGATTCGTTTATTTAATATATATCTTAATTTTATTGTAATTGCAGTTGACCCATTACTAACCTCACCTTCCGATGCCATCTGCACCTGTTCTACGTTCCTGGTAAATACTGAAGCAAATGAATTATTTCATATCACTGTCAATTCTCTATTGCTGCCTGTGATATTATCCTCTCCATCACTTAGTTGAACTATTCCAATCCTGACCTTGCTTTTTTATTGATATGCTTGTAAAATATTATAATATTTTGTTTTATATTCCTTGATAATTTAAATTCATAGTTCCTGGTTGCCTTCCTAATTGTTCTTTGACTTCTCTTCTAAACCCTTCATATTCTACCTTATCATAATCCCCCCTGCTGTCCATATACGTAATGTATGCCGCATTCTTTATGCTGAATTTTTCCCTTATGCCTTTATTCATTCATGGTGTCTCATTCGTGTTTAGCTTGTTCTTGTTTGTAAGCAGAATATTTTTTTCCTGGATTCTGCTGAACCTCTTTTAAATGTTTCCCATTGCTGTTCTACGTCATTGTTTGCCAATGTTGCCCTTTTTATTTCCAAGTGCTACTCACATGCTCTCAAAATCAGCTGTTCTCTAATCTAGTACCCTGGTCTTGTCATACTTATGTCCTTCTCAATTATTATCTTAAAGCGTCTTATATTATGCTCAATATTGCCTCGATGTTCCCCTTATCTGCTCTGACACATTCCCCATTGCTAGACCCACGACCCTTTCTCCTGCTTTCAGAATTCTCGTTCTACCTGGACCCCTCCCTCTGGCCCCTTACCCTCTCTAGATCTTTTCATTGCTAACTGCCACTGCGACATTGGCCATCTCCATTTCTCTGCTCCCCTCACTCACTGTAACTTACATCCCTCTGAACATGCAGCACTCCATTCTCTAAGATCCAACGCCGGCTTTGTCATTGGATCTGCAGAAGGGTGGTGCTGTTGTTGTTTCGTGAGCCTCTACCTAGCGGAAGCTGAACTTCAACTCTCTGACACCTCCTCCTACCTCCACCTGGACCATGACCCCACTACTGAACATCAAACCACCGTTTTCAGGACTGTCACTGAGCTCAACTCCTCTGGAGATCTTCCCCACATGGCCACTAACATCATAGTCCCCCAACCCCGCACAGCCCGCTTCTGCCTCCTTCCCAAGATCCACACACAGGACTGCACTGGCAGACCCTTTGTTTCAGCCTGTTCTTGCCCCACGGAACATATCTCTTCCTCTCTCAACTCTATCCTTGCTCCCCTTGTCCAGTCTCTTCCCACCTACATCCGTGACTCTTCTGATGCCCTCTGCCACTCTAACATTTTCCAGTTTGCTGACCCCAACCGCTTCCTTTTCACCATGGACGTACAGTCCCTCTACATCTCCATCCCCCACCAGGATGGCCTGAGTGCGCTCCTCTTCTTCCTTCAACACGAGGCCCAACTAGTCCCCATTAAGCACCACCCTGCTCCGCCTGGCTGAACTTGTTCTCACATTAAACATCTTCTCCTTTGACTCAACTCATTCTCTCCAAATTTAAGATGTTGCTTTTGGTAGCCGCATGGGTCCTACCTATGCCTGCCTTTTCGTGGGATATGTGGAACACTCTTTGTTCTAGTTCTACACGGGTCCCCTCCCTCACCTCTTTTTCCAGTACATTGATGATTGTTTCGGTGCCGTTTCCTTCTCTCGCCATGAACTAGACAATTTCATTCACTTTGCCTCCAATTTCCACCCTTCCCTCACATTCACATGGTCCATCTCCGACTCTTCCCTTCCCTTCCTCGACTTCTCCGACTCCATCTCTGCGGATAGGTTACTGACCAACATTCAATACAAACCCACTGACTCCCACAGCTACCTGGACTACACTTCCTTCCACCCCGCCTCCTGTAAGGACTCTATTCCATTCTCCCAGTTTCTCCATCTCCACCGCATCTGCTCCAACGATGGCACCGTCCACAGCAGTGCTTCTGACATGCCTTCCTTTTTCCTCAACCTAGGGTTCCCCTCTACCGTGGTCGGCACGGCCCTCAACCGGGTCATTTCTATCTCCCACATTTCAGCCCTCACCCCTGTCCCTCCCTCCTGGAACAATGATAGGGTTCCCCTTGTCCTCACCTTTTACCCCACCAGCCTCGACATTCAATGGATCATCCTCCGCCATTTATGCCACCTCCAACGAGATCCCACCACCAAATGCATCTTCCCCTAACCTCCCCTTTCAGCATTCCATAGGGACCGCTCCGTCCGTGACACCCTGGTCCACCCCTCTATCATTCCCAGCACCCCTTCACCTTTGCCCAGCACCTTCCCATGCAAGCGCAGGAGATGCATCACCTACCCATATACCTCCCCCCTTCCCACTCTCCAGGGCCCCAAACACCCCTTCCAGGTGAACCAGCGATTTACTTGTACTTCTTGCAATCTAGTATATTGTATTCGCTGCTCACGATGTGGTCTCATCCATATTGGGGAGACCAAATGCAGATTGGGTGACCACTTTGCGGTACACCTCCGTTCAGTCCGTAAGAGTGACCCTGAGCTTCCGGTCACTTGTCATTCCAATTCAACGTTCCATCACCGCTCAGACCTCACCGTCTGTGGCCTCTTCCATTGTTCCACGGAATCTCACTGTAAACTCGAGGAACAACACCTCACCTTCCGATTAGGCACATTACAGCCTTCCAGACTCAATATCGAGTTCAACAACTTCAGATCATAACCTCGGCCCCTATCATATTTTTATATTTTTTATCCACACCTTTGGTTTGTGACTTTTCCTTTTCTCTCTCTCTCTCCCACATGGCAGCTGTCTTTCACCCTGCAAGAACATTTCACACTTCATTTAGAGCTATTGCTTGTTTCTTCACCTGTCCTATTACTGGCTTGCCTCACCTTGAATATCCTTTAATATCTCTACTTTCATCTCCTCCCCCATTTCCCAACCTCCAAGCTGCCTTTTGTTTAATTTCCTGCCTTTTCTCTCAGTTCTGTAGAAGTGTTTTGACCCAAAACATTGACTCTATCTCTCTCTCCACGGATGATGCTTGGCCTGCTGTGTGTTTTCAGCATTTTCAGTTGTTATTTCTTGACTCCTCACTTGTTGTGCTTTTTACATTTTGGGTTAGAAAGGAATCTTGTACACATTGTAGGAACTCCATTCCATTATGCCCTTTACCTGCCTCATTTGTCCAATTAATATCTGGGTATTTGAAATAACCCATGATTATTATCCTATGTTTGTTACTAATTTCCCTATTGTGTCTGCATATCTCTTCCTCTGACTCTCTTCCACTATTAGATCGGCTGTTGACCATCCCTATTAGTGTGATTGATCCTTTCCTGTCTTTCATCTCTATCCACATGAATTCTATTTCTGTCTTGCTGAGAGCTGCATCACTTTTTTCTACTGCCATTATCATATCTCTAAGAAGTACAGCTACTGCAGCTCCCCCTTTTCCCTCTCTCTATCATTTCTGAATATGTTATACACTGCAATGTTTAATTCCCAGTGGTGATTTTTCGGTAGCCATGTCTCAGTGAAATCAAAGAGAGGGATTGAAAACATATTAACAAGTTAAATCAAGGAAAACCCAAAGTATTTTTATAAGTACATAAAGAGCAAGAGGATAACCAAGGATAGAGTTTGGCCTTTTAGAGACCAAAAACGTAACCAGTGTGTGGAGGGGGAAGACATGGGTAAAAAAGTAAAAGCCCGTGGGATCCAAGGAAAGTGACAAGTTTGATCCAAAATTGGCTCTGTGGCAGGAAGCAAGAGGTAATGTTCGACGGGTATATTTGTGACTGGAAGGATGTTTCCAGTGGGGTTCTACAGGGCTCATTACCAGGTCCCTTGATTTTTGTGGTATACATCAATGATTTAGACCTCAATGTATGGGGCATGATTAAAATGTTTGCAGATGATTCAAAAATTGGCCGTGTGGTAGATCGTGAGGAAGAAAGCTGTAAACTGCAGTAAGATATCAATGGACTGGTCAGTAAACTGCAGTAAGATATCAATGGACTGGTCAGATGGGCAGAAAACTGGCAGATGCAATTCAATACGGAGAAGTGGGGAGAACTAATAAGGCAAGGCAATAAACAATAAATGGTAGGATACTGAGAATTGTGGAGGAACAGATGGACCTTGAAGTGCATGTCCACATATCGCTGAAGGTAGGAGGACAGGTAGATAAGGTGGTTAAGAAGGTATATACAATCCTTTAGTAACCAAAGCATAGAATATAAGAGCAGAGAGGTTATGCTAGAAGTGTATAAAACACTATTTAGATCACAGTTAGAATACTGCGCCCACTTATATTCACATTACAGGAAGATGTGATTGCACTAGAGAGGCACAGAGGAGATTTACGAAGATGTTGCCAGGACTGGGGAATTTTAACAGTGAGGAAAGATTGGACAGGCTGGGTTTGATTACTTTGGAACAGAGGAGGCTGAGGGAAGATTTAATTTGGGTGAATAAAATTACGAGGGGCCTAGATAGTGTAATAGGAAGCAGCTATTTGCCTTAGCAGAGAAGTCAAAACCAGGGATATAGATTTAACGTAATTGGTAGAAGGATTCGAGGGGAGTTGTGAATTCCTTTCACCCAGTGGGTGGTGGGAGCCTGGAACTCCCTGCCTGAAAGGGTGACAGAGGCAGAAGCCTGCATCATATTAAAACATACTTGAATGTGCACGTGAAGTGCCGCAACTTGCAAGGTTACAGACCAAGAGTGGGAAAGTGGGATTAGGCTGAATAGCTCTTTTACGACCAGGGCAGACACGATGCTCTGAATGGCCTCCTTCTGTGCCATACATTACAATGATTTAATAATTCTATGTTTCTTAACCTTCGCTGCTGTAAAATGAACAATCACAGCTTCTCCAGTCTCTGCACATAACTGTAGTCCCAGATCCCTGGTAAAATTCTCTAATTTTTGACATGCTTGCCAATGTGTAGTGCCCAGAATTGGACAAAATGCTCCAGCTGGGGCCTAAACAGTGATTTAGAAAAGGTTAGCATTACTTCGTGGATTTTGTTACACTGTGTCTGTTTGTAAAGCCAAGGACTCCGTACGTTTTATTAGCGTCTGTCGCAAATTGTTCTGCCACCTTCAAAAATTTGCTTAAGTCCTCCCCAGGTGTGTCTAATTGTGCACCCACTTTTAAATTGTACCGTTTAGATTTTATTGCCTCTGCTCTTATATATGTGGTATATATCAATGATCTAAACTTTAAGATTGGGTGTATGATTAAGAGGCTGGCAGATAATACTAAAATCGACTGTGTGGTTCATACTGAAGAAGGAAGATGTAGCCTGCAGGCAGATATCAACAAATTGCTCCGGTGGGCAGAACAGTGGCAAATGGAAGTCAATCCGAAGAGTTGTGAGGTAATGCATTTGGGGAGGGCTAAAAAGGAAAGGGAACACACATTAAATGTTGGGACACTGAGTAGCGTAGAGGAACAAAGGACCTTGGAGTGCATGTCCACAGTTCCGGAAGGTAGCAGGCCAAGTAGATAAGGTGGTTAAGAAGGCATACGGAATGCTTGCATTTATTAGCCGTGACATACAATCAAAAAGCAGGGGGGTTATGCTTCAACTGTACAAAACACTAGTTAGGCCTCAGCTAGAATATTGCGTGCAGTTCTGGCCACCACATTACAGGAAAGATGTGATTGCACTAGAGAGGGTACAGAGGAGATTTACAAGCATGCTGCCGGGTGTACAGAATCTTAGCTTTGAGGAAAGACTGTATCAGCTGGGTCTGCTTCCCTTGGAACAGAAGAGGCTTAGGGGAGACCTTATTGAGCTGTATAACGTTATGACGTGCATTGATAAAGTGGATGGAAAGCACCTATTTCCCTTAGCAGAGGGGTCAAAAGCCATGGGCCACAGGTTTAAAATAATTTGGGGAAGGTTTAGAAGGGATTTGGGGGGAATTTCTTCACCCAGAGGGATGTGGGCGTCTGGAACTCACTGCCTGAAAGCGTGTTACAGGCAGGAACCCTAATCACATTTAAAAATTGCTTGGATATGCACTTGGATTGTTCTATCCTGCAGGGCTAAGAACCAAGAGCTGGGAATGGGATTAGGCTGGATAGCTCTTTGTTGGCTGGCGCGGACATGATGGAATGAAATGGACTCCTTCCGTGCTGTAACTTTCTATCATTCAATGACTCAAAAAACAATCTGGAATAAAAAGTTAGTTTTAGTAATGGTAAGCATGAAATTACCGTTTATAGTAAAAACCCATCTGGTCACACGGCGTCTTTAAGAAGAAGAAGAACGACAACAACTTGTATTTATATAGCGCCTTTCATGTAGTAAAACGTCCCAAGTCACTGAACAGGTGTACTTTGGGACAATAAAATTGACACCGAGCCATGTATGTAGAAATTAGGGCAGTTGACCAAAAGCTTGCTCAACGAGGTAGATTTCAACGTGCTTCTTTAAGAAGGAAAGAGAGGTTGTGAGCCGAAGAGGTTTAGCTATGCAATTCCTGAGTTTAGGGCCTAGGCAACAGAAGGCAGAGACAAAATTATTGAGCGATTATAATCATGGATGCTCAAGAGTGCAGAATTAGAGAAGTGCAGATATCTCGAAGGGGGGGTGGCTTGTGGATGAAGGATATTACACAGATAGGGAGGGGCGAGAACAGGGAGGAATTTTACAACAAGGATGAGAAATTTGAAATCGAGGTGCTGCTTAACCAGGAATAAATGTAATCAGTGAGAACAGGGGCGATGGGCAAACGGGACTTGGTGCCATTTAGGATATGGACAGCCGAGCTTTGGATGACCTGAAGTTTCCGTAGGGTACAATATGGGAGGCCAGCCAGGAGTCCGTTGTAATAGTCAGGTCTAAAGGTAATAAAGGCATGGATGAAGGTTATAGCAGTGGATGTGCCCAGGCAGGTGTGGAGACAGTCAAAGTTATGGAGGTGGCAATAGGCCATCTTAGTTATGCTGCAAACTTGTGTTTGGAAGCTCATTTCTGGGTCAGCTATGACACCAAGGTTGCGAACAGTGTGGTTCAGCTTCAGACAGATGATAGGGAGAGGGATGGAGTCAGTGGCTAGGAAACGGAGTTTGTGGCAGGGATCTAAAAAAAATGGCATCAGTCCAACCAATATATAATTCGAGAAAATTTCTGCTCATTCAGAAATGTATGTATGACAAGCAGTCTAACAAATAGAGACTGTGGAGGGGTCGGGAGAAGAGGTAGTGAGGTAGAGCTGGGTTTCGTCAGCAAACATGTGGAAACTAATGCAGTTTTGGATGATGTCGCCAAGGGGTAAAATGTATAAGAAATAGGCGGCGGCAAAGGATAGATCCTTGGGGGCAAGAGAGGTAATGATGAAGGAGCAGGAAGAGAAAACCGTTGCATGTGATTCTCTGACTACGATTAGATAGATAAGAATGGAAACAGGTGACTGCAATCCCATGTAGCAGAACGACAATGGAGAGGCATTGGAGAAGGATGAAGTGGTCAACCCCGTCAAATGCTGCAGACAAGTCAAGAAGGACGAGGAGGGATTGTTTACGTTTTTCACAGTCACAAAGGGTGTCATTTGTTACTTTGATGAGAGCGTTTCCGGCACTGAGGCAATGGTGGAAGCCTGACAGGAGGGATACAAACAAGGAATTGTGGGAAAGATTTGCACGGATTTGGGAGGCGACAACACATTCAATTAATTTGGAGCAGAAAGGAAGGTTAGAGATGGGGCGGTTGTTTGCACAGCCGGAGAGGTGAAGGTTTGTTTTTTGGGGGAGAGGAGTGATGACGGCAGTTTTGAGGGAGAGGGGGACAGTACCTGAGGAGACAGAACCATTAACAATGTTAGCTAACGTGGGAGCAAGAAAATGAAGTTGGTTGGTCAGCAGTTTGGTGGGAATAGGTTAGAGGGAGGAGGGAGTGGGTCTCATGGACAAGATGAGCACAGTGAGGACATGAGGGGAGCTCGGAGAGAAACTGGAGAAAGAAGTGAGTTGGAATTTGTGGGTATTATACTAGCATTGATTGAGAATTGGTTAAAGACAGAAAGTAAAGAGGAGGGATAAACGGGTCTTATTCTGATTGACAGGCTGTGACTAGTGGGTAACTGCAAGGAACGGTGCTTAGGCCCCAGCTATTCACAAAGTATGTTAATGATTTGGATGAGGGGACTAAATGTAACATTTCAAAATTTGCTGATGACAGAAATCAGTGTGGCAGTGGCAGTTGTGAACAGGATGTGAAGAGGCTTCAAGGGAGTGGGAGAGAACATGGCAGATGAAATATAATGTGGATAAGTGTGATGTTATCCACTTTGGTAGAAAAAACGGAAAGGCAGAGCATTTCCTAAATGTTGAAACATTGGAGAATGCAGATGTTCAAAGGGACCTGGGTGTCATTGTTCATGGGTTACTGAAAGTGAATGTGCAGGTGCAGCAAGCCATCAGGAATGAAAATGATATGCTGGCCTTCATTACATGAGGGTTTGAGTACAGGAGTAAAGAAGTCTTACTGCAATTATATACGGCCTTGGTGAGACAACACCTGAAGTACTGTGTACAATTTTGGTCTCCTTATCTAAGGAAGGATATAATTGCCATAGAGGAAGTGCAACGAATGTTCACGAGATTGATTCCTGGGATTGCGGTACTGTTGTATGAGAAGTGATTGTGTAAACGAGGCTTGTATTCTCTTGAATTCAGAAGAATGAGAGGGGATCTCATTGATGCATACAAAATTATTACAGGGCTTCCTAGGGTGGAGGCTGGGAAAATGTTTCCCTTGGCTGGGGTGTCTGGAACCAGGGGCCAGAGCCTCAGGTTAAAGGGTAGGCCATTATGGACTGAGATGAGAAGAGATTTCTTCGCACAGAGGGTGGTGAATCTTTGGAATTCTCTACCAGAGAGAGCTGTGGAGGCTCAGGCATTGGGTAAATTCAAAACAGAAGTCGATAGATTTCTGACCAGCACGGGCATCAAGGGATATGGCGATTTGGCCAGTGAATGGAGTTCAGGCAGACGATCAGCCATGATCTCATTGAATGGCGGAGCTGGCTTGAAGGGCCCAATGGCCGACTCCTGCTCCTATTTCATATGTTCTTAGTTCAGGGCTAGGGCAGGGGGAACCTTAGAGGATGTTTGGCATGGTGGATGAGAGCAAGGAAGGAAAGTGGCAGAGGCAGCTGAACGGATGGTCTCAATCATAGAGTCAAAGAAGTCAATGAGCTCCTTACACTTGTTATCGGAGGTGAGGGTAGAGGAGACAGGGGAGAGGGGTTTAAGAAAATGGTTAGCAGTAGAGAATAGGAGCCGGAGTTTCTTTTTGCATACCAGCATAATTCTGGACAATTTTGGCAGAGTAGAGCAGGAGCCGATAATGCTTTATGAGGTGCAGCCTGGTCTGTCACGCCTGTTAAAGACACACCAGACACACGGACATCTTTATGAGACAGGACTAGTCACACAGGCTTTTTAAAGAGACGGAACAAGTCACAATGTGTATTAAAGCGACTGGACCAGTCACACATGCTTCTTTAAGAGACAGGGCAACTCACACAGCATTTTTAAAGAGACAGGACCAGACACACAGGCCTTTTAAAGAGACAGGAACAGTCACACAGGCCCTTTAAAGAGACAGGACCAGTCGCAGAGGCTTCCTAAAGAAGCAGGAACAGTCATGCAGGCTATTTAAAGAGACTGAACCAGTCACACAAGCTTTTTAAAGTGGCAGGACTGGACAAACAGACATTTTAAAGATACAGGACCGGTCACAAAGGCCTTATAAAGAGACAAGTCCAGTCACACAGGTTTTCTAAAGAGACAGTACCTGTCATACGGGCATTTTAAAGAGACAGGACCAGTCAGGAAGTCTTTTTAAAGAGCCAGCACCAGACAACGAGGTATTTTTAAAGAGACAGGATCAGTCACAATTGATTTTTAATGAGTCAGAAACACTCAGAATGGCTTTTGCAAGAAACTGCGCCAGTCATATAGATGTTTTAAGAGAAAGATCCAGTTGCACAGGGTTTTTAAAGAGAAACAATGGTGAAAGCTCAACGGCTTGGAAATTCCTCTCGAGTGAAGACACTAAACAGACGGTTTCGGAACGGAAATTCTAGGCCACCATTTCTGACCTTACAGATTATTAGACCATTAATGTTCGTTCACAGATTGTAATATTGTCCTGAATATGACCCCTTAGAACCTGCTTATTTTGCAGACTCTTAGTTTTAATATGTTTAATTTTTCTTAATGTTGAGAAAGGTTCGATATTTTTTATTTATTGATTCATTTCCGGAATGTGGGCATTGCTGGCAAGGCAAACCAATCCCTAATTGTCCTTGAGAAGGTGATGGTGAGCCGCCTTCTTGAACCGCTGCAGTCCTTGGGTTTAAGATACTCCCACAGTGCTGACTTTGGTACAACTGTGTGGCTTGTTGGGCCATTTCAGAGGGCAGTTAAGAGTCAACTACATATGGGCAGCACAGGTAAGGAAGGCAGTTCTCCTTCCTGAAAGGGCCTTAGTGAACCAGTTGGGTTTTTCCAAAAATCTGGTCGTTTCATGGTCTCCGTTACTGATACCAGCTTTTTAATAACAAATTTATTTATTTAACTGAATTTAAATTCCCCAGCTGCCTTGGTAGGATTTGAACTCACGTCTTCCGGATTATAAATCCAGGCCTCTGGAATAATAGTCCAGTAAAATAACCACTATGCTAATGTACTCCGTGTCTACTGATATTAATCGATAACACTCTTGACTTGAGCCTTGTCGGTGTTAGAGATGCTTTGGGGAGTCAGTAGATGAGTTACTCACCGCAGAATACCCAACCTCTGACCTGCTGTTACAGTCATTTATGGGGCTGGTCCAGTTGATTATCTGATCAATGGCGACCCCTAGGAGTTTGATGCTGGAGGATTCGGTGATGAAAATGCTATTGACTGTCAAATGGAGGAAGTTAGACTGTCTCCTGTTGGAGGTGGTCATTGTCTGTTGTTTGTGTGGTGAGAATTTACAATAATGACATCAAGGGTGAGGGATTTCAATTATGTGGAGAGATTGCAGAAACAGGGATTTTTCACCTTAGTGCAAAGAAGGGTCCGGGGAGTTTGAATAGAATTGTCCATAATGTTGAGGGTGTTGATACAGTAAGTAAGCAGAATCTTTTTCCACTGGCTGACTTGTCATTACCTAAACGACGAACTTTGATCACGCAGTGAGATGATCTTGAATGAACTCCCTGAAAGGCTGGTGGAAGCAGATTCAAACGGCTCAGTTGGTAGCAAAGCTAGCCTCTGAGTCAGAAGGCTGTGTGTTCAATTTCTACTCAAGCGACGCGAGTACAAAAATCTAGGCTGACACTCCAGTACAGTACTGAGGGAGCGCTGCACTGTCGGAGGGGAAGTACTGAGGGAGCTCTGTATTCACGGAGGGACAGTACTGTGGGAGCGCTGCACTGTCGGAGGGTCAGTACTGAGGGAGCACTGCACTGTCGGAGGGTCAGTACTGAGGGAGCACTACACTATCGGAGGGACAGTACTGAGGGAGAGCTGCACTGTCGGAGGGACAGTACTGAGGGAGCACTGCTCTGTCGGAGGGTCAGTACTGAGGGAGCGCTGCACTGTCGGAGGGGAAGTACTGAGGGAGCACTGCACTGTTGGAGGGACAGTACTGAGGGAGCGCTGCACTGTCGGAGGGGAAGTACTAAGAGAGCTCTGCACTGTTGGAGGGACAGTACTGAGGGAGCGCCGCACTGTCAGAGGGGAAGTGCTGAGGGAGCACAGCACTGTCGGAGGGTCAGTACTGAGGGAGCACTACATTATCGGAGGGACAGTACTGAGGGAGTGCTGCACAGTCTGAGGGTCAGTACTGAGGGAGCTCTGTATTCACGGAGGGACAGTACTGAGGGAGCGCTGCACTGTCGGAGGGACAGTACTGAGGGCGCGCTGCACTGTCGGAGGGACAGCACTGAGGGAGTGCTGCACAGTCTGAGGGTCAGTACTGAGGGAGCTCTGTATTCACAGAGGGACAGTACTGAGGGAGCGCTCCATAGTCTGAGGGTCAGTACAGAGGGAGCTCTGTATTCACGAAGGGCCAATACTGAGGGAGCGCTGCACTGTTGGAGGTGCATTACTGAGGCAGTAGTGTCTTGTCAGAGGGACCGTCTTTCAGATGTGACGTTAAACTGAGGCCCTGTCTACTCTATCTCAGGTGGATGTAAAAGATCCCTTGGCACGATTCGAAGAAGAGCAGCGGAGTTATCCCCAGTGTTCTGGTCAATATTTATTTCAATCAACTTCACTAAAGCAGTTAACCTGGTCGTAATTGCCATTCTGTTTGTGGGAACGTGCTGTTTACAAACTGGCTGCCGTGTTTCCTACAGTACAGCACTGACTTCACTTCAAAAGTACTTCATTGGCTGCAAAGTGCTTTGGTTCATCCCACGGTCGCTAAAGGCGTTCTATAATTGCAAGTCTATCTTAATATAAACTTCCAAAAGGTAATTCGACATAAATATGAAAAGGAGAAATTTTCAGGACTATGGGGAAACGGCTTAATTGTTCACTACCATCCAGGAAAGCAAATCACTGCTTTGAAATAATCTGATCTGTTGGTTGTGGGTTCGCTTGAATCTGTTTAATTTCATCCCACTGAGCACGATGGTCGTGGCACATGATACGATGCATGGTGTCCTCAGTGTGAAGGCGAGACTTAGTCTCCAAAAATATTGTGCAGTGATCAGTCCTACAAGAGCGTCATGGACAGATGCATATGCGATAGCTAGATTGGTGAGGGCGAGATCATGCAGAATATTTTCCCGTGTTGGTTCTCCCACCACATGCTGCAATCCCAGGCTGGCAGCTCTGTTCTTCAGGGCTCGGTTAATGTCAGAGTGTTATAGTTATCGATGTCCGTGTGTAACAGTGAGGTGTATGGGCTATATCAGTGTGTTAACCTGAGTGGTGTGGGTTATATCAGAGCCTTATAGTGATGGGTGTAGCGTATTTCAGATTGTTACAGCGAGGGTTGTGGGCAATGTCAGAGTGTTACAGGGCATTGGGGTATATCATAATGTTACATTGAGGGGTGTGGGATATATCATAGTTTTACAGTGAGCAGTGTGGGGTATTTCAGGTTGTTAAAGTGTCGGGTGTGGGGTATATAAGAGTGTTTTATAGTGAGGGGTTTGGAGTATATCAGTGTTTTCTTACAGTTAGTGGTGCGAGGCATATCAGTATTAAAGTGATTGCTGTGGGGAGTAACATCCAGTGTGTGGCATATATCAGAGTGTTACAGTGAGTGGGGGATACCAAATTGTTGCAGTGTGGGGTGTGAGGTACATAAGAGTATTACATTGACGGGTGTGGGGTTTATCAGAGTGTCACAGTGAGTGGAGTGGGGTATGTCAGAGTGTTACAGTGTGGGGTGTGAAGTGTACAAGAGTGTTACATTGAGGTGTGTGGAGTACATCAGTGTGTTACAGTGAGTGGCGTGGGGTATATCAGAGTGTTTCAGTGAGGGGGCCAGAACATATTAGAATGATGCAATGTATATCAGTATTACAGTGACGGGAACGGTGTATATCAGAGCATTACAGTGATGGGTGTGGCGTATATTAGTGAAAGATTGAGCGTTGTGGGGTGTATCAGAGTGTTAAATTGAGGGGTGTGGGGTATAGCAGTGCGTCATAGTGATGGGTGTGGAGTATATCAGATTGTTACACTGAGGGTTGTGGGCAATGTCAGAGAGTTACGGGGGTGTGGGGTATATCATAGTGTTCCAGCAGAGAGGGGTGTGGGGTATAGCAGAGTGTGTTACAGTGACTGGTGCGAGGTATAGTATTATTACAGTGAGTAATGTGGGGAGGAACTGCACAGAATGTGGCATATATCAGAGTGTTACTGTGAGTGGTTTGGGGTATACCAGAATGTTACAGTGAGTGGTGTGGGGGATATCATAGTGTTAAATTGAGGGGTGTGGAGTATAACAGACCCTTATAGTGACGGGTGTGGGTTATATCAGTGTGTTACAGCGAGGGGTGAGTTCTATATCTGCGAGTTACGTATGTGTGGGATTTATCAGGGTGTTGCACTGAGAGGTTTGGTGTATTTCAGAGTGTTACATTTAGTGGTTGTGGTATATCAGAGTATTACATGAAGGATGTGGGCAATAGCAATGTGTTAGAGTGAGGAATGTAGGGCATATCAGAGTGTTATAGTGATGGGTGTGGGGTGTATCAGTGTGTTTCAGGGAGGGATGTGGTGTATATCAGTGTGTTACATTGAGGGGTGAGGTGTATATCAGAGAGTGTTACTGTGAGTGATGTGGGATATATCAGAGATACAGAGCAACGCTTCCCCTAAACTGTACTATAAAACACACCCACGATAGGTACAGCTTGAGTTAGATAGATAATAAAGCTCCCTCTACATTTTCCCATCAAACACTCACAGCGCAGGTACAGCACTGGTTAGATACAGAGTAAAGCACCCTCTACACTGTCTCATCGAACAGTCCCTTGGCTGGTACAGCATAGGTTATGTACAGAGTAAATCTTCTTCTGCATAGACCTATGAAACACTCCCAGGGCAAGTACTGCATGAATATAATACAGAGTTAAACTCCCACTACACTGTCCCATCTAAAAGTAATGTAACACAATGTTTGGATAAAGAGTAAAGCTCCCTCTACAGGGCCCCATCAAACACTCACAGGGTATGCGCAACACTGGTGAAACACAGAATAAATCTTCCTCTGCACTGTCCTATCAAACACTCCCAAGATAGATACACCATGAGTTAGATAGCGACGAAATCTCCTTCTACAATGTCCCAACAAACAATCCCAATGCAGGTAAAGAACGGGTTAGATAAAGAGTAAATCTCCCTCCATGCTGTCCCATCAAACACTCCCTGGGCAGGCACAGCATCGGTTACTTACACAGTAAATCGTGCTCTGCAAAGACCCGTCAAGCACTCCTAGGGCAGGTACAGCACAAGTTAGATACAGAGTGAATTCCTTCTAAACTGCCTCAACAAACACTCCCAAAGCAGATACAGAACGGGGTAGATAGAGAGTGAAGCTACTTCGACACTGTCCCATCAAACAATCCCAGGCCACGTCCTGCTCTGGTGAAACACAGGTTAAAGCTTCCACTGCATTGTCCCACCAAACACTCCCACGACAGTAACAGCATGATATAGATACAGAGTAAATCTCCCTCTACACTGTTCCATCAAACACTCCCAGGGCAGGTACAGCACGGGTTAAATATTGAGTGACGTGCCCTCTACATTTACCATCAAATACTTCCAGGGCACGTGCTGCTCTGGTGAAACACAGAGTAAATATTCCTCTGCACTGGCCCAGCTAACACTCTAAAGATATATACAACATGATTAAGATAGAGAATATATTTCCCTCTACATTGTCCCATCAAACATTACCAGGGAAGGTACAGCACGGGTTATATACAGAGTAAAGCTCACTCTACTCCATCCCATTAAGCACACCCAGGGCAGGTAAAGCAATGGTTAGATAAAGAGTAATACTTCATCCACATTTTCCTATTAAAGACTCCCAGGGCAGGAGCAGAACGGGAGAGATACAGAAAAATCTCCCCCTGCACTGTTCCATCAACCAACCCGAAAGTAGGTAAATCACTGGTAAGATACAGAGTAAAGCTTTGTCGATATTGTCACATCAAACATTCCCAGGGCAAGTAAACCACGGGTTAGATAAAGAGTAAAGCTCGCTCTACACTGTCACATGAAACACTTACAGGGCAAGTATGGCATAGGTTAGCTGCAGAGCAAAGCATCCACTTCACTGTCACATCACACACTCCCAGGGTAGGTACAGCACGTGTTGGATACAGTGTAGCTCCATCTACATTGTCCCATCAAATACTCCCAGGACTGGTACAGCACGGGTTAAATACTAGGTCAATCTCCCTTTTTACTGTCCCATCTAACACTCCCAGGACACATAAAGCACTAATTAGATAAAGCATTAAGTTTCCTTTACATTGTCCCTTTCATCATCCCCAGGGCACTTACAGCATTGGTTAGATACAAAGTAAATCTCCCTCTACACTTACCCATCAAACACTCCCAGCGCATGTACATCACTGGTTAGATACAATGTAAAGGACCCTCTCTTGTGAAACACAGAGTAAAGCCTCCCATGTACTGTCCCATCAGACACTCCTAGGATAGGTAAAGCATGAGTTAGATAGCGAGTTAATCTTCTACAATGTCCCATCAAACACTCCCAAAGCAGGTAAAGCATGGGTTCGATACAGAGTAAAGCTCCCACTACACTGTCCCATCAAACACTCCCAGGTACGTACAGCACTGGTTTGATACAGAGTAAATCTCCCTCTGCAGAGATCCATCAAACGCTCCCAGGGTAGGTACAGCACGGTTATGTACAGAGTAAATCTGTCTTTACAAAGACCCATCAAACGCTCCCAGGGTAGGTACAGCACGGGTTAGATACAGAGTAAATTTTCCTCTAAACTGTCCAATCTAACACCCCCAGGGCAGGTTGGATACAGAGTAAAGCCCCGTCTACATTCTCCCATGAAACACTCCCAGGGCAGGTACCACACAGGTTAGAACAGAATAAATATCCTTTCACAATGTCCCATTTAGCAGTCCCAGGTCATCGAAAGCAATGGTTAGATAATGAGTAATGCTTCCTCTACATTGTACCATCAAACTCTCCCAGGGCACGTACAGCACTGGTATGATACAGAGTAAAGCAACCTCTACACTGTAATATCAAACACTCCCAAGGCACGTGTTGCTCTGGTGAAACACAGCGTAAAGCTTCCCCTGCACTGTCCCACCAAACACTCCCAGGATAGTTACAGCATAAGAACATAAGAAATAGGAGCAGGTGTAGACCATTCGGCTCTTCGAGCCTGCTCCACAAATCAATGAGATCAGGGCTGATCTTCTGCCCCAACTCCATTCACCGGCCCTATCGCCATATCCCTTGATGCCCTTACTAGTCAGAAATCTATCGACTGCTGTATTGAATATATAAATTACTGAGCCTCCACAGCCCTCTGGGGTAGAGAATTCAAAGGATTCACCACCCTCTGTGTGAAGAAATTTATTCTCAGCTCAGTCCTGAAAGTCCTACTGTTGCGTATGCACCTTTAAGAGAATAACTGGTCACAGACTGCAGTACCGGCAGCGACCATCCCTGTATAAAAGGTGCTAGTGAGCCTCTGTGTTTTTAGTTTCGCTATGGACTTCCACCAGTAAAGACTTAATTTCTTCACTCCTGCTGTCCGTGTCTCAATTATTCACGGACGTAACACTGGCGACGAGTAAGAAACAAACTTACCTGCAACTCGGCAGCACCTCAGATGACGTTATTGAAGGTCGAAGCCAGAAGAAAAAAAAATAAAATAAATAAAATCCAAAGAAACTCGAGGAACGGGCGTCGACCGTGGGCAACCGCCCTACAAATCGTCGGATTGAAAACTTGCAGGAGAGACTGTCCAGAGCCAGGCTTGGTTCCTCGGTCTGTGGTTTCCCAGCTAATCGGGCTGGTGGCAGGTAGTGCACTGATCGTTCCTGGGCTGCGGCGGGCTAAAGCTCGATCGGGTGGCTTTTCAACGGGGCTGGGCAGCGAGTCGGGAAGCAAAGAGAGAGAGAGAGGGTGGAGCACACAGGGCGCGGCCGGTGCGTCGAAGCCGGGCAGCGTTCGGACCTAAGAAGAGGGAGGGAAGTGTCCCAGAGGGTCCGCTCCACGACGGGAAAATAATAAAAGAAAAAAAAATCAATTTTAAACGCACAAGAAACCGTGGAAAGCAGCGCTAACAACAGCGGGGAAGAAGGCAAAGCGTGGGAGGTGACATTTTGTTAAATCGGGGAAGAAGGCAAAGCGCAGGAGGCGCCATTTTAGATTTGCAAGATGCCAAAGACTGGCTGTATCACTGCTTTTGATAATACAATCGAGGACTGGACCACGTATGTGGAAAGAGTCGAGGTATATTTCAAGGCAAACGAAATAGCGGAGGGGAAAAAGGCATTGATATTGCTAAACTTAATGGGCGCTAGAACGTACGGCCTATTGCAGGACCTGATTACTCCAGCCAAACTGAAGGTGAAGAGTTTTAACGAAATTGTTGCTGTCCTACAGGAACACTTAAACCCTGCACCGCTGTTGATAGCAGAAAGATTAAATTCCACAAGAGAACTCAGCACAAAGATGAGAGCAATGCTGAGTATCTTACGGAACTACACAAGCTATCAAAGCACTGCCAGTTCGGAGCAGGCCTGGCAGATACCCTACGGGACAAATTTGTCTGTGGACTCCTGAGTGAAGGAACACAGAAGAAGTTACTCTCAGCGAAAGAGCTGACGCTAGTTGAGGCTTTCAGCGTGGCAGTATCGTATGAAGCAGCAGCCAGGGGAGCTGCAGAAATTCAACAAAAACCACAGGAATACGGCACCCACGAAATGACATGGGGATTTGCAAAATGTTATCGCTGTGGCAGAACTAACCATGACCAGAAGGACTGCTGGTCCAAAGACAAAATATGCAGGCAATGCGGGAAGATGGGACACATTGCACGAGTTTGCAGGTCTGGGAAGAAGACCAGCGACAACAAAAAGGCTACAAAGGAACCGTATAAGAAAGTACAAAAGATGACGGACAGTAGTTCCGAAGACCAGATGAGCGATAATGAATCTGGGAACAGGAGGCTAAGCTGTCTCAAACTTCACAATGTAATCGCAAAAGAGGATCACCGAACCATTTGGGTCACCCTCACGATAGCAGGGTCACAAGTTAACATGGAATTGGATACAGGATCAGCGCGAACCGTTATGAATCGACGAGACTACGAGCGGCTATTTTCACACATACCCTTGAGAGAGACATCCATCGTCTTGACGACGTATACGCGGCAAAAAGTGTACCCCAGAGGAAAAACAAGGGTGCCTGTCGAATACAATGGCAAGAAAATACGGAAATTGTATCTCTACATACTGCCAAATGGTGGACCACCGTTATTGGGACGGGAATGGATCAGGAAGATAAACTTAGATTGGCATTCCATTCATGCAATGACGGTGGACGGTAAAAAAGTTGAAGACGTCACTCCTGGACGATAGTCAACAATCTTAGCTAATGCCAAAGAGGTATTTCAACAAGGCTTAAAGGCGTAACTGCCTCGATAAAAATAGAAGAGAATGCAGTTCCCAAGTTTTTCAAAGCAAGACCGGTACCATATGCAATTCGCCCAGTCGTCGAGGCAGAGCAGGAGAATCTGGAGAAGGCGGGCATGTTGTCTAAGGTCGACTGGAGCGAGTGGGCGACACCCATCGTTCCTGTCATGAAGAAAACGTTAAGCAATAATTCCGGGGAGCCAGGGAAGATTCGCATCTGTGGGGATATCAAGGTGACGGTGAACCCAGTCCTTCACACAGTACAATATCCTCTTCCAAGGATAGAAGACATCTTCACCTCACTGTCTGGACGGAAGCATTTTACAAAAATTGACCTAGCACAAGCATATTTGCAGATGGAGGTTGAAGAGTCCTCTAGGAAGTATCTCACGATAAACACTCACAAAGGTCTTTACCAGTATCATCGATTGGTATTCGGAGTAGCATCGGCTCCGGCGATATGTCAAAGAGTGATGGAACAAGTCCTGCAAGGGATTCCGGGGACTCAGTGTTACTTGGACGACAGCCTTGTGACAGGTGAAGATGACAGTGAACACCTTAACAACCTGGAACAGGTGCTCACTAGACTACGGGAACATGGGCTGCGAGCCAATCGCCCCAAGTGCGACTTTTTTAAGAAACAGAATCGTATTGTGGCCACGTGATTGATGAAGAGGGGTTACATAAGTCCCGTGACAAAATTGAAGCGGTTGTTAAGGCCCCAGCGCCTGAAAATGTGTCGCAACTGAGGTCATTCCTCGGATTGGTGAATTACTATCATAAGTTTTTGCCGAATTTGTCGACAATTCTGCACCCACTGAACGCCCTGCTACGAACGGGGGCAGCATGGAAATGGAGCGATGATTATAAGCGTGCTTTTCAGAAGAGTAAGGACTTAATCACTTCAAGGGAAGTTTTGGCTCACTACAACCCAGCACTGCCAATCAGGCTGGCATGTGATGCGTCTCCCTACGGCATTGGGGCGGTACTGTCACATAAATTCCTTGATGGTTTAGAGAGGTCGATAGCTTTTGCGTCACGCTCGTTAACTTCTGCCGAGCGTAACTACGCCCAGATTGACAGAGAGGCCCTCAGCCTAGTGTGGGGGGTGAAGAAGTTCAATCACTACCTGCACGGTGAAAAATTTACTCTACTAACCGATCATCAACCTCTTGTCTCCATTTTCAACCCTCAGAAGGGCGTACCGATAATGACAGCAAACGGCTGCAGAGATGGTCCCTTTTCCTAGGGGCACACCAATATGACATCGAGTACAAAGGAACTAAACAGCATGGAAATGCTGATGGATTGTCACGTCTACCGTTGCCGCCGGTTGAAGAAGAAGACCTTGCAGTGGATCCAATGGAGTTATTCCACTCGACCATCGAATGTCTCCCTGTGACGAATGCAAACATAGAAAAGGAAACACGGAATGACCCGACACTATCACGGGTCTATGATTTAACGGTGAAGGGATAGCCAGCACATGGCGAACCACTGCTGCCAGCATTCTCGCTGAGAAGAGAACAGCTGTCAGTGTGCAGAGGAACCTTGATGTGTGGATCCAGAGTGGTAATTCCACCTAAGTTGAAGGATAGATTGCTCAATGAGCTTCATGAGGGTCATCTGAGTGGGGTAAAAATGAAGAACTTAGCCAGAGCGTTTGTGTGGTGGCCGGGAATCGATAGAGAAATCGAAGAGATGACCAAGAGCTGTGCAGGATGCCAGAAGGTCCAAAACGCCTCACCGAAAACTCCTCTGCATCCATGGGAGTGGCCCTCATCTCCATGACAAAGGGTGCACATTGATTTTGCTGGTCCCTTCATGGACTCGATGTTTTCAATTGCGGTGGATGCACATTCAAAGTGGCCAGAGGTAATAAAAATGTCCTCAACCACCACGGAAAAAAACTATCACAGTTTTACGAACCATATTCGCCAGGAATGGGCTGCCTGAACAGATTTGCTCTGACAATGGACCACCGTTTGTGTCTGAAGAGTTCCGGAGGTTCTTAAAGAAGCATTACACATCTGCCCCATATCATCCAGCCACTAATGGATTGGCCAAGAGGTTTGTCCAAACATTCAAGAAGGCTATCAAGGCAATGTTTAATGAAGATATACCCCTACAACACAAGGTGGACAACTTCTTGTTTGCCTACCGAAATGTGACACATGCGGTTACCAACCAAACTCCAGCCATGATGTTCTTCAATCGAAGACTACGATGCCGCTTGATTTGGTTAAGCCAAACGTCCAAAGAGATGTGGAGAACAGGCAGTTTCAGAATATGAATGAAAGGCCGACCAGGAGTTTTAAGATAGGTCAAACAGTTTTGGCCCGGGGCTGCCGCACTGAGAAATGGCAGCCAGGAACGATTTGTACACGACAAGGACCGCTCATGTATACCATGGACGTTGGGGAGAGCATTGTAAGACGCCATGCTGACCAGATTCTAGAGTCACTGGAAAACGTCAACTCCACACCATGATCTGATACACCTGGTAATGAAATCGACGTTCCAATTGCACCTACCGCAGAACCGGTAATATTGGAAGCAGATGAACCAAACAACGACATTGATCCCGACTCAACATTGCCAGAGGAACCTGATACCCCAAAGAGGCGCTATCCAGACAGAATCAGGAAGCCTCCTCAAAGACTGAACTTATAATTGCTTAAACTTAACCAATGTATCTAGCAATAGTAATTGTGATTGTAATTAGTTATCATTTAGTTGTTAAATGAATGTTATGTACTGTTTATCTAAAAGGGGAGGAATTGTTGTGTATGTACCTTTAAGAGAATAACTGGTCTCAGACTGCAGTACCGGAAGTGACCACCCCTGCATAAAAGGCGCTAGTGAGCCTCTGTGTTTTTAGTTTCACTATGGACTTCCACCAGTAAAGACTTATTTTGTTCACTCCTGCTGTCCGTGTCTCAATTATTCACGGAATTAACACCTACCCTTTATCCTGAGGCTGTGGTCCCTGGGTCTAGACTTCTCAGCCAAGGGAAGCATTCTCACAGCATCCACCCTATCAAGCCCTGTAATAATGTTGTATGCTTCAATGAGATCCCCTCTCATTCTTCTGAATTCAAGAGAATACAGTCTTATGTTCATTAATAAATAGACATTCTTATTATGAACACAGCTAGCTTTTGCTAGACGCTTTTATTGAGCATATGTGGACTAGGTACAGTATCTGCAGAGGCATCCATCTTGACTGCTGCCTTGTGGGTAGCCTAGTGCTTCATGGGTAATTTAGTCTTAATATACATACAGCTGGGTAGTGTAGTCTTATATACAGCTCTACACAGCTGTACGGCTCCACCTAGTGTCCACTACAGAATGACATTATTGATCATTACATCCCCCTTTCTTTGAGGTTGAACAAAATCAATATCAATCAACTTTCAAGAAAACAATAAAGATAATATCAGTAACACTTTTGTTAGTGCTCTATAAACATAAACATTTTCAAAACGGTCATCACATTTTCAAAGCTTTCCATTGTACTCAAAGATTAAGTCTATCAGGCTTTTTTACTTCACGTGTGGATCTTCTCAACATGGGGTTTATCAGAGTGTCACAGTGAGTGGAGTGGGGTATGTCAGAGTGTTACAGTGTGGGGTGTGAAGTGTACAAGAGTGTTACATTGAGGTGTGTGGAGTACATCAGAGTTTTACAGTGAGTGGCGTGGGGTATATCAGAGTGTTTCAGTGAGGGGGCCAGAACATATTAGAATGATGCAATGTATATCAGTATTACAGTGACGGGAACGGTGTATATCAGAGCATTACAGTGATGGGTGTGGCGTATATTAGTGAAAGATTGAGCGTTGTGGGGTGTATCAGAGTGTTAAATTGAGGGGTGTGGGGTATAGCAGTGCGTCATAGTGATGGGTGTGGAGTATATCAGATTGTTACACTGAGGGTTGTGGGCAATGTCAGAGAGTTACGGGGGTGTGGGGTATATCATAGTGTTCCAGCAGAGAGGGGTGTGGGGTATAGCAGAGTGTGTTACAGTGACTGGTGCGAGGTATAGTATTATTACAGTGAGTAATGTGGGGAGGAACTGCACAGAATGTGGCATATATCAGAGTGTTACTGTGAGTGGTTTGGGGTATACCAGAATGTTACAGTGAGTGGTGTGGGGGATATCATAGTGTTAAATTGAGGGGTGTGGAGTATAACAGACCCTTATAGTGACGGGTGTGGGTTATATCAGTGTGTTACAGCGAGGGGTGAGTTCTATATCTGCGAGTTACGTATGTGTGGGATTTATCAGGGTGTTGCACTGAGAGGTTTGGTGTATTTCAGAGTGTTACATTTAGTGGTTGTGGTATATCAGAGTATTACATGAAGGATGTGGGCAATAGCAATGTGTTAGAGTGAGGAATGATAGGGCATATCAGAGTGTTATAGTGATGGGTGTGGGGTGTATCAGTGTGTTTCAGGGAGGGATGTGGTGTATATCAGTGTGTTACATTGAGGGGTGAGGTGTATATCAGAGAGTGTTACTGTGAGTGATGTGGGATATATCAGAGATACAGAGCAACGCTCCCCCTAAACTGTACTATAAAACACACCCACGATAGGTACAGCTTGAGTTAGATAGATAATAAAGCTCCCTCTACATTTTCCCATCAAACACTCACAGCGCAGGTACAGCACTGGTTAGATACAGAGTAAAGCACCCTCTACACTGTCTCATCGAACAGTCCCTTGGCTGGTACAGCATAGGTTATGTACAGAGTAAATCTTCTTCTGCATAGACCTATGAAACACTCCCAGGGCAAGTACTGCATGAATATAATACAGAGTTAAACTCCCACTACACTGTCCCATCTAAAAGTAATGTAACACAATGTTTGGATAAAGAGTAAAGCTCCCTCTACAGGGCCCCATCAAACACTCACAGGGTATGCGCAACACTGGTGAAACACAGAATAAATCTTCCTCTGCACTGTCCTATCAAACACTCCCAAGATAGATACACCATGAGTTAGATAGCGACGAAATCTCCTTCTACAATGTCCCAACAAACAATCCCAATGCAGGTAAAGAACGGGTTAGATAAAGAGTAAATCTCCCTCCATGCTGTCCCATCAAACACTCCCTGGGCAGGCACAGCATCGGTTACTTACACAGTAAATCGTGCTCTGCAAAGACCCGTCAAGCACTCCTAGGGCAGGTACAGCACAAGTTAGATACAGAGTGAATTCCTTCTAAACTGCCTCAACAAACACTCCCAAAGCAGATACAGAACGGGGTAGATAGAGAGTGAAGCTACTTCGACACTGTCCCATCAAACAATCCCAGGCCACGTCCTGCTCTGGTGAAACACAGGTTAAAGCTTCCACTGCATTGTCCCACCAAACACTCCCACGACAGTAACAGCATGATATAGATACAGAGTAAATCTCCCTCTACACTGTTCCATCAAACACTCCCAGGGCAGGTACAGCACGGGTTAAATATTGAGTGACGCGCCCTCTACATTTACCATCAAATACTTCCAGGGCACGTGCTGCTCTGGTGAAACACAGAGTAAATATTCCTCTGCACTGGCCCATCAAACACTCTAAAGATATATACAACATGATTAAGATAGAGAATATATTTCCCTCTACATTGTCCCATCAAACATTACCAGGGAAGGTACAGCACGGGTTATATACAGAGTAAAGCTCACTCTACTCCATCCCATTAAGCACACCCAGGGCAGGTAAAGCAATGGTTAGATAAAGAGTAATACTTCATCCACATTTTCCTATTAAACACTCCCAGGGCAGGTGCAGAACGGGAGAGATACAGAAAAATCTCCCCCTGCACTGTTCCATCAACCAACCCGAAAGTAGGTAAATCACTGGTAAGATACAGAGTAAAGCTTTGTCGATATTGTCACATCAAACATTCCCAGGGCAAGTAAACCACGGGTTAGATAAAGAGTAAAGCTCGCTCTACACTGTCACATGAAACACTTACAGGGCAAGTATGGCATAGGTTAGCTGCAGAGCAAAGCATCCACTTCACTGTCACATCACACACTCCCAGGGTAGGTACAGCACGTGTTGGATACAGTGTAGCTCCATCTACATTGTCCCATCAAATACTCCCAGGACTGGTACAGCACGGGTTAAATACTAGGTCAATCTCCCTTTTTACTGTCCCATCTAACACTCCCAGGACACATAAAGCACTAATTAGATAAAGCATTAAGTTTCCTTTACATTGTCCCTTTCATCATCCCCAGGGCACTTAGAGCATTGGTTAGATACAAAGTAAATCTCCCTCTACACTTACCCATCAAACACTCCCAGCGCATGTACATCACTGGTTAGATACAATGTAAAGGACCCTCTCTTGTGAAACACAGAGTAAAGCCTCCCATGTACTGTCCCATCAGACACTCCTAGGATAGGTAAAGCATGAGTTAGATAGCGAGTTAATCTTCTACAATGTCCCATCAAACACTCCCAAAGCAGGTAAAGCATGGGTTCGATACAGAGTAAAGCTCCCACTACACTGTCCCATCAAACACTCCCAGGTACGTACAGCACTGGTTTGATACAGAGTAAATCTCCCTCTGCAGAGATCCATCAAACGCTCCCAGGGTAGGTACAGCACGGTTATGTACAGAGTAAATCTGTCTTTACAAAGACCCATCAAACGCACCCAGGGTAGGTACAGCACGGGTTAGATACAGAGTAAATTTTCCTCTAAACTGTCCAATCTAACACCCCCAGGGCAGGTTGGATACAGAGTAAAGCCCCGTCTACATTCTCCCATGAAACACTCCCAGGGCAGGTACCACACAGGTTAGAACAGAATAAATATCCTTTCACAATGTCCCATTTAGCAGTCCCAGGTCATCGAAAGCAATGGTTAGATAATGAGTAATGCTTCCTCTACATTGTACCATCAAACTCTCCCAGGGCACGTACAGCACTGGTTTGATACAGAGTAAAGCAACCTCTACACTGTAATATCAAACACTCCCAAGGCACGTGTTGCTCTGGTGAAACACAGCGTAAAGCTTCCCCTGCACTGTCCCACCAAACACTCCCAGGATAGTTACAGCATAAGAACATAAGAAATAGGAGCAGGTGTAGACCATTCGGCTCTTCGAGCCTGCTCCACAAATCAATGAGATCAGGGCTGATCTTCTGCCCCAACTCCATTCACCGGCCCTATCGCCATATCCCTTGATGCCCTTACTAGTCAGAAATCTATCGACTGCTGTATTGAATATATAAATTACTGAGCCTCCACAGCCCTCTGGGGTAGAGAATTCAAAGGATTCACCACCCTCTGTGTGAAGAAATTTATTCTCAGCTCAGTCCTGAAAGTCCTACTGTTGCGTATGCACCTTTAAGAGAATAACTGGTCACAGACTGCAGTACCGGCAGCGACCATCCCTGTATAAAAGGTGCTAGTGAGCCTCTGTGTTTTTAGTTTCGCTATGGACTTCCACCAGTAAAGACTTATTTTCTTCACTCCTGCTGTCCGTGTCTCAATTATTCACGGACGTAACACTGGCGACGAGTAAGAAACAAACTTACCTGCAACTCGGCAGCACCTCAGATGACGTTATTGAAGGTCGAAGCCAGAAGAAAAAAAAATAAAATAAATAAAATCCAAAGAAACTCGAGGAACGGGCGTCGACCGTGGGCAACCGCCCTACAAATCGTCGGATTGAAAACTTGCAGGAGAGACTGTCCAGAGCCAGGCTTGGTTCCTCGGTCTGTGGTTTCCCAGCTAATCGGGCTGGTGGCAGGTAGTGCACTGATCGTTCCTGGGCTGCGGCGGGCTAAAGCTCGATCGGGTGGCTTTTCAACGGGGCTGGGCAGCGAGTCGGGAAGCAAAGAGAGAGAGAGAGGGTGGAGCACACAGGGCGCGGCCGGTGCGTCGAAGCCGGGCAGCGTTCGGACCTAAGAAGAGGGAGGGAAGTATCCCAGAGGGTCCGCTCCACGACGGGAAAATAATAAAAGAAAAAAAAATCAATTTTAAACGCACAAGAAACCGTGGAAAGCAGCGCTAACAACAGCGGGGAAGAAGGCAAAGCGTGGGAGGTGACATTTTGTTAAATCGGGGAAGAAGGCAAAGTGCAGGAGGCGCCATTTTAGATTTGCAAGATGCCAAAGACTGGCTGTATCACTGCTTTTGATAATACAATCGAGGACTGGACCACGTATGTGGAAAGAGTCGAGGTATATTTCAAGGCAAACGAAATAGCGGAGGGGAAAAAGGCATTGATATTGCTAAACTTAATGGGCGCTAGAACGTACGGCCTATTGCAGGACCTGATTACTCCAGCCAAACTGAAGGTGAAGAGTTTTAACGAAATTGTTGCTGTCCTACAGGAACACTTAAACCCTGCACCGCTGTTGATAGCAGAAAGATTAAATTCCACAAGAGAACTCAGCACAAAGATGAGAGCAATGCTGAGTATCTTACGGAACTACACAAGCTATCAAAGCACTGCCAGTTCGGAGCAGGCCTGGCAGATACCCTACGGGACAAATTTGTCTGTGGACTCCTGAGTGAAGGAACACAGAAGAAGTTACTCTCAGCGAAAGAGCTGACGCTAGTTGAGGCTTTCAGCGTGGCAGTATCGTATGAAGCAGCAGCCAGGGGAGCTGCAGAAATTCAACAAAAACCACAGGAATACGGCACCCACGAAATGACATGGGGATTTGCAAAATGTTATCGCTGTGGCAGAACTAACCATGACCAGAAGGACTGCTGGTCCAAAGACAAAATATGCAGGCAATGCGGGAAGATGGGACACATTGCACGAGTTTGCAGGTCTGGGAAGAAGACCAGCGACAACAAAAAGGCTACAAAGGAACCGTATAAGAAAGTACAAAAGATGACGGACAGTAGTTCCGAAGACCAGATGAGCGATAGTGAATCTGGGAACAGGAGGCTAAGCTGTCTCAAACTTCACAATGTAATCGCAAAAGAGGATCACCGAACCATTTGGGTCACCCTCACGATAGCAGGGTCACAAGTTAACATGGAATTGGATACAGGATCAGCGCGAACCGTTATGAATCGACGAGACTACGAGCGGCTATTTTCACACATACCCTTGAGAGAGACATCCATCGTCTTGACGACGTATACGCGGCAAAAAGTGTACCCCAGAGGAAAAACAAGGGTGCCTGTCGAATACAATGGCAAGAAAATACGGAAATTGTATCTCTACATACTGCCAAATGGTGGACCACCGTTATTGGGACGGGAATGGATCAGGAAGATAAACTTAGATTGGCATTCCATTCATGCAATGACGGTGGACGGTAAAAAAGTTGAAGACGTCACTCCTGGGCGATAGTCAACAATCTTAGCTAATGCCAAAGAGGTATTTCAACAAGGCTTAAAGGCGTAACTGCCTCGATAAAAATAGAAGAGAATGCAGTTCCCAAGTTTTTCAAAGCAAGACCGGTACCATATGCAATTCGCCCAGTCGTCGAGGCAGAGCAGGAGAATCTGGAGAAGGCGGGCATGTTGTCTAAGGTCGACTGGAGCGAGTGGGCGACACCCATCGTTCCTGTCATGAAGAAAACGTTAAGCAATAATTCCGGGGAGCCAGGGAAGATTCGCATCTGTGGGGATATCAAGGTGACAGTGAACCCAGTTCTTCACACAGTACAATATCCTCTTCCAAGGATAGAAGACATCTTCACCTCACTGTCTGGATGGAAGCATTTTACAAAAATTGACCTAGCACAAGCATATTTGCAGATGGAGGTTGAAGAGTCCTCTAGGAAGTATCTCACGATAAACACTCACAAAGGTCTTTACCAGTATCATCGATTGGTATTCGGAGTAGCATCGGCTCCGGCGATATGTCAAAGAGTGATGGAACAAGTCCTGCAAGGGATTCCGGGGACTCAGTGTTACTTGGACGACAGCCTTGTGACAGGTGAAGATGACAGTGAACACCTTAACAACCTGGAACAGGTGCTCACTAGACTACGGGAACATGGGCTGCGAGCCAATCGCCCCAAGTGCGACTTTTTTAAGAAACAGAATCGTATTGTGGCCACGTGATTGATGAAGAGGGGTTACATAAGTCCCGTGACAAAATTGAAGCGGTTGTTAAGGCCCCAGCGCCTGAAAATGTGTCGCAACTGAGGTCATTCCTCGGATTGGTGAATTACTATCATAAGTTTTTGCCGAATTTGTCGACAATTCTGCACCCACTGAACGCCCTGCTACGAACGGGGGCAGCATGGAAATGGAGCGATGATTATAAGCGTGCTTTTCAGAAGAGTAAGGACTTAATCACTTCAAGGGAAGTTTTGGCTCACTACAACCCAGCACTGCCAATCAGGCTGGCATGTGATGCGTCTCCCTACGGCATTGGGGCGGTACTGTCACATAAATTCCTTGATGGTTTAGAGAGGTCGATAGCTTTTGCGTCACGCTCGTTAACTTCTGCCGAGCGTAACTACGCCCAGATTGACAGAGAGGCCCTCAGCCTAGTGTGGGGGGTGAAGAAGTTCAATCACTACCTGCACGGTGAAAAATTTACTCTACTAACCGATCATCAACCTCTTGTCTCCATTTTCAACCCTCAGAAGGGCGTACCGATAATGACAGCAAACGGCTGCAGAGATGGTCCCTTTTCCTAGGGGCACACCAATATGACATCGAGTACAAAGGAACTAAACAGCATGGAAATGCTGATGGATTGTCACGTCTACCGTTGCCGCCGGTTGAAGAAGAAGACCTTGCAGTGGATCCAATGGAGTTATTCCACTCGACCATCGAATGTCTCCCTGTGACGAATGCAAACATAGAAAAGGAAACACGGAATGACCCGACACTATCACGGGTCTATGATTTAACGGTGAAGGGATAGCCAGCACATGGCGAACCACTGCTGCCAGCATTCTCGCTGAGAAGAGAACAGCTGTCAGTGTGCAGAGGAACCTTGATGTGTGGATCCAGAGTGGTAATTCCACCTAAGTTGAAGGATAGATTGCTCAATGAGCTTCATGAGGGTCATCTGAGTGGGGTAAAAATGAAGAACTTAGCCAGAGCGTTTGTGTGGTGGCCGGGAATCGATAGAGAAATCGAAGAGATGACCAAGAGCTGTGCAGGATGCCAGAAGGTCCAAAACGCCTCACCACAAACTCCTCTGCATCCATGGGAGTGGCCCTCATCTCCATGACAAAGGGTGCACATTGATTTTGCTGGTCCCTTCATGGACTCGATGTTTTCAATTGCGGTGGATGCACATTCAAAGTGGCCAGAGGTAATAAAAATGTCCTCAACCACCACGGAAAAAAACTATCACAGTTTTACGAACCATATTCGCCAGGAATGGGCTGCCTGAACAGATTTGCTCTGACAATGGACCACCGTTTGTGTCTGAAGAGTTCCGGAGGTTCTTAAAGAAGCATTACACATCTGCCCCATATCATCCAGCCACTAATGGATTGGCCAAGAGGTTTGTCCAAACATTCAAGAAGGCTATCAAGGCAATGTTTAATGAAGATATACCCCTACAACACAAGGTGGACAACTTCTTGTTTGCCTACCGAAATGTGACACATGCGGTTACCAACCAAACTCCAGCCATGATGTTCTTCAATCGAAGACTACGATGCCGCTTGATTTGGTTAAGCCAAACGTCCAAAGAGATGTGGAGAACAGGCAGTTTCAGAATATGAATGAAAGGCCGACCAGGAGTTTTAAGATAGGTCAAACAGTTTTGGCCCGGGGCTGCCGCACTGAGAAATGGCAGCCAGGAACGATTTGTACACGACAAGGACCGCTCATGTATACCATGGACGTTGGGGAGAGCATTGTAAGACGCCATGCTGACCAGATTCTAGAGTCACTGGAAAACGTCAACTCCACACCATGATCTGATACACCTGGTAATGAAATCGACGTTCCAATTGCACCTACCGCAGAACCGGTAATATTGGAAGCAGATGAACCAAACAACGACATTGATCCCGACTCAACATTGCCAGAGGAACCTGATACCCCAAAGAGGCGCTATCCAGACAGAATCAGGAAGCCTCCTCAAAGACTGAACTTATAATTGCTTAAACTTAACCAATGTATCTAGCAATAGTAATTGTGATTGTAATTAGTTATCATTTAGTTGTTAAATGAATGTTATGTACTGTTTATCTAAAAGGGGAGGAATTGTTGTGTATGTACCTTTAAGAGAATAACTGGTCTCAGACTGCAGTACCGGCAGTGACCACCCCTGCATAAAAGGCGCTAGTGAGCCTCTGTGTTTTTAGTTTCACTATGGACTTCCACCAGTAAAGACTTATTTTGTTCACTCCTGCTGTCCGTGTCTCAATTATTCACGGAATTAACACCTACCCTTTATCCTGAGGCTGTGGTCCCTGGGTCTAGACTTCTCAGCCAAGGGAAGCATTCTCACAGCATCCACCCTATCAAGCCCTGTAATAATGTTGTGTGCTTCAATGAGATCCCCTCTCATTCTTCTGAATTCAAGAGAATACAGTCTTATGTTCATTAATAAATAGACATTCTTATTATGAACACAGCTAGCTTTTGCTAGACGCTTTTATTGAGCATATGTGGACTAGGTACAGTATCTGCAGAGGCATCCATCTTGACTGCTGCCTTGTGGGTAGCCTAGTGCTTCATGGGTAATTTAGTCTTAATATACATACAGCTGGGTAGTGTAGTCTTATAAACAGCTCTACACAGCTGTACGGCTCCACCTAGTGTCCACTACAGAATGACATTATTGATCATTACATCCCCCTTTCTTTGAGGTTGAACAAAATCAATATCAATCAACTTTCAAGAAAACAATAAAGATAATATCAGTAACACTTTTGTTAGTGCTCTATAAACATAAACATTTTCAAAACGGTCAACACATTTTCAAAGCTTTACATTGTACTCAAAGATTAAGTCTATCAGGCTTTTTTACTTCACGTGTGGATCTTCTCAACATGGGTAAGTCTGCTCTGTCTTCATGAGATTGTTCTGGTGGTAAATGACAAGATATAGTTGCGGCATTGTCATCAATCTGCTCTTGAATAGTCTCTTGTGTTTTTAGGAGGGAATGGCGGTTCCTCCTGAGAATCTGTCCTTCCTCAGTTCTAACAGTGTATGACCTTGGTCCTACTTCCTCAAGAACTGCAGCTTTCCTGTTCCATGCATCTGGATCCTCAGTCCTGACAACATCATCCCTTGTCAATGGTTTTAGAGTTTTGGATGACTTGTCATAGTATGATTTCTGTTTCAGCTTTAACAGTTGAAGTCTCTGTCTCAGTTCCTCATTTTGCTGTTCTTTTGCACAGCAGGGTAGCGTGGTGCGCAACTTGTGACCCATTAGTAGTTCAGCAGGTGAAGAACCACAGTGTAAAGGTGAGGCTCGGTACCTCAGCAGGGCGAGATAAGGATCAGACTTGCTTTCTGTCACTTTCTTCAGTAGTTGCTTGAGAACTTGAAAACCTTTCTCTGCCTTACCATTTGACTGAGCATACAAAGGACTGGATGTGATGTGCTGAAAGTCATAATGTGCTGCAAACTGTTGCCACTCCTTACAGTTGAAGCACGGACCATTGTCGCTAACGGCAATCCTGGGAATTCCATGTCTGGCGAAGATGGATTTCACATGCATTATGACACTGCTTGCTGTGGTGCTTGAGAGCAGCGCCATCTCAGGATAGTTAGAATAGTAGTCAATCACTATTAGATAGTCTTTACCATTTAAATGAAAAAGGTCCATTCCAACCTTTTGCCATGGTGCTATTGGTATGTCAGCTAGTATCATTGGTTCCTTTGCTTGTTTGTTTTGGTGTTTCTGACATGTCTCACATTTGCCTATCATGTTCTCAGTGTCCTTACTTATGCCAGACCAATAAACAGTGTCTCTTGCTCTCCTTTTGCATTTTTCAATTCCGAGGTATCCCTTATGAATCCTTTTGAGCATGTCTTGATGTAGAGCCTGTGGAATGACTATTCTGTTCTGTTTTAGTAATAGTCCACTTGCGACACTCAATTCTGAACTTATTTGAAAATATTTTGGACAGGAACCTTTTGGCCAACCATGATGAATTTTCTCTATTACTGTTTGTAATACTGTACCTTTTATTGTTTCTTCTGCTATTTGCTTTGATTTTGTTTCTGACACGGGCAGCGCAGCAGTGACCAAAGTCACAGGAACAGCCACGTCTTCTTCAGTAGAGCTCACATGACTCATTGTGGGTGCTCGGGGTAGTGCATCTGCTAACACTATGTATTTGCCTGGTGTGTAGATCAGTTCAAAGTCATATCTTTGCAGCTTCATCATGAGTCGTTGAATCCTTGGAGACATCTCATTCAGGTTCTTTTTTATGATGGCAACCAGAGGGCTGTGATCTGTCTCAACTGTGAAGGTGGGACGTCCATATATGTAGCCATGAAACTTTTCTAGTCCAACTACCAAGCCTAGACATTCCTTCTCAATCTGGGTGTATCGACACTCAGTATCAGTCATAGACCTGGAGGCATAGGCAACAGGCTTCCAATTTTCACCCTCTGCTTGTAGCAACACCGCACCTAGGCCATCTTTTGATGCATCCATTGACACTTTGATTCTTTTTGTTCCATCAAAGAAGGTGAGTACAGGTGTGGTTGTCAGCACTGTTTTGAGGTTTATCCACTCTTGTTCATGTCATTCTGTCCATGCGAACTCATTTGTTTTATGTAGCAGGTCTCGCAGACAGGCTGTCTTGGCTGACAAGTTAGGAATGAACTTTCCAATGAAGTTTATCATCCCCATGATGCGTAGCACTCCGTTTTTGTCAGTGGGTCGTGGCATTTTGAGTATGGCGTTTACTTTTTCCATATCTGGCTCTATTCCTTTACCAGATAGATTATCTCCTAGGAAAGTGACTTCCTGGATGCCAAACTGACACTTGGCTTTGTTGAGCTTCAGTCCATTCCGGTGTATGCTCTGTAGCACTTTAGTCAGTCTCTCATTGTGTTCTTTCAGTGTGGAGCCCCAGATGATGATGTCCTCAACATAGACCCGAACTCCTTCCATACCTTCAGTTATGTGTTCCATCGCTCTATGAAAGATTTCAGATGCAGATATTATCCCGAAAGGCATTCTGAGGAAACAATACCTGCTAAATGGTGTGTTGAAGCTACAGTATTTGGTGCTCTCTTCATCCAGTTTTAGTTGCCAAAATCCTTGTGAGGCATCGAGCTTTGTAAAGTATCTGGCACCTGACACTTCACTGGTGATTTCTTCTCGCTTGGGAATCTCGTAGTGTTCATGCTTTATGTTTGCATTTAAGTCCTTTGGATCCATGCATATTCTTAGATCATTGTTCTTTTTCTTTACAGATACCATGGAGTTAACCCAGTCTGTTCGCTCTTCCACTTTCCTGATGACTCCTAGTGTGGTCATTCTGTCCAGTTCATTCTTGAGCCGGTCACGCAGGGGTGCTGGAACTCTTCATGGAGCATGTACCACTGGCTGAGCATCCTCCTTTAGCTGGATCTTGTAAGTGAATGGTAGAACTCCAAATCCTTTGAACACATCCTGGAAATTATTCACTACAGGATCCATCGAGTCATCTGGTCTGCTTATGGCACAGTTTATACAGTAGACTCTCTTGACCAGTTCTAAGTCCTCACAAGCTTTGTCACCCAGTAGTGAATCAAGTCTTTTAGCCACAACAGAAAACATGAGATGATGCACTTTGTCTTTGACTGTCACTTTAAGTCTGTATACACCTAAGCTATCTATTTTCTGTCCATTATAGTCCTTCAGTAGTATTGACTTTTTCTGTATTTTGGGCTTTTCTTTCATATTGTTAATGTCACTCATACTGATTAAGTTCCTTTTGCCCCAGTGTCTAGTTTCAAGGTAACTAATGCTCCATTTACCTGCAGTGGGATCATCCATTTGTCCTCTTTTACTGCATACACTTTATGTTCAGCATTGTCCATTTCTGAGTGCTGCACATTTTCTGCATCCTTTTTGATATTGTCACACGACACCATTCCTACAAAAAATGTCTCACTTAAATCAGTGTCCTCAATTACATTAACTCGTTGCCCTTTCTTAGTTTTTACCTTTGAAAAGCATTGTTTGGCAAAGTGATTCTTTCCATTATACTTTGTGCACATTTTTCCAAATGCTGGGCATTGTCTTAACTGGTGTTTGTAACCACAGCGTTTACAATTAAACATTGCATCCTCCGATTGCTTTTCATTTCTGTTCTGCCCACGTTTCTTCCCCTTGTAGGACACAGCACCGACAGCAGCATTATCACTCATTACAATCGCATCATTATTGATTTCACTGAAAGTTTTCGCGTGCTTTCGAGCTAGCTCGTTGGCTTGGCATATTTTCACAGCTTTTTCCAAATTTAGTTCGGTTTCTCTCAGCACACGTTCCCTGACTTTTTTATCATGAATACCAAACACAATCTGGTCACGAACCATGGATGCTTTGAGCTCAGAGAAATCACATGTCTGTGCTTTCAGTTTCAGATCAGTTATAATGCTATCAAAAGTCTCATTTTGCTGCTGTGTCCGAGAACAGAACATGTATCTTTCATAGGTCTCATTCTTTTTGGGAGAACAATGTGCATCAAATTTCTGTAGCACATCGTCTAATTTTCCTCTGTTCTCCTCTGGATTAAATACAAATGTATTAAATACCTCTATCGCCTGTGGACCTGCAACCGTAAGCAGCAACGCTATCTTCCTTGCATCTGGCTTTGTACCGAATCCGATGGCTGCAATGTAGAGTTCGAATTGTTGTTTAAAAGTCTGCCAATTGTAGTCGATTTTTCCTGTGAGTTTCAAACGCTCTGCTGGCTTCAAATTCTCCATTTCGCTTTTCACAATTTTCAGCAGATCTTCACCATCCTGGTACCATCTTATGTTCATTAATAAATGGATATTCTTATTATGAACACAGCTAGCTTTTGCTAGACACTTTTATTGAGCACATGTGGACTAGTTACAGTATCTGTAGAGGCATCCATCTTGACTGCTGCCTTGTGGGTAGCCTAGTGCCTCATGGGTAATGTAGTCTTAATATACATACAGCTGGGTAGTGTATTCTTATATACAGCTCTGCAAAGCTCTACGGCTCCACCTAGTGTCCACTATAGAATTACATGTTATTGATCATTACATACAGACCTAGTTTACTCAATCTCACCTCGTACGACAGTCCCGCCCTCACTCAGCTGATGAATCCATATTCCGCCATGTTGAACATCACTTGGAAGAATTGCAAGGGCACAGAATGTACGCTGGGTGGGGGAATTCAATGTTCATCACCAAGACTGACTCGGTAGCTTCACTGCCGACCAAGCGGACCAAATCCTGAAGGATATAGGTGCCAGTCTGGGCCTGCGACAGGTGGTGAGAGAACCAACACGAAGCATACAATTACTTGACCTCGTTCTGATCAATCTCCCTGTCGCAGACGCATCTATCTATGACAGTTTTGGCAGCAGTGGCCATCGCACAGACATTGTGGAGATGAAGACCCGTCATCACACTGAGGGCACCCTGAATCGTGTTGTGTGACTCTTCCACCATGCTAAATGGGATAGATTCAGAAGAGATCTAGCATTGCAAAACTGGGTTTCCATGAGTCGCTATGGGCCATCAGCAGCAGCAGAGTTGTATTCCAGCACAAAATGTAACCTCATCGCCCGGCATATTTCTCACTCTATCATTACTATTAAGCCAGGGGATCAATAAGGATTTTAGCAGGGCATGCCGGGAGCAGCACCACGCTTAGCTAAAAATGAGGTGCCAATCTGGGGAAGCTGCAGCACAGGACTATATGCATGCTAAAAAGCGGATGAAGCATGCTATCGACAGGGCGAAGTGATCCCAAAATCAACGGATCAGGTCAAAGCTATGCAGCCCTGCCATATCCAATCGTGAGTGGTGGTGAACAATTAAACAACTAATGAGATGAGGAGGCTCCGTGAATATCCCCATCCTCAGCCAGAAGTGCTGATTGGATGATAGCAATAGGCCTGCTCCGGAGTTCCACACCATCACAGCAGCTAGTCTTCAGCCAATCGCGTCACTCTACCTGATGTCAAGAAACGGCTGGGCGTGATGGATACAGCAAAGGCTGTGTGCCCCGACAACACCCCAGCTGTTGTGGTGAAGAGTGGTGCTTCAGAACTAGCCACAGATCTAGCCAAGCTGTTCGATTGCAGCTTAACACTGGCATCCTTCCGACAATGTGGAAAACTGCCCAGGTATGTCCTGTCGACAAAAGCAGGACAGATCCAACCCAGTCCATTACTGCCCCATCAATCTACTCTCAATCATTAGCAAAGTGATGGAAGGTATCATCGACAGTGCTATCAAATGGCAGTTACTCACCAATATCCTGCTCACTAATGCCCTGTTTGGGTTCTGCCAAGACCACTCGGCTCCCGACCTCATTACAGCTTTGGTCCAAACATGGACAAAGGAGTTGAATTCCAGAAGTGATGTGAGAGTGACTGCCCATTACATCAAGGCAGCATTTGACCGAGTGTGGCATCAAGGAGCCCTGGTGATATTGAAGTCATTCTGAATCAGGGGGAAAACATTCCATTGGTTGGAGTCAGACCTAGCAGAAAGGAAGATGGTTGGGATGGTTGACCTTCAATCATCACAGCCCCAGGACTGAGGATTAATCAAGGATAATCAGCACGGATTTGTTAAGGGAAGGTCGTGCCTGACAAATTTGATTGAATTTTTTGAGGAGGTAACAAGGAGGGTAGATGAGGGTAGTGCATTTGTTGTACTGTATATGGTTTTTAGCAAGGCTTGTGATAAGGTTCCACACGGCAGGCTGGTCACGAATTTAAAGGCCCATTGGATTTTGGACACATTTTCAAGTTGGATTCAAAACTGGATCGGAGGCAGGAAGCAGAGGGTATTGATTGATGGGTGTTGTTGTAACTGGAAGGCTGTTTCCAGTGGGCTTCTGCAAGGCTCAGTATTAGTTCACTTGATTTTTGTGGTATCTATCAATGATCTAGATTGAATATAGGGGTCATGATTAAGAAGATTGCAGATGATAATAAAATCGGCTGTGTGGTTGAGGGTGTCTGTAACTCACTGCCTGAAAGGGTGGTAGAGGCAGGAACCCTAACTACACTTATAAAGTACTTGGATGTGCATTTTGGATGCTCTAAACTGCAGCGCTATGGTCAAAATCCTGGAACTCCCTCACTTACAGCACTGTGCAAGTATTTTCAGCAAACGGACTGCAGCAGTTTTAGAAGGCGGCTCACCACAGTCTTCTCGATGGCAATTAGGGATGGGGAACAAATGCTGGCCTTTCCTGTGATGTCAACATCCCATCATTTTTTTAAAGTACTGCCCCACGGACACTGCAGTGCCCCCTCAGTACTGCCCCTCCAATAGTGCAGCACTCCCTCAGTACTGCCTCTCCGACAGTGCAGCATGCACTCAGTACTGTCCCTCCGAGAGTGCAGCACTCCCTCATTACTGACCCTCCGACAGTGCAGCGCTCCCTCAGTACTGTCCCTCCGACAGCGTAGCGCTCCCTCAGTACTGCCCCTCTGACAGTGAAGCACTCCCTCGGTTCTGCACCTCCCACAGTGCGGCCCCCCCTCAGTATTTCCCCTCCGACACTGCAGCGCTCCATCAATACTGCCACTCCAACAGTGAAGCACTGTCTCAGTACTGCCCCTCCAACAGTGCAGTGCTCCCTCGGTATTGTCCAGTCTGACAGTGCAGTGCTCCATCAGATCTGCCCTCTGACAGTGCTGCGCTTCATCAGTACTGTGCCTTCAACAGTGCAGCGCTCTCTCAGTACTCACCCTCCGACAATACAGCGATCCTCATTACTGCCCTTCAGGCAGTGCAGTGCTCCCTCAGTACTGGCCCTCTGACAATGCAGCGATCCCTCAATACTGACCATCTGACAGTGCAGTTCTCCCTCAGTACTGCCCTTTCGACAGTGCAGCGCTCCCTCAGTACTGCCCATCTGAAATTTCACAGGCTCTGAAATCCTGGCCAAAGAGTGCAAGGAGTGTTTGATATAAATGCGATTCAGCAACAGTATCAGGAATTCTCTCTCTGATTCGGGATTCTCTCCAACATCTCGCTGCTGAAGATTGCACGTCATTTAATTGTAGCTACAGCTCGGGGTCAGTTCGGCTCTGTGGGACTTCGAGCCCAGCTCTCCATCCAGGATCCATCGGTGCCAAGAAAACAATGGAGAATTTGTACTGTGTACAGTTTTGGTCTCCTGAACTATGGAAGAGATATAATTGCCTTAAAGGGGGTGCAGTGAAGGATCACTAGAATTATTCCTGGGACTTGAGGGCTGTCCCATGAGGAGGAATTGAGTAAACTGGGCCTGTATTCTTTGGTGTTTAGAGGAATATGAGGCAAACTCATTGAAATGTATAAAATTCATTGAGGACTTGTATCCTCCAACTCAGAGGTGAGTACGTGCCAAGCTAAACCACGGCAGACAGCTGGCGATTCAGACGATATCGTCGACTGTGTTCTCTTTGTCACTTTAGAGTGGCTGCTCTGATACCATTCCTGCTCACTAAAAGAAGCTTTCAAGTGACTTTCAATTCTCTCGACCTCATGGTTACACAGACTGATGCGACTAGACAGCACCGGTGTTAACAACGGTTCCCCATCGTCTCTCGAGGCCTCCTTATCTGTAGCTTCCCAGACAAGCCTGAATCACACATTGGGAATTTGGTCTAGCTTCCCATCATGTCTTCTTGAACAGTCTTTTTAATATTTTCTTTGTTGAATTAATACCTTTAAGCAAACTCAGCTCCTTTAGCAGGTCAGTAACCCAGGTAAGGCTTTATTTTCCTTAAAAGCGGTGTTGAAATGTGGAAAATCCTTCTCGACGAATCCGATTAAAGCATGCAAGCTATTGCAAGCAATAAGTCCAACACTGAGCAGAATCACTGCGAGCAAGGTTCAAACCTGCGCTAGGAAACATAGACAACGTCCAACAGTTTAAGTTCTCAAATCACCAACCCTGCATTGTGTGTTAAAGCTCTGCACCATTGTGCTGCTTTCATGATGTTTACTTTGCTGCAAATTCAGCAAGTCAAAAAGAATCGCAGCGATCATTAAAATAATCTAACCCCTCCGATATTTAACAGCTATACAACAAGTTGAGAACAGTTGCAATCCCACATTGTAGATTATTCATATTTGATGCGATGTGATTTCCATTGCTGCCATTTGTGGTATCTCTTTAAGCCGCAGGTACACAAACGAGAAGCTTTTTTGCTATTCTCACTGTACCTGACACTGAACTGGCACTGTTCCAGTACAGAGGGCTCTCCCTGCAGCTCTTACTCGTGGTTTTAAAACTTTGTCCATTTTTGAATTCAATAAAGACTGAGGTTGGGTTCAGTTCTCGTTCCCTGAGACTTTAAGAACATAGGAACTTCAGAATTAGGAGCAGGTGTAGGCCATACAGTCCCTCCAGGCTGCTCCACCATTCAATAAGATCATGACTGATCTTTGACCTCTCCTCCACTTTCCCGCCCGATCCCCATATCCCTTGATTCACCGAGAGTCCAATCTCTACTTTTAAAAAGCAGCATTTGATGAATTTTTCCAGTACTGCAGGGAATCGAATCTTCATTACGGAGCCTGCCTCCCGCAGTTATGAAAGTCTGTTTACCTGTCATAGTCTGATTTACATTTCTTAGGGTTGGCAAGTCAGGGAGTTTGATGATTGAAGTGACATTAATTGAATTGTTGGATTGCTTTGAGTGTTCATCCTCAATATCTTTATTTAAATATGTTAACCATGAGTGGGAATAGTGTCTCACGCTGCTGTGCCCACCTGACTGGGACTAATAGGAGCATGTAAGCTGAGCGTCTCAGTGTAGGTTTCCTTTGTGTGCAAAGCAGGCATCCAATCAAGTGAACAGCAGCATCTCCAAGAAGAGCATAAATTGCCACTTCTCTCAGAAAGTGCGGGCATATTTAATCGTTATTAGGACCGAAGATCATTTCCACCTTACACCGTCAGCTGCATGCTCAGTGAGTGTTTCTGGACAGTCCGTAACTTTGTAAATATATATTCCACGGTATCACTGTTTTTCTCCCGTCTGTTTGAGGATCCAGCACCATTGCTCTGAGCTGTTTCTTACACAGCTGGCTGTTTAGTGATGACAGTGCCGAGAATGACGTCCTTTTCCTTTCACTATTTATTCCATGTGATTGCTTTATTCCGACTGGAATTTTCTTTTAATCTCTGGCATCAGTAATATAATCATGTCAATGTTTTCATCCAACAATCAATGATCCCTGAATCAGGCCGAGCACTGACAATGGCTACCTTTAAGTTTTCTGGTTGAGTTAATTGATACTGGAGCAGTGTCTGTGTGGTGGGTAAGTTTACATGTGTTGTGTTAGGTCCAGAAAGCAGGTGAAATGCGATAGTTCAGCATAAACCAGAGAGAATGCCTGGAACAGTCCTGCGATTTTTGGCTCAGTAACTCACCAGACTATGGAATAATTCTGGGCCCAACCTGCTCTGTGTGGGGTTCTGTACCACACCGGGTGAAATCAGCCAACCCACCAGATGTCGAGGAATATTCCTGGACCCATCCTGCACTGTGTGGGGCTCAGTACCACACTGGGTGAAATTTGCTACCACATCACACACCATGGAATGATCCTGAGCCCAATCTGCTCTGTGTGGGGCTCAGTGCCACACCGGGTGCGATCAGCTAAAACACCACAGGCCGTGGAATGCTCCTTGGGCCTATCCTGCACTGAATGAAAATGACAGACACAACACAGGCCGAGAATTGAGGCTGGACACCTCTGCTCTCTTTGTGGGGTTCGGTACCTCACTGCCTGAGATCGGCTAACACATCACAGGTTGTGGAATGATCTTGGGCAGACCCTGCTATGTGTGGGGGTCAGTACCACATCGGAAGTGTTCAGGAAACACATCACAAGCTGCAGAATATTCCTGGGCCCATCCTGCTCTGTGTGGGGCTCAGTACCACACTGGGTGATATCTGTTAAATAACCACAGGCTGTGGAATAATCCTGGGCCCACCCCACTTTCTTTTGGGATCAGTACCACACCGGGTTAGATCAGCTCACACACAACAGGGCGTGGAATATTCCTGGGCCGATCCTGCTCTGTGTGGGGCTCACATCCACACTGGTTAAGAGCAGCTCAATCAGCACAGGCCAGGGATGGATCCTAGGATCTTCCTGCTCGGTGTGTGACTCGGTCCCACACGGGTGAGTTCAGCTAACACAGGACAGGCTGGGATGGATCCTGCCTTTTTCCTGTTCTGTGCGGCTGAGCACTACACCGGTTTAGATCTGATAACAGAGCCTGGGCCATTCCTGCTCTGTGTGTGGGGATCAATAGCTCACCAAATGAGAACAGCTGATATACCACAGGCCGGGAATGGAGCATGGGCCCATTCTGCTCTGTGTGGGGTCCAGTATCATAATGGGAGATATCAGCTAACACAACACAGTCTGCGGAATGATCCTGTGCCCATGCTGCTCTATGTGGGTCTCAGTACCACACTGGGTAAGGTCAGCTAACAGACCACAAGCCGAGGAATGATCCTAAGATCATACTGCTCTGTGTGGGACTCAGTGCCAAACTGGTTGATGTCTTTGTATTGATTTCTTTGTGGGTTCAATGACGAGACATTTATGAAAGAAGATGTCTTTTAATCTAAGCCTGTTCAACTCTTTATACAGCATTTACAGGAGACACGATGCTAGTGATGCATCTAGAATGAAACTGAAACAAAAACCAAACTGCCTTGCTTGTCTCGGTCACATGCCCTCTGCTGGTCAGGCACAAGCAATCAATACATGCAAACATGCTGTTAAGGCATCATAATCGAACAGGCAAATACCATCTCTATTTGCTGATATCATTACATCTCCTTTTCTTAAAACAAAAGTATTTTACTTTTAACTAACAGCATGTTTTCTTTGTATTAATCTGCATTTTAACTGCAACAATTAATGAACTTACATTATCATTATCATGATCAAGGTTTTTTAACCTTGCTTTGTGTGTTCACATGAAATATGTCAACACAATAGAACTTGAAGAAAGAATAAGATAACATTACTTCCTTCTATAACAATAGTCCTTAAATTTGCTCAATGAGTCTCTCAGGAGGCTTCACGTGTCTTGAGGATTTTCTGATTGATTGTCCTTGAATCTGAGTTGTTGCCTCAGATGATTGGTTCTCAGCTGTGTGATCAGGTTGTTCAACAGTATCAGTCTCGTGACCTGCTGTGGCTGGTCCCATGAGAAGATCTCGACGATTTCTTCTCAGAACAGCACCCTCATCTGTCTGAATGGTGTATGATCTAGGTTGAACTTCACTCAGGACAGTTCCCTTCTGAGTCCATGTGTTTGTTTTGTCTTTGAACCTTACTTGGTCACCAGTGTGGAGATCAGGTAGGTTTTGTGTTCCTCTGTCATAGTAGTACTTTTGCTTTTCTTTCTGTTGTTCTTTGAACTTCCTCACTTTCTCCCCCTCTTTTGTTTTCAGGAGGTTCTCTGGGATGGGTAGGTTTGACCTTAGCCGACGTCCCATCAGGAGTTGGGCTGGTGACTTACCACACTTCAGCGGCGTTGTGCAGTATACAAGCATGCTTTGGTAGAAGTCAGTTCCACTGTCTTTTGCCTTGTACTTCAATCTTTTCACTGACACCATGTATTGATTTCTTTGTGGGTTCAATGACGAGACATTTATGAAAGAAGTTTTTTTAAGCTAAGTCTGTTCAACTCTTTATACAGCATTTACAGGAGACACGATGCTAGTGATGCATCTAGAACGAAACTGAAACCAAAACCCAACTGTCTTGCTTGTCTCGGTCACATGCCCTCTGCTGGTCAGGCACAAGCAATCAATACATGCAAACATGCTGTTAAGGCATCATAATCGAACAGGCAAATACCATCTCTATTTGCTGATATCATTACAGTCTTCTAATACACCACAGGCCTAGGAATTATCCTGGGCCCATCCTGCTCTGTGTGGGGCTAAGTACCACACCAGGTGAGATCTGCTAACACACCACAGGCCCGGGATTGATACTGGGCCCATCCTGCTCTCTATGAGTCTCACTATCACACCGGTTGATATCTGCGAACACACCACAGGTCTTGGAAATATACTAGGCCCATCTTGCTCTGTGTAAGGTTCAGTAACATACCAGGTGAGATCAGCTAATACACCACAGGCCGGGGAATGATCAGGGACCCATTCTGCTCTGTGTTGGGCTCATACTACACCGGGTGAAATCTGCAATGACACCAATGCGGTGGAATGATCCTGAGCCCATCCTGCTCTGTGTGCGACTCAGTACCACAATAGGTGAGATCAGCTAACACACCACAGGCCTAGGGTTGATACTGGGCCCATCTGCTCTCTGTGGGTCTCACTAACACACCGGTTGATACCAGCGATCATACCACAGGTCTGGGAAATATCCTAGTCCCAGCTTGCTCTGTGTAAGGCTCAGTAACATACCAGGTGAGGTCAGCTAAAGCAGCACAGGCCGGGGAATGCTCCTGGGCCTATCCTGCTCTGTGTGGGCTCACTGGGTGACAGCAGCTAACTCAGCACAGGCCGGGATGGATCCGGCCTCTTTCCTGTTTTGTGGGGCGGACCACGACACCGGATCAGATCTGTTAACAGTGACTGGGACATTACTGCTCTGTATGTTTGGGACCAGTACCTCATGGACTGAGAGCAACTGATATAGCACAGGCCGGGAATTGAGCCAGGCCCATTCCTGCTCTCTGTGCGGTGCTCAGTATCACACCTTGTGAGGTCAGGGAAAGCACCACAGGATAGGGAATGACCCTGGGCCCTTCCTGCTCTGTGTGTGGGGCTCAATCCATCTCCGAATGAGAAAGACTGACACACCACAGGATAGGGAATGATCCTGGGCCCTCCCTGCTCTGTGTGCGGGGCACATTCCATCTCCAAATGAGAACAGCTGACATAGCACAGGAGCGTAAATGCTCCTGAGCCCTTCCTGCTCTGCGTGAAATCAGTACCTCACCGACTGAGAATATCAGACATACCACAGGTCAAGAATGGAGCCAGGGCCCATCCTACTCTGTGTGTGGGGCTCAGTACCACAACCGAATGAGGATAACAGGCATAACACAGGTTGGGAATGGAGCCTGGCCATCCCTTCTATCTGTGTGTGGCTCAGAACCTCACCAACTGAGAATTACTGAAACAGCACATGCCGGGAATGATCCTCCCTCCACATTGGGCTTTGTGGAGCTCAGTACCACACCGGGTGCGATCAGCAAACACACCACGTGCCTGGAAATTATCCGGAGCCCTACATGCTCAGTGTGGGGCTCAGTAACATATCGGGTATTATCAGCTAACACACCACAGGCCATGGAACTTTCCTGGGCCCATCCTGCTCTGTGTGGAACTCGGTACCAAACCGGTTGATATCAGCTAACACATCAGAGGCTGTGGAATGCTCCTGGCTCCAACCTCCTTTGTGTGGGGCGCAGTACTACACCAGGTGAGAGCAGTTCACTCAGCACATGTCGGGGATGGAGCCTGGTTTCTGCCTGCTCTGTCTGTGACTCGGTACCACACGGGAGAGTTCAGCTAACACAGGTCAGGCCGGGATAGATGCTTCATCTTTCCTGTCCTGCAAGGCTGAGCACTACTTTGGCCCAGATCTGTTAACGGAGCCTGGGCCATTCCTGCTCTGCGTTTGGGGATCACTGCCTCACCAAATGAGAACAAGTGACATACCAATGGCCGGGAATGGAGTCTGGGCCCTTCCTGCTCTATGTGTGGTGCTCGGTATCACACCGGGTGAGATGAGGGAAACACTACAGGACAGGGAACAATCCTGGGCCCTTCCTGCTCTGTGTGTGGGGCTCAGAACCTCATTGCATGAGAATATCTAACATACCACAGGCCGAGATAAGAGCCTGGGCCCATCTTTTTCTGTGTGTGGGGCTCAGTACCTCCCCGAATGAGAATAACTGACAACACTAAAGGCCGAGAATGGAGCCTGGGCCCTTCCTGCACTGTATGGGATGCTCAGTACCTCACTGTATGAGAATAACTGACACGCCGCAGGCCGAGAATGGAGCCTTGGCCCTTCCTGCACTGTGTGTGGGGCTCAGTACCTCACTGTATGAGAATAACTGACACACCGCAGGCCGAGAATGGAGCCTAGGCCCTTCCTGCACTGTGTGTGATGCTCAGTACCTCACTGTATGAGAATAACTGACACAACAAAGGCCGAGAATGGAGCCTGGGCACTTCCTGCACTGTGTGTGGGGCTCAGTACCTCACTGTATGAGAATAACTGACACACCGCAGGCCGAGAATGGAGCCTTGGCCCTTCCTGCACTGTGTGTGATGCTCAGTACCTCACTGTATGAGAATAACTGACGCACCGCAGGCCAAGAATGGAGCCTGGGCCCTTCCTGCACTGTGTGTGATGCTCAATACCTCACTGTATCAGAATAACTGACACACCGCAGGCCGAGAATGGAGCCTGGGCCCTTCCTGCACTGTGTGTGGGGCTCAGTACCTCACTGTATGAGTATAACTGACACACCAAAGGCCGAGAATGGAGCCTGGACCCTTCCTGCACTGTGTGTGGTGCTCAGTACCTCACTGTATGAGAATAACTGACACACCAAAGGCCAGGTATGGAGCCTTGGCCCGTCCTGCACTGTGTGTGAGGCTCAGTACCTCACTGTATGAGAATAACTGACACACCAAAGGCCAGGAATGGAGCCTTGGCCCTTCCTGCACTGTGTGTGGGGCTCAGTACCTCACTGTATGAGAATAACTGACACACCAAAGGCCAGGAATGGAGCCTGGGCCCATCATTCTCTGTATGTGGGAGTCAGAACATCACCGGTTGAGATCAGGACAAACACCACAGGACAGGGAATGATCATTGATGCTCCCTGCACTGAGTGGAGCTCAGTATCTTAGTGAATGAGAATGAAAGGCATAAGATAGGCCGGAAATGGAGACTGGGCACTTCCTTCTCACCGGTTGGGGCTCAGTACATCACCGAATGAGAACAACTGAAAAAACACAGGCCAAGAATGGAGCCTGGGGCCTCCCTTCTCACTTGTTGGGCTCAGTAAACCACACAATTGAGAATAACCAGAATACTTCAGGCCGGGAATGGAGCGTCATCCCTTCCCATCCATGTGTGGGGCTAACTAACTCACCAAATGAGAATAACGGACTTACCACTGGTCGGTAATGGAGCCTGGGCCCTTCCTACTCTCTGTGTGGGACTCAATACCTCACCGAATTAGAATAATAGACATACCACAGATCGGGAATAGAGCCTTGACCCTTCCGACCCTCTGTTTGGGATTCAGTACCTCACCGAATGAGAGCAACTAACTTACCAGAGGCCGTCAATTGCGCCTGGACCCTTCCTGCTCCGTGTGTGGGGCTCTGTTCCTCGCCAAATGTGATTAACTGGCACACCACAAGCCGGGAATGGATCATTGGCCCTTCCTGCTCTCTGGGCCGGGCTCAGAATCTCACCGAATCAGAACAATTGACATACCACAGGCCAGGAATAGAGCATGGGCCCTTCCTTCTCTTCGGTTCGGGCTCAGTACCTCACCGAAAGAGAGCAACTGACATACAACAGGCCGGAAATTGAGCCTGGGTCCTTTTTGCTCTGTGTGTGGTGCCCAGTTCCTCACCACTTGAGATTAACTGACACATCACAGGACGGCAATGGCGCCTGGGCCCTTCCTTCTTACTGGGTGGGGCTCAGTACCTCACCAAATGAGAACAACTGACGTGCCACAGGCCAGAATGGAGACGTCGCCCTTCCTGCTCTGTGATTGGGGCTCTGTTCCTCACCAAATGTGATTACCTGGCACACCACAAGCCGGGAATGGAGCCTGCGACCGTCCTGCTCGTTGTGCAGTGCTCAGTATCACAGCGGGTGAGATCAGGAAAAACAACACAGGTCAGGGAATGATCCTGGGCCCTTCGTGCTCTGTGTGAGTGGCACAGTCCAGCTCCAAATGAAAATAACTGACACACCACATGACAGGGGATGATCCTGGGCCCTCCCTGCAATGTGTGGAGCTCAGTCCCTCACCAAATGATAGACATAACACAGGCCGTGATTGAAACCTGGTTGGATTCAGTCCCTCACCGCATGAAAACAATTGACATTCCAAAGGCTGGGATTGGAGTCTGGGCTCATCCTGCTCTGTGTTTGGGGCTCGGTACCTCTACGAATGAGAACAATGACACAACACAGGCCCGGAATGGAGCATGAGTCCGTCCTGCTCTGTGTGGGGCTCAGTACCACATCGGGTGTGATCAGCTAACACACCATAGGCCGTGGAATGCTCCTGGGCCCATTCTGCTTTTTGCGGCGATCAGTATCACACCGGGAGATTTGAGCTAACACATCACAGTCCGATGAATGATCCTAGGCTCATCCTTCTCTGTGTGGGACTCAGTAACACACCACAGGCCTGGGAATGACCCTAGGCCCATCCTGCTCTGTGTGGGGCTCAGTACCACATTGCTTGATATCTGCGAACACACCACAGGCCTGGGAATGATCCTGGGCCCATCCTACTCTGTGTGGGACTCAGTACCACACCAGGTGAGATCAGCTACCACACCACCTGACATGGAATGTTACTGGGCCCATCCTGCTCTGTGTTTGGGGCTCAGTACCTCTACGAATGAGAACAACTGACACATCACATGTTCGGAATGGAGCATGGGTCCATCATGCTCTGTGTGATGCGCAGTACCACACCGGGTGATTTCAGCTAACACACCAATTCGTTGGATTGATCCCGAGCCCATCTTGCTCCGTAGCACACTGGGTGAGAGCAGTTCACACAGCTCAGATCGGGGATGGAGCCGGGGATCTTCCTGCTCGGTGTGTGACTAGGTAACACATGGGGAGATCAGTTAACACAGGACAGGCCGGGATGGATGCTGCCTCTTTCCTATTCTGTGGGATTGAGCATTATGACAGTTCAGATCTGTTAAAAGAGCCTGGGCCGTTCCTGCTCTGTGTGTGGGGCGCAGTTCCTCTCTGAATGAGAACAACCGACACACCACAGGTTGGTAATGGAGCCTGCTCTGTGTGTGGTGTTCAGTATCAGAGCCGGTGAGATTCTGGGCCCTTCCTGCACCGTGTGGAGCTCACTACCTCACCGACTGAGAATAACATATATACCATAATTCGGGAATGGAGCCTAGGGCTCCCTTCTCTCTGTGTGGGGCTCACTCCCTCACCGAATGAGAATTACTGACACACCACAGGCCGGGAATGGAGCCTGGGTCCTTCCTCCTTGTTAAATCCATGAATCTTGATGTATGGTGTCCTTCAATAAATCGACAGAGACTGCAGAGGAACAATCAACAGGTGTTTACTGGATGAGGGTTACTCTAAAGACTAACAGTACATATCCCTACTCAGGGTTTATATACAGGTGTGGTCACTGCCGGTACTACAGTATACAGGAGCTGCAAAAAGTGGTTCTCCCCTTAAAGGTACATACACTACAATTCCTCTCCTTTTAGATTAACAGTACCATAACATTCATTTATCAATTAACACTTATACATCCAACATTAACTGAAAATAGTCCATTTATAAATTCAGTATTTCGGGCGGCTTCCTGATCCTTTCTGGATAGTGCCTTTCCTGAGTGTCTTGCCCTTGGTGTGGAGGCGTTTCTGCCCCCTGTCATCGGTTGGTTCATCAGCTTCCGATGCTACTGCTTCTGGGGTACATGATACCTGTATGTCGGGTTCATCACCAGGTACGCGAGACATGGGGTTGACTCGTTCCTGTGACGCTAGGATCTGGTCGACATGGCATCTCACAATGTTCTCCCCAACACCCACTGTGTACATTAGTGGTCCCTGCCGTGTGCATATCGTTCCTGGTTGCCATTTGTCTGTTCGGTAGTCGCGGGCCAAGACTGCTTGCCCTACATTGAAGCTCCTTGTCGGCTTCTCATTGATGCGCTGGAATTGCTTATTCTCAACATTTCTTCGTACATTTGGTCTGAGCAAATCCAGACGAGATCTCAACCATCGGTTAAAGAACATCAGGGCCGGGGTCTGGTTGGTAACTGCATGTGTCGCAGTTCTGTAGGCTAACAGGAAGTTGTCCACCTTATGCTGCAGTGGAATGTCGTCATCGCATATGGCCCTTACTGCCTTTTTAAAGGTTTGTACGAACCTGTCAGCCAATCCATTTGTGGCTGGATGATACGGGGCGGATGTGTAATGCCTTACCCCATTCCTTCTCATAAATTTCCAAAACTCTTCGGACACAAACTGTGGTCCGTTATCAGAGCAAATCTGCTCTGGCAAGCCGTTCCTATCAAATATGGTCCGTAGGACTGCAATCGTTTCCTCTGTGGTGGTGGAGGACATTTTGATCACCTCAGGCCATTTCGAGTCCATGAATGGACCAGCAAAATCAATATGCACCCGTTGCCATGGAGAGGAGGGCCACTCCCATGGGTGTAGAGGGGCATGTGGTGGAGCATTTTGGACCTTCTGGCATCCTGAGCAGCTCTTTGTCAGGTCCTCGATTTGCTGATCGATCCCCGGCCACCACACATAAGCCCTAGCAAGGCTTTTCATTCTCACCCCTCCCAGATGGCCTTCGTGAAGCTCATTGAGCACTCTCTCCCTTAACTTGGGTGGAATTACCACTCGGGATCCACACATCAAGGTCCCCTGGCATACTGACAGCTGTTCTCTTCTGGATGAGAATGCTGGCAACAGTGAGTCACCATATGTTGGCCATCCCTTCACCATCAAATCATATACCCGAGACAGTGTCGGGTCATTTCGGGTCTCCTTCTCTATATCCGCGTTATTTACTGGCAAGCATTCAATTATAGTCGAGTAAAATATTTCGACAGGGTCCACTGCTGGTTCTTCCTACGCAGTAGGCAGTGGCAGGCGTGATAGCCCATCAGCGTTTCCATGCTGTTTCGTGCCCTTATACTCTATTTCATATTGGTTCACCCCTAGAAAAAGGGACCATCTTTGTAGCCGTTGCGCAGTCATCACCGGAACGCCCTTCTTTGGATTAAAGATGGAGACAAGTGGTTGGTGGTCAGTCAGCAAGGTGAACTTCTGCCCGTGCAGATAGCGGTTGAACCTTTTCACTCCCCACACTAGGCTGAGGGCCTCCCTGTCAATCTGGGCGTAGTTACGCTCGGCTGAGGTTAGTGACCGAGACGCAAAGGCTACTGGCCTCTCCAAGCCGTCTGGGAATTTGTGCGACAGCACCGCTCCAATACCATAGGGTGATACATCACACGCCAACCGAATTGGTAGTGCTGGGTTGAAATAAGCCAACATCTCTTTTGATGTGGTCAATTCTTTGCACTTCTGGAAAGCTCGTTTACATTCGTCATTCCACTTCCATGGTACCCCCGTTTGCAGTAGGGTGTTCAGTGGGTGTAGTACTGTAGACAAATTCGGCAAGAACTTATGGTAGTAGTTCACCAGCCTGAGGAATGACCTCAGTTGTGACACATTTTCCAGTGCTGGAGCCTTGACTACTGCCTCAATCTTTACAGGGGACTTATGTAACCCCTCTTCATCAATAACGTGGCCACAATACGAGCTCTGCTTCTGGAAAAAACTCGCATTTGTGGCGATTAGCTCGGAGCCCATATTCCTTCAATCTAGTGAGCACCTGCTCCAGGTTGGCGAGGTGATAACTGTCATTTTCGCCCGTGACCAGGATGTCGTCCAAATAACACTGGGTCCCTGGAATCCCTTGCAGGACATGATCCATTGCCCTTTGCCAAATAGCCGCAGCTGATGCTACCCCGAACACCAGCCGGTTGTATTGGTAGAGACCTTTGTGAGTGTTGATCATGAGGTACTGTTTCGAGGCTTACATACATAGATACATAGAAGATAGGAGCAGGAGTAGGCCATTCGGCCCTTCGTGCCTGCTCCGCCATTTAATGAGATCATGGCTGATCCTTTAATTCAGTATCCCGTCCCCGCCTTCTCTCCGTAACCCTTAACCCCTTTTGCCCGTAGAAATATATCTAATTCCCTCTTAAATATATTTAATGAGCTGGCGTACACTGCCCTCTGTGGCAATGAGTTCCACAGGTTCACCACTCTCTGAGTGAAGAAATTCCCCCTCATCTCTGTCCTAAATGGTTTTGCCCTTATCCTTAAATTATGTCCTCTAGTTCTGTTCTCACCCGCCAAGGGAAACATTCCTTCTGCATCCAGTCTGTCTAGACCTGTCAGAATTTTATACACTTCTATGAGGTCCCCTCTCAATCTTCTAAACTCCAGTGTGTACATCCCTAAACTACATAGTCTCTCCTCATAGGTCATTCCCGCCATTCCTGGTATCAGCCTGGTGAATCGCCGCTGCACCCCCTCCATGGCAAGAACATCCTTCCTCAGATGAGGCGACCAAAACTGTACACAGTACTCGAGGTGTGGTCTCACCAGTGCCCTGTACAGCTGCAGCAAGGTATCCCTGTTCCTGTATTCTAACCCTTTTGCTATGAAGGCCAGCATACCGTTTGCCTTCTTGACCGCCTGTTGCACCTGCATGCTCGCCTTCAGTGACTGGTGTACAAGAACACCCAGGTCTCTCTGTACTTCCCCCTCTCCCAATCTATTGCCATTTAAATAATAATTTGCCCTCCCGTTCCTGCACCCAAGGTGGATAACTTCGCACTTGTCCACATTATAGTGCATCTGCCATTTATCCGCCCAATCGCCCAGTCTGTCCAAATCGCTCTGGAGCTTCCTGGTCTCTTCCTCTGAGCCCACCCCACCTCCTAGTTTAGTGTCGTCTGCAAATTTGGAAATGCTGCATCCGACTCCCTGATCCAGGTCATTAATGTAAATTGTGAACAGCTGGGGGCCCAGGACAGATCCCTGTGGTACCCCACTTGTTGCTGCCTGCCATTCAGAAAATGAGCCGTTTATTCCAACTCTCTGTTTTCTATCTGACAGCCAGTTCCCTATCCACGCCAAAACTTTCCCCTTTATCCCATGAGCCTCAATTTTCCATGCTAATCTTTTATGTGGGACCTTATCGAAGGCCTTTTGGAAGTCCAGGTACACCACATCTACTGGCTCTCCCCCATCTATTCTACCAGTTACTCCCTCAAAAAATTCCAATAGATTAGTCAAGCACGATTTACCCTTTGTAAATCCATGTTGACTCTGTCCTATCCTGTCCCCATTTGCTAAGTGCTCCGCTATTTCATCCTTAATGATGGACTCCAGCATTTTGCCCACAACTGATGTAAGGCTTACAGGTCTGTAATTACCTGCTTTTTCCCTACCCCCCTTTTTGAATAGTGGGGTAACGTTAGCTACCCTCCAATCCATCGGCACTGTTCCCGAGTCTAATGAATTCTGAAAAATCATCCTTAGTGCATCCGCTATCTCTAGGGCCACCTCCTTCAGTACCCTAGGATGCATGTTATCAGGCCCTGGGGATTTGTCCACCTTCAATCCCTTTAGCTTCCTTAACACCATATCCTTAGAGATATTGATTTGCGTCAGTTCCTCCTTTGCCAATGTCCCTATTTTTCCCGATATCCCAGGGAGGTTTTTTGTGTCTTCCTTCGTAAAGACTGACCCAAAGTATGCATTTAGTTGATCTGCCATTTCCTTATTTCCCATTATATATTCCCCCGTATCTGACTGCAATGGACCAACTTTGGTTTTCACCAGTCTTTTCCTTTTGATATATTTATAAAAGCTTTTGGAGTTAGTTTTTATATTTTCCGCCAGCTTGTTTTCGTAAGCTATTTTGCCCCTCTTGATCATGCCCTTTGCCCTCCTTTGCTCTATCTTAAACTGTTCCCAATCTTCCGCTCTGGCGCTTTTTTTGGCTATTTTATACGCCCTATCTTTGGATTTTATGCTGTCTCTAATTTCCCCTGTTATCCACGGTTGAGTCACCTTTTTAGATTTCCTTTTATGCCAGATTGGTATAAACAATTTTTGCAATTTTGTCATTCTATCTTTAAATGTTTGCCGTTGTTTATCTACCTCCAGTCCTCTCAGGAACGTTGTCCAATCAGACCTACTCAGTTCCCGTCTCATGGCATCATAATTCCCCTTGTTTAAATTCAGGACCTTAGTCTCTGAGTCAATTTCTTCGCTCTCCATTTCGAGTGAGAAATCGATCATGTTATGATCGCTCTGACCCAAGGGTCCCCGTACAACAAGATTACTGATTAGTCCCTTCTCATTGCACAGTACCCAGTCCAATATAGCCTGTTCCCGAGTTGGTTCCTCGACATATTGATCCAGATAACCATCCCTTAAACACTCAAGGAATTCCTCCTCCTCATTATTTTTACTGATTAGGCTAGTCCAATCTATATGTAAGTTAAAGTCACCTATGATGACAGCTGTGCTCTTATTGCACGCTTCTCTAACTTCCCTCGTGATGCCCTCCCTAACCTCTATTTTACTATTTGGAGGCCTATATACCACTCCTATTAATGTTTTTCGCCCCTCGCTATTTCTTAGCTCCACCCATATAGATTCTGTATTAACTGAGTTAATATCCTTCCTTTCAATTGCATTTATCCCCTCTTTTACTAGCAATGCTACCCCTCCTCCCTTTCTTTTTTGTCGATCCTTCCTAAATACTGAATACCCCTGTATGTTAAGCTCCCAGCCTTCTTCTACCTCCATTTGCAGGTACGCCTGGGCCAGTTCAATCTTAGTGAAGCGTTTTCCTCCAGGTAGCGAGGCGAAAATATCTTCAATCCGCAGAAGCAGATATTGTACCGTGTGAAGGAATGGGTTCACTGTCACCTTAAAGTCCCCACAGATGCGAACCTTCTTTGGTTCCCCAGGCGTATTACACAACGACCTCTTCATTACAGGAACGATGGGTGTAGCCCACTCGCTCCAGTCCACTTTGGACAGTACTCCAGAACGTTCCAAACCTTCCAGCTCTGCTTCGACGGCTGGGCGGATCACAAAAGGCCTTAAAAAACTTTGGCCTTGCGTTTTCTTCAATTTTAATTGTCGCTGTCATGCCTTTTCGTGTTCCGAGTCCTTGCTGGTACACTTATTTCGCATCAGTTAGGATCTTTAACAGTCGCCCAGGTGTGACGTCGTCATCCTTTTTGTCAGCCACAGTCAGTGCCTGTATGGAATGCCAATCCAGTTGTTTGTTCCGGATCCATTCACTTCCCAGTAATGGTGGTCCTCCATCTTGCAATACATACAGGTCTAGTTTTGGTGTTTCCTTACCGTTATATATAACGGTCACCCTTATTTTTCCTTTGGGGTAGACTTTTTGCCCCGCGTACATCTTCAAGACAATCTCTGTATCTCTCAAGGGTATATGTGAGAATAGCTGCTTGTAGCCCCTTCGGTTTATGACTGTTAGGGCTGATCCTTGCTTCCGGAGTCTGTATCACTTTTCTGTTCATCTGAACTACTCTCCGTCAGCTTATGTACCTTTTTGTACTTCTCCTGTGGAGATTTCTTGCTGCTGGTTTTCTTTCCCGACCTGCAGACTCTTGCTAAGTGTCCTACTTTTCCACACTGTCTGCACACTTGGTCCTTGAACCAACAATCTTTATGGTTGTGTGTTGTTCTGCCGCAGCGATAACACTTCACTGCTCCATATGACAGTTCATTTGTGCCATATTCTTGCGGTCTCCATTGTATCTCTGCAGCATCCCGTGCGGCTGCTTCGTGTGATACTGCCATGCTGAAAGCCTTGTCCAGCGTAAGATCCTTTTCTGATAGAAGCCGTTTCTGGGTTCCTTCACTTTGAAGCCCACACACAAACTTGTCCCTTAAAGTATCTGCTTGTCCCGTTCCAAACTGGCAGTGTTTCAACAGCTTGCGCAGTTCCGTTAAATACTCAGCATTACTTTCGTCTTTATGCTGGATCCTTTTGTGAAACTTAAATCTTTCTGCTATCAGCAGCGGTGTGGGGTTTAAGTGGTCCTGTAGGATTGCCACTATGCTTTCAAAACCCTTTTCCACTGGCTTCTCTGGGGTTACTAGGTTTCGCAGTAAGCCATACGTTTTTGCACCCGTGGAATTCAACAATACCAGTGCTTTCCTGGCATCTGGACTTCATTCGCCTTGCAGTACAGTTCTATGCGTTCTACATATGTCGCCCAATTTTGGACTTCATTGTCGAACGCTGTGACACTGCCACTCTTCGGCATCCCTGGGTGTGGTTAGACTGGCTAAAAATGGCGTCTCCCGTGCCCTCCCTTCTTCTCCGCTGGCTCAAAATGCCATCTCCCGTGTTTCCTTTCTTCCCGCGCTCTCCCTTCTTCTCCACTGTGGCTCAAAATGGCGTCTCCCGCGCTCTGCCTTTTTCTCCCCTGCGGCCCAAATGGCGTTTCCCGCGCTTTCCTTTCTTCCCCCCCCGCGGACGCTGCTCAGCCCTTGAACACAGGCCACGCTCTGCAGGTTTTCCTGCGTGCCTCTCTCGTTGATGCCGCTCGGTCCAGAACCCCGGCTGCGCCCTGTGCGCTTTACCCTCTCTCGTTGACGCCACTCGGTCTTCAACCCCGGCTGCGCCCTGTGCGCTTTACCCTCTCTCTTACCCCGTCGATGCTGCTCGGCCTTTTTCTGTGCCGTCGGTCGGCTCCAGCCACCGCTGTCCGGGAAGGGTCTGCGCCGTACCTGCTGCCAGCCCGCTGCGCTGGATCGTCACGACTGGAGAACCAAGCCCAGCTCTCCACAGCCTCCTCTGCGATGCTCAAGTCCTCTCTCGATGGTCGACGCCTGCACTTCTGGACTCGGCCTTCCCCTTCCACTGCTCTCCAGGAGCGAATCCCTGAGAGGTGATGCAGAGTTGCAGGTAGGTTTGAATCCACTCGTCGCCAATGTTAAATCCGTGAATCTTGATGTATGGTGTCCTTCAATAAAGCAGCAGAGACTGCAGAGGAACAAGCAACAGGTGTTTACTGGATGAGGGTTACTCTAAAGACTAACAGTACAGATCCCTACTCAGGGTTTATATACAGGTGTGGTCACTGCCGGTACTACAGTATACAGGAGCTGTAAAAAGTAGTTCTACCCTTAAAGGTACATACACTGCACTCCTCACTGGGTGGGGCTCAGTACCTAACCAAATGAAAAGAACACACATACCACAGGCCGGGAATGGAGACTTGGCCCTTCCTACACTTTGTGTGTGGCTCTGTTCGTCACCAAAATGACATTATCTGACACACCACAGGCCGTGAATGGAGCCTGGGCCCATCCAACTCATTGTGTGGTACTCAGTAGCACATCGGGTGAGATCAGGAAAAAGACCACTGGACAGGGAATGAACCTGGGACCTTCCTGCACTGTGTGGAGCTCAGTACCTCACCGAATGAGAATAACAGACATAACAAAGGTCGGACATGAAGCCTGGGTTTTCCTTCGCTCTGGGTGGGTTTCAGTAACACGATGAGAACAATTGACATACCACAGGCCGGGAATGGAGCCTGGGCCCTTCTGTCGTTGTGTGTGGGGCCCAGTTCCTCATCAAATTAGCATCAACTGACATACCACAGGCCGGGAATGGAGCCTTGACACATCCTGCTCTGTGTGGGAATCGGCACCACACTGGGTGCGATCAGCTAACACACCACAGGCTGGGGAATGTTTCTGGTTCCATCCTGCACTGTGTGTGACTCAGTACCATAGCGGCTGTGATCAGTAAACACACCACAGGCCGATGAGTGATTCTGGGCCTATCCTGCAATTTTTGTGGGGCTCCGTACCACACTGGTTGGGAGCTGCTCACTCACCACAGGCCGGAAATAGTGCCTCAAGTCTGTCTGCTCTGCGTGTGACTCCGCACCACATGGGGGAGATCAGCTAACACAGGACAGGCCAGAACAGATCCCACATCTTTCCTGTTCTGTGGGGTTGAGCAGTGCACCGGCTCAGATCTGTTGACAGAGCCTGGGCACTTCCTGCTCTGTGTGTGGGGCTCAGTTGCTCACCAAATGAGAAAACTGATGTAACACATACCAGAAATGGATGCTGGGCCCTCCCTCCTCTGTGTAGGGCTCTGTACCTCACCGACTGAGAACAACTGACATACCACAGGCTGGGAATGTTCCTGGGCCCATTCCTGCACGATGCGGAGCTCAGTACCTCACCGAATGAGATTAACAGACATACCACAGGCCGGGAATGGCGTCTGGGCCCTTTCTTCTCTATGTGTGCGGCTCAGTATCTGACAGAATGTGTACAACTAACATACCATAGGCAGGTTATAGAGCCTTCGCCCTTCCTGCTCTGTGTGGGGCTCAGCCCTCTCTGGTTGAGAACAATTAAAATACCACAGGCCGGGAATGGTGCCTGGGCACAGACTTCGCTGTGTGTGGGGCTCATTACCTCATCAAATAAGAATCAACTGACATTCCACAGGCCGTGAATGGAGCCTTGCCCCATTCTGCTGTATTTGGGATTCGGTATCACACTGGTTGAGATAAGCTAACACACCACAGGCAGGGAAATGTTTCTCGTGCCATCCTGTTCTGTGTGGGATTCAGTTGGCAGATCATTCGCTTTGTGTGGAGCTCAGTATCTCATCAAATTATAATCAACTGACATAACACAGGCCGGGAATGGAGCCTTTGTGGGACTCGGTCCCTCACTGGGTACAATCAGCTAACACTCCACAAGCCTGGGCTGAACCTGTGCCCATCCTGTTCTGTGTGGGACAAAGTACCACACTGGGTGAGAACAGTGAACATACCACAGGCAGGGAATGATCCAGGACCAATCCTGCACATTGTGTGGTGCTCCGTAGAACACCGGGTGGGAGCAGATCACTCAGCACAGGCCGGGAATGTAGTCTGAGTTCTTCCTGCTCTGTGTGTGACTCCGTACCACAAGGGGGACATCAGCTACCACAGGACAGACCCGGATAGATCCTGCATCTTTCCTGTTCTGTGGGTTTAAGGATTGCACCGGTTCAGATCTGTTCGTAGAGACTGGGCACTACCTGCTCTGTGTGTGGGTCTCAGTTGCTCACTAAATGAGAACAACTAACATATGACAGGTCTGGAATGGAGACAGGCCCATTCCTGCTCTGTGTGTGTGTCTCCGTACCTCACCAAATGAGAAAAGCAGAATTACCACTTGCCATGAAGGGAGCCTGGGCCCATCAACCTCTGTGTGTGGGGCTCAGAATCACACCGGTTCAGGTCAGCTAACATACCACAGGACAGGGAATGATCCTGCGCCCTTCCTGTACTGTTTGTAGATCAGTAATTCACCAAATGAGAAAACAAACATATCACAGGCCAGGACGTGAGCCTGGAGCCTCCCTTCTCTCTCGATGGGTTTCAGTACCTCGCCAAATGAGAAAAACTGACACAGCGCAGGCTGGGAATGATCCTGGGCCAATCCAGCACATTGCGTGGGGCTCCGTACAACACCGGGAGGGAGCAACTCACTCAGCACAGGCCAGGAATGGAGCCTGAATTCTTCCTGCTCTGCATGTGACTCCGTACCACACACAGGAGATCACCTAACACAGGGGAGGTTGGGATAGATACTGCCTCTTTCCTGTTCAGGCTGGCACGAAGGGATGCCTTAAGCGACCGATGGAACCTTTTGCACAGGCCATTCGCCTGCGGATGGCAGGCGGTGGTACGGTGTAGCTTGGTACCTAAGCCGTGTGCAATGGCGTTTCATAATTCGGAAGTGAATTGTGGACCTCGGTCCGATGATATGTCAGATGGGAAGCTGAAGCGAGCCACCCACGATGACAGGAATGCCCTGGCAATATCAGCTGTAGTGGTAGCGGCCAACGGAATTGCCTCTGGCCACCTGTTGGTGCGGTCCACTATTGTGAGGAGATGCATGAAACCCCGTGAACCGCGGAGAGGACCCACTAGATCCACGTGCATGTGGTCAAACCGTCGCTCAGGCACTGGAAACTCAGCCAAAGGGGCTTTAACATGCCGGTTGACTTTCGCTTTTTGACAATCAATACAATTGTTTGTCCAATCTCGGACATCTAAGTGCATGCCCTTCCACACGAACTTGTGGGACATGAGATGTTGCGAAGCTCGCATCCCTGGGTGTGACAACCCGTGTATCGCCCGAAAGACTTTCTTGCGCCACTCGGCCGGCACTATGGGATGAGGCCCTCCCATGGACGTGTCGCACAAAAGGGTGGTTCCTGCTGAGTGGAACTGAACGTCAGCGACTTGCCAACTGGAAGGCGTGGTCCAGTACGCTTGAACTTCGATGTCAGCCAACTGCTCTTCCGCTAAGCCAGCGAAATCGATGCCCAGGTTAACTGCCAGGACAGGAGCGCGGGAGAGGCAATCGGCAACGAGATTGTCCTTGCCTGAGACGTGTCGTAGATCAGCGGTGAATTCCGAAATGAAGGTGAGGTGGTGCTGTTGCCGCGCTGGCCAAGGTTCAGATGTTTTGGCCATGGCAAACGGGAGTGGTTTGTGGTCCACAAACACGGTGAACGGGCGTCCTTCTTGCAGAAAGCGAAACTGTCGAATAGCCAAAAACAGGGCGAGCAACTCCCTATCGAACGTGCTGTACTTGCGTTCGTTCTTGTGTAGTTGGCGACTGAAAAAGGCCAGCAGCTGCCAAGTCCCGTCTACCCACTGCTCCTGCACCACTCCAATGGTGTCGGCCGAGGCATCCGTCGTGAGAGCGATGGTTGCACCTGGAATAGGGTGTGCCAGCATGGTTGCATCCGCCAGTGCTGCTTTGGTATCTAGGAAGGCCTGGTCCATCTGGGGAGTTCAGTTGATGAGGTCTTTGCCAGATTTCCCTTTCAGTGCTTCATACAGCGGTTGCATCAACAGCGTTGCCTTGGGGACAAAACGATGTTAAAAATTAACCATCCCCAGGAATTCCTGCAAGGACTTAACAGCGAGGGGACGTGGAAAAGCTGTAACAGCCTCGACCTTGGTGGCTAGTGGAACGGTGCCGTCCGATGTTATCCTGTGCCCCAGGAAATCGATGCTGGTGAGACCGAATTGCCATTTGGCCCGTTGACAATGAGGCCATGTTGGCTTAACCGAGTGAAGAGCTGGCGTAGATGTAACAAGTGTTCCTAGCAACGAGTATATCGTCCAGATATAAGAAAAGGAAATTCAAATCCCGTAAAGCAGAGTCCATGAGCCGCTGGAAAGCCTGCGCTGCATTTTGTAACCTGAAAGGCATTCTGAGAAATTCGAAAAGGCCAAAAGGTGTGATGACCGCCGTCTTGGGAACATCTTGGGGTGCACTGGAACCTGGTGATACCCGCAGACGAGATCCACCTTTGAAAATCTTGAGTTTCCAGCCAAATGTGCTGAGAAATCCTGGATATGAGGTATGGGATACCTGTCAGGAGTCGTGGCATTGTTTAGTCATCTGTAGTCACCGCAAGGCCACCACCCTCCACCTGGTCTTGGGACGATATGCAATGGAGAGGACCAAGGACTGCCGGAGCGTCGGGCGATCCTGAGGCACTCCATTGTTTGGAATTCGGCTTTAGCCACCGCGAGTTTGCTGGGTCCTAACCTGCGTGCCTGGGCATAAACCGGTGATCCATTCATGGTGATCTGGTGTGCCACACCATGTTTCGTGACTGCTGCCGAGAAGGTAGGCTGGGTGAGCTCTGGAAAATCGCTGAGTAGGCGTGTAAACCCGTCTTGAACTGGTACTGCACAGGCGACCGACCAAGACACGGCAGTGCTGCGGTGGCAGGGCACCGCGTGGTAAGTGGACGCGTGAATAAGGCGGCAGTTTTTGCCAACGACTAGAAAACCATTTGCACAAACGAAGTCGGCTCCTAGCATGGCCTGTGACATTGTGGCAGTGAAAAATTGCCAGAGGAACTGCTGACCGCCGAAAGTAAAGGTAACCGTCCATTTCCCAAAAGTGCGAATCGCCGCGCCTTTGGCTGCCTCGATTGCAGGGCCGCGGCCGCCGGATTGTAGATCCAGCCTGGAAGCTGGCAAAATGCTGCACTGGGACCCAGTGCCGCAGAGGAATCACCCCCCCGTTGTGGAATCCCTAACATAAATTAATTTCCCCGTTGGACCGATCGCCATGGTGAATTGAACATGCTTTTCAGGGCTTGTCGTCCTTTTTGAAGGGTGGTGGCTTGCTGAAGGATTTTTTTGGGGGGAGAAACTGCAGGGAGGGTTACAGCATCGAGCTTTGGCGCCAAAATGGGCTTGGTACATGTACCAGCCTGCTGGAGGAGGGCTGGGCTTCGCACGCACAGGAGAAGGGCGCCTCGTGGCTGCACAGCACTGCTGTGAGACTGCAAAAAGTTTGTCTGCCTCTGCCGCGAGCTTAACACAGTCAGTGATCTCAGAGCTGGCCAAGGCTGTCTGCACCGCGTCAGGTAGCTGGCAGAGGAAAGGTTCTCGGAATAAAAAACATTGGTCTTCCGAACCAAGTAGGGTGAGCATTTGGCTCATTAATTCCGAAGGCTTTGCGTCCCCGATGCCTGGCATGGCAATGAGCCTGCGTGTGTGCTCTGATTTGTTAAGGCCAAATATTTGCAGTAAACGAGCTTTGAGAGCCTCATACTTGCCCTTGTCTGGTGGACTGCTCAGTAGGCTGTCGACCCTCGAGGCCGTGGCGCTGTCGAGAGCGGAGACCACGTAAAAATAACGGGTCGAATCTGCTATGATGTCCCGCATGTGAAACTGTGCTTCCATCTGTAGGAACCAAGCTTCTGGTTGCTGCTCCCAGAACTGAGGCAATTTGAGGGTGACGGCATTTGTGCTCATGTTGAATTCTCTTCGAATTTTGTTCAACGAGATCAGGGTCACCAAGTAGGAATGGAGGTTCCTAACTAAATAATTCAGCTCAACTCGATGGATGAAAAGACTGGAATTTAATAACAACGAAGTTTGCTGGATGTTACAAGGAGGAAATCAAAACACGTTCGTTCAAGATGCCAGGTAGTCGAAGACTGCTGGAAAGTTCTCTAAGCTGACGTCATGACGTCCCCACGTCCTTCGCGCCACTGGCAGTCACATGATCGGTGTCATGACATCACCACGCAGGATAAAGGCAAACACACCTTGGAAAGGTAACAATCAGCTTAAAGGTGCAGTCCCCGGCTGCACTATAATACAATTAAGGGGATTATACTAAACTGCACTGAGTCCCTTGTGGCTCCTCCACAGGCCCATCTTTCCCTGTGTCTGGGGCTCTGTTCCTCACAAAATGTGATAAACTGAGAGAGCACAGGCCGGGACTGCATGCTTGGCACATCCTGCTCTGTATGGGGCTTAGTATAACACCGGGTGAAATTTGCTAACACACCAAATCGTTGGAAAGATCCTGAGCCCATCCTACTCTGTGTGGAGCTCCGTACCACACCGGGTGTGATCACCACAACCCGGGGAATGCTCCCGGGTCTATCCTGCACTGTGTGCGGCTCCGTACCACACTCGGTGAGAGCAGCTCACACAGCACAACCCGGGGAATGCTCCCGGGTCTATCCTGCACTGTGTGCGGCTCCGTACCACACTCGGTGAGAGCAGCTCACACTGCACAAGCCGCGGAATGCTCCCGGGTCTATCCTGCACTGTGTGCGGCTCCGTACCACACTCGGTGAGAGCAGCTCACACAGCACAACCCGGGGAATGCTCCCGGATCTATCCAGCACTGTGTGCGGCTCCGTACCACACTCAGTGAGAGCAGCTCACACAGCACCACCCGGGGAATGCTCCCGGATCTATCCTGCACTGTGTGCGGCTCTGTACCACACTCAGTGAGAGCAGCTCACACAGCACAACCCGGGGAATGCTCCCGGGTCTATCCTGCACTGTGTGCGGCTCCGTACCACACTCGGTGAGAGCAGCTCACACTGCACAACCCGGGGAATGCTCCCGGATCTATCCTGCACTGTGTGCGGGGAATGCTCCCGGATCTATCATGCACTGTGTGCGGCTCTGTACCACACTCGGTGAGAGCAGCTAACACAGCACAACCCGGGGAATGCTCCCGGATCTATCCTGCACTGTGTGCGGCTCCGTACCACACTCAGTGAGAGCAGCTCAAACAGCACAACCCGGGGAATGCTCCCGGGTCTATCCTGCACTGTGTGCGGCTCCGTACCACACTCAGTGAGAGCAGCTCACACAGCACAACCCGGGGAATGCTCCCGGGTCTATCCTGTACTGTGTGCGGCTCCGTACCACACTCAGTGAGAGCAGCTCACACAGCACAACCCGGGGAATGCTCCTGGGTCTATTCTGCACTGTTTGTGGCTCTGTACCACACTCAGTGAGAGCAGCTCACACAGCACAACCCGGGGAATGCTCCCGGGTCTATCCTGCACTGTGTGCGGCTCCGTACCACACTCGGTGAGAGCAGCTCTCACAGCACAAGCTGGGAATGGAGCCTGGGATCTTCCTGCTCTGTGTGCGACTCGGTTCCACACGGGGGAGCTCAGCTAACACAGGACAGGCCGGGTTGAATCCTGCAGCTTTCCTGTTCTGGGTTCTGCACTACACCGGTTCAGATCTGTTAACAAAGCCTGGGCCTTTCCTGATCTGCTTGTGAGGCTCAGTACCTCACCGAATGAGAACAACTGATTTACCACAGGCCGTGAAGTGAGGCTCATCCCTTCCTGCTCTGTGTGTGTGGCTCAGTACCACAGCGAATGAGAACAACGAACAAACTACAGGACGGGAATGGAGCCTCAGCCCTTCCTTCACTCTGTGGGGCTCAGAATCTCATGGAATGTGAAAAACTAGCATACTACAGGCCGGGATTGGAGCCTGGGTTCTTCCTGCTCTTTCAGGTGCTCAGTACCACACTGGGTGAGGTCAGCTAATAAACCACATGCTTGGGATGATCCTAGGCCCATCCTGTTCTCTGTGGGACACAGTACCACGCTAGGCGTGATCAGCTAACACAGCACAGGTCGTGGAATGAATCTGGACACATCCTGCTCTGTATGAGGCTCATTACCACACCGGGTGAGATCAGCTAACACACCAGAGGCCGTGGAATGAATCTGGACAGATCCTGCGCTGTTTGTGGGTCTCAGACCCACACTGAATGAGATCAACAGAAATACCACAGGCCGTGAAAGGAGACTGGATCCTTCCTGCAGTGTGTGTGGGGCTCAGTTCCTCACCAAATGAGAACAACTAACAAACCGGAGGCCTGGAATGGAGCCTTGACCCATCCTACTCTGTTTGTGCTGTTCAGTATCACGCCGCATGAGATCAGCTAACATGCCACAGGAGAGGAGATTTAACTTGGGCACTTGCTGCTCTGTGTGGGGGAACCAGTCCATTGTGGCAAAGCCACTAAGAGACTCTCACAGCGATGTGGATAATTGCCTTTAATCATGTTATTACCTTTCAGTGTTAGCTCTGGTTAAACAGAGCTAGATCGACAAAATCGCGATCTGACGCGATGACGTCATCACGTGGGTCACGTGACGTCCCCAACGGCGGGAAACGTGTCAGAGGTAGAGGGCGTGGCCAGCCAGTCCTCGTGTGTAGATTTAGAGCAAAGACCTGTTTAGAGCTTCTCCTGCATTTTCTTGTTTTGTAAAGTACATTAAACTCAGTTTGTTAACTTCCAGTGAGTTTATAGATTATTTGCTAGGAGTGCAGAGACTCCTACACCATCTCCAAATGAGAACAACAGGCATACCACAGGCTGTGAATGGAGCCAATCCTACAGGAAATCAAATCTTCACTACTGAGCCTTCCTCCTGCAGGTAAACTGGCCAGCTTAATTGTCATAGTCTGATCTACATTTCTTTGAGTTGTCCAGTCAGGAAGTTTGATGAATGAAGTGACAATGATGGAATTGTTGGATTGCTTTGAGTGTTCATCTTCAATATCTCTATTTAAATATATTAATCACGAGTGGGGTAGGTGTCTCACGCTGTTGTGCCCACCTGACTGGCACTAATAGGATCATGTAATTTGAGCATCTCAGTGCAGATATCCTTTATGTTCAAATCAGGCATCCAGTTAAGCAAACAGCAGATACTCCAAGAACAGAAATCATCACTTCTCACAGAAAGTGCGGGCATATTTAACTGTTATTAGGACAGAAGATGATTTCTACCTTATGCCGTCAACCTATGTGGCCAGTGAGTGTTTCTGGACAGGCCATAACTTTGTAAATATGTATTCCACTGTATGACTGCTTTTCTCCCGTCTGTTTGAAGATCCAACCCCATTGTTCTGAGCTGTTCCTTACACAGGTGGCTGTTTAATGATGTCAGTGCAGAGAATGACGTCCTTTTAACTTTTACTGTTTATTCCATGTGATTGCTTTATTCAGTCTGGAATATTCTTTGAATCTCTGGCATCAGTAATGTAATCGGGTTAATGTTTTCATCCAACAATTAATATTCCTTGAATCAGGTCGAGCACTGGCATCACTTTCGGGCAGTGGCTACCTTTAAGAATTCTAATTTAGTTAATTTATTATAGAGCAGTTTCTGTGTGGTGGGTAAGTTTACATGTGTTGTGTTATGTCCAGACAGCAGGTGAGATACGATAGTTCAGCATAGACCCGAGAGGATGCCTGGAACTGTCCTGTTCTTTGTGGCTCAGTAACTCACGACGCAACGGAAAGATCCTTGGCCTATCCTGCTCTATGTGGGGCTCAGCACCACACAGAGTGAGATCAGCTAACACACCACAGGCCGTGGAATGATCCTGGGTACATCCTGCTCTGTGTGGGACTCAGTACCACACTGGTTGATATCTGCTAACACATCAAAGGTGTGGGAATGATCCTGGGCCCATCATACTCTGAGTGGGCTAAGTAGCACACCAGGTGAGATCAGCTAACACAACACAGGCCTGGGAATCATCCTGGGTCCATCCTGCTCTGTATGAGGCTCAGTACTAGACCAGTTGAGATCAGCTAATCAACCACAGACCAGGGAATATTTCTGGGCCCATCCTGCTTTGTGTGGGGCACAGTACCACACTGGGTGAGCTCAGCCAAAACAGCACAGACTGGGGAATGCTCCTGGGCCTACTGTTTTTCGGGCTCACTGGGTGACAGCAGCTCATCCTGCCTCTTTCCTGTTGTGTGAGGCTGAGCACTACACCGGTTGAGATCTGTTAACAGAGCCTGGGCCTTTCCTGCTCTGTGTGTGGGGATCAGCACCTCACCGAATGAGAGCAACTGGTATACCACAGGCCGGGAATGGAGCCAGGCCCATTCCTGCTCTGTGCACGGTGCTCAGTTTCACACTGGGTGAGATCAGGGAAAGCACCACCAGGACAGAGAATGAGCCTGTGACATTCATGCTCTGTGTGTGGGGCTCGGTACCTCTCCGAATGAGAACAACCGACACACCACAATTCGTGAATGGAGCCTGGGCCCATTCCGCTCTGTGTATTGGTGCTCAGTATTACAGCGGTTGAGATTAGGGAAAACACCACAGGACAGGAAATGGTCCTGGGCCATTCCTGCACTGTGTGGGGGGCACAGTCCATCTCCAAATGAGAACAACTGACATACCACAGGTGAGGGAAAGCTCCTGGGCCTTTCCTGTACTGTGTGGAGCTCAGTAACTCACCAAATGAGAATAACAGACATACCACAGGTCAGGACTGGAGCCTGGGGCCTCCCTTCTCTCTGTGTGGGGCTCAGTACCTCACTAGTGAGAATTACTGACAAACCAGATGCCGGGAATGGAGCCTGGGCCCTTCTTTCTTACCTGGTGGGGCCCTGTACCTCACCGACTAAGAACAGCTGACATACTACCAGTCGGGAATGGAGGATTCACCCTTCCTGCTCTGTGTGTGGGGCTCTTTTCCTCACCAAAAGAGATTACCTGACACATCACTGGCCGGGAATGGAGACTGGGCCCATCCTGCTCGTTGTGTGGTGCTCAGTATCACACCAGGTGAGATCAGGAAACACACCCCAAGAAAGGGAATGACAAGACATAACACAGGCTGGAAATGACACACCACAGGACAAAGAATGGTCCTGGGCCCTCTCTGTACTGTATGGAGCTCAGTACCTCACCAAATGAGATTAAGAGACATAACACAGGCCGAGAATGAAGCGTGGGCCCTTCCTACTCTCTGTGTGGGGCTCAGTACCTCACCGCATGCGATCAACTGACATACCTCCAGCCAGGGATTGTGCCTAGGCACTTGCTTCTCTCTTTGCCGGCCTCAGAACCTCACCGCATGAGAACAACTGACATACCACAGGCCGGGACTGGAGCCTGGAGCCTCCCTTCTCTCTGTGTGGGGCTCAGTACCTCACCGAGTGAGAATTACTGACAAACCAGATGCCGGGAATGGAGCCTGGGCCCTTCTTTCTTACCTGGTGAGGCCCTGTACCTCACCAACTAAGAACAGCTGACATACTACCAGTCGGGAAAGGAGGATTCACCCTTCCTGCTCTGTGTGTGGGGCTCTTTTCCTCACCAAAAGAGATTACCTGACACATCACTGGCCGGGAATGGAGACTGGGCCCATCCTGCTCGTTGTGTGGTGCTCAGTATCACACCAGGTGAGATCAGGAAACATACCCCAGAAAGGGAATGACAGACATAACACAGGCTGGAAATGACACACTACAGGACAAAGAATGGTCCTGGGCCCTCTCTGTACTGTATGGAGCTCAGTACCTCACCGAATGAGATTAAGAGACATAACACAGGCCGAGAATGAAACCTGGGCCCTTCCTACTCTCTGTGTGGGGCTCAGTACCTCACCGCATGTGATCAACTGACATACCTCCAGCCAGGAATTGTGCCTAGGCACTTGCTTCTCTCTTTGCCAGCCTCAGAACCTCACCGCATGAGATCAACTGACATACCACAGGCCGGGACTGGAGCCTGGGGCCTCCCTTCTCTCTGTGTGGGGCTCAGTACCTCACCGAGTGAGAATTACTGACAAACCAGATGCCGGGAATGGAGCCTGGGCCCTTCTTTCTTACCTGGTGGGGCCCTGTACCTCACCGACTAAGAGCAGCTGACATACTACCAGTCGGGAAAGGAGGATTCCCCCATCCTGCTCTGTGTGTGGGGCTCTTTTCCTCACCAAAAGAGATTACCTGACACATCACTGGCCGGGAATGGAGACTGGGCCCATCCTGCTCGTTGTGTGGTGCTCAGTATCACACCAGGTGAGATCAGGAAACAAACCCCAAGAAAGGGAATGACAGACATAGCACAGGCCGGAAATGACACACCACAGGACAAAGAATGGTCCTGGGCCCTCTCTGTACTGTATGGAGCTCAGTACCTCACCGAATGAGATTAAGAGACATAACACAGGCCGAGAATGAAGCCTGGGCCCCTCCTACTCTCTGTGTGGGGCTCAATACCTCACTGCATGCGATCAACTGACATACCTCCGGCCAGGAATTGTGCCTAGGCACTTGCTTCTCTCTTTGCCGGCCTCAGAACCTCACCGCATGAGAACAACTGACATACCACAGGCCGGGAATGGAGCCTTGGCATTTTCTGCACTGTGTGGGTCGAATTCCCTCACTGAATTAGAACAACTAATATACTACAGGCCGGGAATGGAGCCTGGGCACTTCCTTCGCTGTGTGTGGGGGCTCAGCACCTCTCCGAATGTGAACAACTGTAACAGCACAGGCCGGGATTGGAGCCAGGGCCGATCCTGCTCTGTGTGGGGCACAGTACCACACCGGGTGCTATCCGCTAACACAACACAGGCCGTGGAATGATCCTATGCCAAACGTGCTCAGTTTGGGACTCAGTACCAGACCAGGTGATATCAACTAACCCACCACCAGCAGTGCAATTATCCTGGGCCCAACCTGCTCTGTGTGGATCTCAGTACAATACTGGGTGATATCTGCTAACACACCTCAGGCCGTGGAATGATCCTGTGCCCAACGTGCTCAGTGTGGGGCTCTGTGCCAGACCGGGTGATATCAGCTAACACAATAGCAGCTCTGCAATGATCCTGGGCACTACCTGCTCTGTGTATTGGACTCAGTACCACACCAGGTGATATCTGCTAACTCACCTCAGGCAGTGGAATGATCCTGTGCCCAACGTGCTCAGTGTGGGGCTCAGTGCCAGACCAGGTGTAATCTGCTAACAAACTACCAGCACTGCAATTATCCTGGGCCCAACCTGCCCTGCGTGTGTCTCATTACGACACCGGGTGATTTCTGTTAATAAACCACAGGCCGGTAATTCTCCTGGGCACAACCGGCTCTGTGTATTGGATGCAGTACCACACCGGGCGTGATGAGTAAACACACCACAAGCCAGGAATGATCCTAGGTCTATCCTGCACTGTGTGTGGGGCTCCATACCAAACCGGGTGGGAGCAGCTCATTCAGCACAGGCCGGGATGGAGCCTAGGATCTTCCTGCTCTGTTTGTGACTCCGTACCACACTGTGGAGATCAGTTCACACGGGATAGGCCGGGATGGATCCTGTGTCTATTCTGTTCTGTGGGGATGAGCACAGCAATGGCTGAGATCTGTTAACAGAGCCTCGGCCATTCCTGCTCTGTACCTCACCGAATGAGAATAACTGACACAGCGCAGGCTAGGGATGGAGACTGGGCCCATCTTGCTCTGTTTGTGGCACTTATTACCACGCCGGGTGAGATCAGGAAGAGCACCACAGGACAGGGAATGACCCTGGGATATTCTTACACTTTGCTGATCTCAGTACCTCATCGAATGAGAAGAAAAGACTTACCACAGGCCGGGATTGGAGCCTGACTCCTTCCTTCTCTTTTGGTGGGGCTAAGAACCTCCCCGAATGAGAACAACTGACATATCCCAGGCCGTTTATGGTGCTTGGGCCCTTCCTTCTTGTGTGGGCCTCAGTAGCTCACCGACTGTGAACAACTGACATACCAAAGGCTGGGAAGGAAGCCAGCACCCTTCCTTCACTGTGTGTGCAGCTCAGTGCCTCATCAACTGAGAATAACTGAAATCACACAGGGCGGGAATGGGGCCTGGTCCCATTCTGCTCTGTGTGTGGTGCTCAGAATCACACTGAGTGATATTAGCTAACACACCTCAGGCCGTGGAATGATCCTGGGCCATTCCTTCTCTGTGTGGGACTCAGTACCACACCGGATGGGATCAGCTAACACACCACAAGCGTGGGAACATCCTAACCCCATCCTGCTCTGCGTGTGGTGCTCAGTACCACAACAGGTGATAACAGCTAACACACCACAGGCCGGGGAATGATGCTGGGCCATCCTGCTCTGTGTGGGGCTCAGGACCACACCGGGTGTGATCAGCCAAAATACCACAGGCCGGGGATTGCTCCTGGGTCTATCCTGAACTATATGTGTGGCTCTGTACCACACTGGCTGGGAGCAGCTCACCCAGCACAGTCCGGTGATTGTGCCTGGGATCTTCCTGCTCTGTGTGTGACTCCGTACCAAACTGGGGAGCTCAGTTAACACAGGATAGGCCGGGATCGATCCTGCATCTATCTTGATCTGTGGGGCTGAGCACAACTCTGGTTCAGATTTGTTAACAAAGCCTGGGCCATTCCTGCTCTGTGTGTGGGGCTCATTACCTCATCGAATGACAATAACTGATATACCACAGGCCGGTAATGGAGCCTGGGAACATCCTGCTCTGTGTGTGGGGCGCAGAACCTCACCAAATGAGAGTAACTGGCACACCACAGGCTGGGAATCGAGCCTGGGAACATCCTGCTCTGTGTGTGGCGCTCAATGTCACACCATGTGAGATTAGGAAAAACACTACAGAGCAGGGAATGATCCTGCTACATTCCTACAGTTTGTGGTGCTCAGTAACTCACGGAATGAGAATAACAGGCATACCACAGGCCGGGAATGGAGCCTGTCCCCTTCTTTCTCTCTGGCTGGTGTGCAGTACCTCACCGAATAAAAACAACTGACATACCACAGTCCGGGAATGGTGCTTGGGCCCTTCGTTCTTGTGTAGGCCACAGTACCTCAACGATGGTGAAAAACTGACATACCACAGGCTGGGAAGGGGGCCAGCACCCTTCCTACGTTGTTTGTGGGGCTCAGTACCTATTCAAATGAGAATAGCAGACTGGTCGCAGTCCGGGAATAGCCTGGCCCCATCCTGCTCTGTGTGCGGCTCAGATCCATACTGGTGATATCAGGTAACACTCCTCAGGCTGTGGAATGATCCTGGGCCCATCCTGTTCCGTGTGTGTCTCAGTCGTACGCTGGTTGGGATCAGCTAACACACCAGAAGCCTGGGGTGATCCAGAGCCGATCCTGCTCCGTGTGCAGCTCAGTACCACACCGGGTGTGATCAGCTAAAACACCACACACCGGGGAATGCACCTGGGCACATCCTGCACTTTTTGTGTGGCTATGTACCACAATTGGTGGGAGAGGCTCACACAGCACAGCCTGGGGATGGAGCCTGGGATCTTCCTGCTCAGTGTGTGACTCGTTACGTCATGTGGGAGATCAGCTAACAGAGGACAGGTTGGGATAGATCCTGCATTTTTCCTGCTCTGTGGGGCTGTGCACTTCACCGTTTCAGATCTGTTAACAGAGTCTGGGCCGTTCCAGCTCTGTGTGTGGTGCTCAGTACATCACAGAATGTGAAAACTGATATACCACAGGCCGGGAATGGAGCCTGGGCCCATCCTGCTCTGCCTATGGGGCTCATACCTCATAGAATGAGAACAATTGACACACAACAGGCTGGCAATGGGGCCTGGGCCTATTCCTACTCTGTGTGGTGCTCTGTATCACACCGGGTAAGATCAGGAAAAACAACACAGGACAAGGGATGATCCTGGGCCCTTCCTGATCTGTGTGGGGCTCAGTAACTCTCTGAATGTGAACAACTGACACACCACCAGCATTGGAATGATCCTGGGCTCAGCTAGCATACAAAAGGCCGTGGAATGATCCTCGGCCTATCCTACAATATGTGTGGGGCTCAGTACCACACTGTATGAGAACAACAGAAATACCACAGGCCGTGAATGAAGACTGGGTTCTTTCTGCCCTGTGTGTGGGGCTCAGTTCCTCATCATATGAGAAAAACTTACATACCACAGGCCTGGATTTGAGCCTTGACCCATCCTGCTCTGTGGGTGCTGTTTAGTATCACACCGGGTGAGATCAGCTAACATACCACAGGACTCTGAATGATCATGGGCCCTCCCTGCACTGTGTGGAGCTGAGTACCTCACCGAATGAGAATAACAGACATACCACAGGCTGGGAATGGAACCTCGCCATCTCCTCATTGGGTGGGTCGCAGTACCTCACCGAATGAGAATAACATACATACCACAGGCCAGGAATGGAACCTTGCCCCTTCCTTCTCAGTGGGTGGGGATCAGTACCTCACCGAATGAGAATAACAGACATACCACAGGCTGGGAATGCAACCTAGCCCCTTCCTTCTCACGGGGTGGGGATCAGTACATCACCGAATGAGAATAACAGACATACCACAGGCCTTGAATGGAATCTGGCACCTTCCTTCTCACGGGGTGGGGATCAGTACCTCACCGAATGAGAATAACTGACATACCACTGGCAGAGAATGGAGCCACGACAACAGGAAATCGAATCTTCATTACTGAGCCTGCCTCCCATATGTAAACAGGTCAGTTTACCTGTCAGAGTCTGATCTACATTTATTCAGATGTCCAGCCAGGGAGTTTGATGATTGAAGTGACGTTTTGCCAGAAATTAGGATCGGGAGCTTGCCGCGCGTGCAAGCCCCTGATCTGCACTCACCCGGCGCGCTGACATCTGAAGCCCGGGCCTGCTTGCATTTCCTGTCACTGGCCCGGTTCTGATGTTGGCGCGATGTGCTTACCTGATCCAGCGGCGTAGTTAGTGCGATGTGCCGGCTGGGACCAGGTGAGCACTCTGCAGCCAATCAGGGGAGGGGAAACTCATTCATGAGTTTGATAGTAAAGACTGTCAAACTCATGAAAAGTACGGGCGCCCAAAAGACTAGTTTAACTTTAATTAAAATTTAAAAAAACATCCCAATAATTAAATAAACTATAAATAACTTTAAAAAACTATTTAAAACAATTAATAAAATTTTTGAAAAATTTTTATTTTTACGAATTCGGGTTTAAAAATAAACTTACCTTACTGTAAAGTCATTAAAAACAATGAAGCTGTGGAAAAAATGTAATCATTTTAAATATTAGACCACTTACCTTCAAGAATCCACTGCTTACGCCTCCTTTTTTCATTTCCAAAAAGTCCACGCCCTTGTACACACGCAAACCTTTCTAAATGAAGGAAGTTCAACGCGTGCGCGCAGGGTCCTGCGCGCATGCGTTGGACCTCTTAACCCCTTAGTTCGATGGAGAGGAAATGCCGGTTTCCCGCGCATGCGCTGTGCATGCTGGAATCCGGCTCTTCCAACGGGCCCACGTGTGAGTACACCGTCCGTACTCACGTGTTGGGACCGGAATTACTGGCCCATTGATTTAATTGTTGGATTGCTTTGAGTGTTCAGCCTCAATATTTCCATTTAAATATATTAACCATGAGTTATCGCTGTTGTGCCCACCTGACTGGCACTAATAGGAAGAAGTAATTTGAGCGTCTCAGTGCAGGTTTGCTTTGTGTGCAAATCAGGCATCCAGTCAAGCGAACAGCAGCTACTCCAGGAACAGAAATCACCAGTTCTCACAGAAAGTGCCTGCATATTTAATCGTTATTAAGATCGAAGATGATTTCTACCTTGCACCATCAATCTGTGTGGTCAGTGAGTGTTTCTGGACAGTCCCTACCTGTATAAATATGTATTGCATGGTATGACTGCTTTTCTCCCGTCTGTTTGATGATAAAGCCCAATTGTTCTGAGCTGTTTCTTACACAGCTGGCACTTTAGTGATGTCAGTGTGGAGAATGACGTGCTTGCTGAAATATACTTTGTATCTCTGGCATCAGTAATGTAATCGAGTTATTTTTTTCATCCAACAATTAATGATCCCTGAATCAGGCCGAGCACAGCCATCACTTTCGGGCAATGGCTGCCTTTAAGACTTTTGTTTGTGTTAATTTATACTAGAGCAGTTTCTGGGTGGTGGGTCAGATTTCATGATTTGTTTTAGGTCCAGCCAGCAAGTTGAGATGCGATAGTTCAGCATAGAGCAGAGAAGATGCCTGGAAATGTCCTGCTCTTTGTGTCTCTGTAACTCACCATGCCATGGAATGATCCTGGGCCAATCCTGCTCTGTGTGGGCCTCAGTAACATACCTGGTGAGATCAGCTAATACACCACAGGCCTGGAAATGATCCTGGGCTCACCCTGCTCTGTGAGGGGCTCAGTACCACACTGGTTGTTATCTGCTAATACACCACAGGCCGTGGAATTATCCTGGGCTCACCCTGCTCTGTGAGGGGCTCAGTACCACACTGGTTGTTATCTGCTAATACACCACAGCCCTGGAAATGATCCTGAGCTCATCCTGTTCTGTGAGGGGCTCAGTACCACATTGGTTGTTATCTGCTAATACACCACAGGCCTGGAAATTATCCTGGGCCCATACTGCACTGTGTGGGGCTAGTAGCAGTTGCGTTCAGTTAACACACCACTTGCCTGGGATTGATACTGGGCCCATCCTTCTCTGTGTGATACTCATTACCACACCAGTTGATATCTTCGAGCACACCACAGGTCTAGGAATTATCCTAGGCCCATCCTGCTCTAAGTGGGGCTCCGTACCACACTGCATGAGATCAGCTAACACATTGCAGGCTGTGGAATGGTCCTGGGCCAATCGTGCTGTGTGTGGGACTCAGTACCACACTGCGTGAGATCAGCTAACACATCAGAGGCTGTGGAATGATCCTAGGCAATTCCTGCTGTGTGTGGAACTCAGTACCACACTGCGTGAGATCAGCTAACACATCGCAGGCCATGGAATGATCCTGGGCCAATCCTGCTGTGTGTGGGACTCAGTACCACACTGCATGAGATCAGCTAACACATCGCAAGCCGTGGAATGATCCTGGGCCAATCCTGCTGTGTGTGGGTCTCAGTACCACACTGTGTGAGATCAGCTAACACATCACAGGCTGTGGAATGATCCTGGGCCAATCCTGCTGTGTGTGGGACTCAGTACCACACTGCTTGAGATCAGCTAACACATCGCAGGCTGGAGAATGATCCTAGACCAATACTGCTCTGTGTGGGGCTCAGTACCACACTGGTTCATATCTGCTAACACACCACAGGCATGGGAATGATCCTGGGCTCATCCTGCTCTGTGTGGGGCTAAGTAGCACACCAGGTGAGTTCAGCTAACACAACACAGGCATGAGAATAATACTGGGCCCATCCTGTTCTGGGTGGGGCTCAGTACCTCACCGGTTGATAGCTGTGAATGCACCACATGCCTGGCAATGATCCTCGGCGCATACTGCTCTGTGTGAGGCTTCCTATCGCATTTGTTGAGAACAGGTTACACAACACTGGCTCGGGAATGATCCTGGTCCCTTTCTGCTCTGTGTGGGGCTCAGTGCAACACTGAGTGGGATCAACAACCCCATCACAGGCCGCAGAGTGTTTCTGGGCCCACCCTGATCTGTGTGGGCCTCAGTAGCACACTGGCTGTTGTAATGTATATACCGTTAAGGGGGGAACTATCTTTTACAGCTCATGTATACTGCAGTACCGGCAGTGACCACACCTGTATATAGCACTGAGTAGTAATCTGTACAGATCAGTTCCCGTGTGAGCCACGTTGTGTAAACACCTGTTGTACCGTTCTCCTTCAGTCTGTGGCTTATTATACACAGACACAACATTGGCGACAAGGCAAGTTCGAACTTACCTGCAACTCTGCATCACCTCCCGGGGATTCATTCCTGGAGATCAGTGGATTGGAGGTCAAGGCCAGAGACTCGGGCGTCGACCACGTGCAACCGCCCAGTCATCCAGCAGAGACCCGAGAATTGCGGGGGAGGCTGTCGAGAGCCAGGCTTGGCTTTCCAGTCGAGGTGGTCCAGTGAAACGGGCTGGCAACAGGTAGTGCGCTGACCCTTCCCGGACAGCAGCAGGTTAGAGCCCGACCGAGCAGCACAGCAAAGGGCCGAGCAGCGTCGACGGGGGAGAGAGAGAGAGGGCAGAGCGCACAGGGTGCAATCGGTGTTCAGGGGCCGAGCAGCATCGAAGAGAGGGAGAGAGAGATGCGCAGAAACCTGCGAGGCGCAGCCATTGCCATGAGGACCGCCGAGAGTGGCATTGGCAGCAGCGCAGGAGAAGCGCGCAAAACCTACAGGTTGCCGCCATTGCCACGAGAACCACCGGGAACGGCGTTGGCAGCAGCGGGGGAGGAAGGAAAGCGCGGGAGACACCATTTTAAGCCATTGGGAGACGCCATTTTAAACCACACCCAAAATGCCGAAGAGTGGCAGTATCACCGCGTTTGACAATGAAGTCGAAGATTGGACTACATATGTCGAACGAATAGAGGTATACTGCAAGGCAAATGAGGTGTCAGATGACAAGAAAGCATCGGTATTGTTAAATTTAAAGGGTGCAAAGACGTATGGTTTATTGCAAAATCTAGTAACCCCAACGAAGCCAATGGAAAAGAGTTTTGAAGACATAGTAATGATACTACAGGAACATTTAAACCCCACACCGTTGCTGATAGCAGAAAGATTCAAGTTTCACAAACGGAACCAGCATTTGGATGAAAGCAATGTTGATTATTTAACAGAACTGCGCAAACTATCGAAACACTGCCAGTTTGGAGCGGGACTGGCGGATACCTTAAGGGACAAGTTTGTGTGTGGGCTTCAAAGTGAAGGAACCCAGTAACGGCTTTTATCTGAAATGGACCTTATGCTGGAAAAGGCTTTCAGCATTGCGGTATCATATGAAACAGCAGCACGGGGTGCTGCAGAGATACAACAGAGACCGCAAGATATGGCACAAACGAAATGTCATATAGAACAGATAAGTGCTATCGCTGTGGCAGAACAACACATGACCAGAATGATTGCTGGTTCAAAGACAAAGTGTGCAGACAGTGTGGAAAAGTAGGACACATAGCACGAGTCTACAGATCGGGAAAGAAAACCAGCAATAAGAAACTTACCAAAGAAAAGTACAAGAAGGTACATAAGATGATGGAGAATAGTTCAGACGAACAAAAGAGTGATAACGACTCCGAAAGCAGGGAACTGAGTTGTCTGAAACTACATAATGTGATCACAACGGAGGATCACCGAACCATTTGGGTCACTCTCAAGATAGCAGCAGTCCAGGTAAAAATGGAATTGGACACAGGATCAGCCCTAACAGTCATAAACCGATGAGACTATGAGCGGCTATTCTCACACATACCCTTGAGAGACACAAAAATTAATTTGTAGATGTACACGGGGCAAAAAGTCTACCCCAAATGAAAAATAAGGGTGACCGTTATATATAACGGTAAGGAAACATCAAAACTAGACCTGTATGTATTGCAAGATGGAGGACCACCATTACTGGGACGTGAATGGATCCGGAAAATACAACTGGATTGACATTCCATAAAGGCACTGATTGTGGCTGAAAAAAAGGATGCGATGTCACACCTGGGCGACTGTCAAAGATCCTAACTGACATGAAAGAAATGTTCCAGCAAGGACTTGGAACACGAAAGGGCATGACAGCAACGATTAAAATTGAAGAAAACGCAAGCCCAAAATGATTTAAGGCCAGACCGGTACCTTATGCGATCCGCCCAGCCTTCGAAGCAGAGCTGGAGAGTCTGGAACGTTCAGGTGTACTGTCCAAGGTAGACTGGAGCGAGTGGGCTACACCCATCGTCCCTGTGATGAAAAAGTCGTTGAGCAGCACGCCTGGGGAACCAAGGAAGGTTCGCATCTGTGGGGACTTTAAGGTAAGAGTGAACCCGGTCCTTCACAGCGTACAATATCCACTTCCGCGGATTGAAGATATTTTCGCCTCGCTATCTGGAGGGAAAAGCTTTACTAAGATTGATCTGGCCCAGGCGTATCTGCAAATGGAGGTAGAAGAAGCATCAAAAAAATACCTCACAATCAACACACATAAAGGTCTCTACCAATACAACCGGCTGGTATTTGGGGTAGCATCAGCTCCGGCTATTTGGCAGAGGGCAATGGAACAAGTCCTGCAAGGGATCCCAGGGACCCAGTGTTATTTGGACGACATCCTGGTCACGGGCGAAAATGAGAGTGATCACCTTGCCAACCTGGAGCAGGTGCTCACTAGATTGCAGGAGTATGGGCTCTGAGCTAACCCCCCCAAATGCGACTTTTTTAGAAAACAGATCTCGTATTGTGGCCACGTTATCTATAAAGAGGGATTACATAAGTCCCCAGAGAAGATTGAGGCAGTAGTCAAGGCTCCAGCACCGGAAAATGTTTCACAAATGAGGTCGTTCCTCGGGCTGATAAACTACTACCATAAGTTCTTGCCAAATTTGTCTACAATACTATACCCACTGAACACCCTACTGCAAACTGGGGTGCCATGGAAGTGGAGTGACGAATGTAGACGAGCTTTCCAGAAGAGCAAAACACTAATCACATCGAAAGAGGTATTGGCGCATTACAACCCGGCATTACCAATTCGGTTGGCATGTGATGCGTCATCCTACAGCATTGGAGCGGTGCTGTCACACAAACTCTCGGACGGCTCAGAGAGGCCAATAGCCTTTGCGTCACAATCACAAACCTCAGCCGAGCGTAACTACGCCCAGATTGACAGGGAGGCCCTCAGCCTAGTGTGGGGAGTGAAAAAGTTCAATCACTATCTGCACGGGCAGAAATTCACCTTGCTGACTGATCACCAGCCTCTTGTCTCCATTTATAATCCGAAGAAGGGCGTTCCGGTGATGACTGCGCAACGACTATAAAGATGGTCACTTTTTCTAGGGGCGCACCACTATGAGATTGAATATAAGGGCAGGAAACAGCATGAAAATGCTGATGGGCTATCACGCCTGCCACTGCCTACTGCGGAGGAAGCACCAGCAGTGGATCCTGTCAAAATATTCCATTCGACTATAGTTGAAAACCTACCGGTAACTAACGCTTGTATCGAAAAGGAAACCCGAAATGAACCGAAACTGTCTCGGGTATATGATTTGATGGTGAAGGGTTGGCCAGCACATGGCGACTCTCTGTTGCCAGCATTCTCGACAAGGAGAGAACAGCTGTCAGTGCGCCGGGGGACCTTGATGTGTGGATCCCGAGTGGTAATTGCACCCAAGTTAAGGGATAGATCTGCCCACTGAGCTTCATGAGGGTCATCTGGGAGGGGTGTAAATGAAAAGCCTAGCCAGGGCTTATGTGTGGCGGCCGGGAATCGATAAACAAATCGAGGGCCTGACCAAGAGCTGCTCAGGATGCCAGAAAGTCCAAAATGCACCACCACAGGACCTTCTACACCCATGGGAGTGGCCCTCATCTCCATGGCAACGGGTGCATATTGATTTTCACAGAAACCTCACAGTACAGATAGAGGCCATTTCGGCCCATCGAGCCTGCACCGACACATATCCCATCCGATCCCCGTAACCCCTACACCAACACATATCCCACCCTATCCCTGTAACCCCACTTATTTAATCCCCCTAACACTAAGGATCAATTTTTATCATAGCCAATCAACCTAACCCGCACATAGGGCAGCACGGTGGCATAGTGGTTAGCACTGTTGCCTCACAGCGCCAGGGACCCGGGTTCGAATCTGGCCTTGGGTGACCGTCTGTGTGGAGTTTGCACATTCTCCCCGTGTTCGCGTAGGTTTCCTCCGGGTGCTCCGGTTTCCTCCCACAGTCCAAAGATGTGCAGGTTAGGTTGATTGGCTATGATAAATTGATCCTTAGTATTAGGGGGATTAAATACGTGGGGTTACGGGGATAGGGTGGGATATGTGTTGGTGCAGGGGTTATGGGGATCGGGTGGGATATGTGTCGGTGCAGGCTCGATGGGCCGAAATGGCCTCTATCTGCACTGTGGGGTTTCTGTGAATCTGTGAACTGTGGGAGGAAACCGGAGCACCAGGAGAAAACCCACGCAAACACGGGGAGAATGTGCAAACTCCACACAGACAGTCACCCGAGGCCGGATTCGAACCCGGGTCCCTGGCGCTGTGAGGCAGCAGTGCTAACCACTATGCCACCGTGCTGCTGGTCCATTCATAGACTCAATGTTTTTAATAGCTGTGGATGCTGTGGTAAACCACTGTTATTGTTGTTCACCGTTGTTGTTGTTGCACACTGTTGTATCTATGCATGCCTCAGCTGGCTCCGCCCCTGGCTCCACCCACATGCCCAGGTATAAAGGTGACTGCTCTGCAGCCCCCTGCCTTCTTGGAAACAAGTCAACCACGAGAGGCATGCTCTGTTCTTTGTTATTAAAAGCCTTTTAGTTACTCACCTAACTCTCCGTCTTTTATGAGTAATTAATAGCGCATCAATTTTATTAACAAAAACAAAATGTCGGCACCAAACGCTGAACAGCAGGCACTGCAGCAAATGATGGCACCAAACGCTGAGCAGCAGGCGCTGCTGCATGCCCTCAGACCAACATGCCTGGACCTAGACCCTCAAAAATGTTCACTTTCCCCAGGAAGTCCACATCGCGGACCTCGCTACCGACATGGCTGATGTCTCCAGGACCCGTCCTACTGCAGAAGCACGTGAGGTCCCATAAAACTGAACCCCTGGTCGAAAGGGTGAGCCTCCTCCACACCAACCCCCAGTATGCTTACGTGGCATACCCGGACGGGCGGGAGGACACAGTCTCCATACGAGACCTCGCACCTTCGGGTGCCCCTGAAAGACTACCATTGCCATCCACCACTACCCACAACCCAACCCCTGTAGACGGCATGCCGCAGCCCCAGGACCCGTCATTGACCACCCAACCACTCAATGAGATGCCAGATTCAACGTTGGATGCTGCACCATCACCGCCGCCACCACGACGATCAGGACGGCATACAAGACCACCTGATAGACTTACTTACAGGAACCTTTAGTACACTTCACCCCACCGGACTCAATTTTAAACAAGGGGTGAATGTGGTAAACCACTGTTATTGTTGTTCACCGTTGTTGTTGTTGTTGCACACTGTTGTATCTATGCATGCCTCAGCTGGCTCTGCCCCTGGCTCCACCCACATGCCCAGGTATAAAGGTGACTGCTCTGCAGCCCCCTGCCTTCTTGGAAACCAGTCAACCACGAGAGGCATGCTCTGTTCTTTGTTAATAAAAGCCTTTTAGTTACTCTCCTAACTCTCCTTCTTTTATGAGTAATTAATAGCGCATCAGATGCACACTCGAAATGGCCTGAGGTCATCAAAATGTCCTCCACCACCACGGAGATAACTATTGCAGTCCTATGGACCATTTTTGCCAGGAATGGCTTGCCAGAACAGATTTGCTCCGACAACGGACCACAGTTTGTGTCCGAAGAGTTCCGGAGGTTCTTGAAAAAGAATGGGGTAAGGCATTACACAGCCGCCCCGTATCATCCAGCCACAAATGGATTGGCTGAGAGGTTCGTACAAACCTTTAAGAAGGCAATAAAGGCTATGTACAATGACAACATTCCGCTGCAGCACAAGGTGGACAATTTCCTGTTCACCTACTGGAATGCGACACATGCAGTCACCAACCAGGCCCCAGCCATGATGTTCTTTAACCGAAGGTTAAGATCTCGACTGGATTTGCTCAGACCGAACGTACGAAGAGAAGTTGAGAGTAAGCAATTCCAGCACATCCATGAGAAGCCAACAAGGAACTTCAATGTAGGGCAACCAGTCTTTGCCCGCGACTACCGAACAGAAAAAATGGCAGCCAGGAATGATATGCACACGGCAGGGCCCACTAATGTTCACAGTGGACGTTGGGGAGAGCATCGTGAGACGCCATGCTGACCAGATCCTAGAATCACAGGAACAAGTCAACCCCATGCCTCGCCCATACGTACCTGGTGATGAACCCGACGTACAGGTTGCATCTACCCCAGAAACAGTAGCATCGGAAGCTGATGAACCAACCGACGACAGGGAGCCAGAATCGCCTCCACACCAAGAGCAAGACACTCGGGAAAGGCGCTATCCAGAAAGGATCAGGAAGCCTCCCCAAAGACTGAATATATAAATAGACTATTTTCAGCTAATGTTGCATGTTTAAAGTGTTAATTGTAATTAGTTTGATATTTAATTTTTAAATGAGTGTTATGGTACGGTTAATCTAAAAGGGGAGGAATTGTAATGTATATACATTTAAGGGGGGAACTACTTTTTACAGCTCATGTATATACTGTAGTGCCGGCAGTGACCACACCTATATATAGCACTGAGTAGTAATCTGTACAGGCAGTTGCAGTGTGAGCCATGTTGAGTAAACACTTGTTGTACCGTTCTCCGCAGTCTGTGTCTTATTATACATGGACGCAACATCGGCAATTAACTCTCATCGCAATCTTCTGCTCACTACCCATTCCCGTTAATATCCCACCTAGTCTAATCCCAATCATCGGCTCACTACCCATTACCGTTAATATCCCACCTAGTCTAATCCCAACCTCCTGCTCCCCACCCATTACAGATAATATCCCACCTAGTCTAATCCCAATCTCCTGCTCACTACCCATTACCGTTAATATCCCACCTAGTCTAATCCCAACCTCCTGCTCACCACCCATTACAGATAACATCCCACCTAGTCTAACCCCAATCTCCTGCTCACTACCCATTACAGATAATATCACACCTAGTCTAATCCCAATCTCCTGCTTACTACCTGTTGTGTATGTACCTTTAAGGGAAGAACTGGTTTTAGACTGCAGTACCGGCAGTGACCACCCCTGTATAAAAGGCCCTAGCAGGCCTCTGTATTTCAGTCTGAAGTTGCCCTCCTGTTAATTAAAGTACTTGTTAAACTGTTCTCCCGAAGTCTGTGTATTATTGAGGCGCGGACTTTACAGTGGCGACGAGTAAGTTCGAACTCACCTGCAGTGTGGCTTCATCTCACGGGGATCTCGCCTTGAGAGGAGGTTCCTTGGATGCCATAGTCTGAGCAATGGACATCCACCGCGGGCAACCGCCCAAAGAATTCATCGGTGTTCGGAAGATTGCGGGAGAGACTGTGGAGAGCTGTGCTTAGCTCCCCAGTTGAAGTGTTCCAGGAAATCGTGCTGGTGGCAGGCAGTGCGCTGACCCTTCCGGACTGCGGCAGGCTCAAGCTCGATCGAGCGGCTCCACAAAACGAGCCACGCAGCATCGCCGGGAAAAGAAAATGAGAGAGAGAGAGGGTGGAGCGCACAGGGCGCGATCAGTGCTCAAGAACCGGGCAGCAGAGTGAAAATAAACGGGGGGGAAGGAAAGCGAGACGCACAGAAGCTGCGAGTCGCTGCCATTACCCCGTAGAACGCTAGGAGCAGTGCGGCAGCAAGGGGAAGAAGGAAAAGCGCGGGAGGCGCCATTTTATCCCGTTGGGGAAGAAGGAAAAGCGCGGGAGGCGCCATTTTATTCCATTGGGGAAGAAGAAAGAGAGTGGGAGGCGCCATTTTAAATCACCCAAGATGCCGAAAAGTGGCAGTATCACTGCTTTCGACAACGAGGTAGAAGACTGGACCATGTATGTGGAAAGAATTGAAGTATACTGCAAGGCAAATGAGGTGGCCGATGGGAAGAGGGCGTCAGTATTATTGAATTTGATGGGCGCGAGTACGTACGGCCTATTGCGAAATTTAATTACCCCAGCTAAACCAATGGAGAAATGTTTTGATGAAATTGTTAATATATTACAGGAACACCTAAACCCTACACCGCTGCTGATAGCAGAAAGATTCAAGTTCCATAAAAGAAACCAGCACAAAGATGAGAAAAATGCTGACTACCTTACGGAACAACGCAAGTTATCGAAGCACTGCCAGTTCGGAGCAGGACTGGCAGACACTTTACAGGATAAGTTGTCTGCGGGCTCCAGAGTGAAGGAACCCAGAAACGACTACTTTCAAAAAAGGACCTGACGCTAGAACAGGCTTTCAGCGTGGCAGTATCCTACGAAGCAGCAGCACGGGGAGCTGCGGAAATACAACAGAAACCACAAGAATACAGCGCTAACGAAATGGCGTATGGAGCAGAAAAGTGCTATCGCTGTGGCAAAACAACCCATGAGCAGAAGGACTGCTGGTTTAAGGACAAAGTGTGCAGGCAATGCAGAAAAATGGGACATATAGCAAGAGTCTGCAGGTCGGGAAAGAAAACCAACACGACAAGAACTACTAAGGAACAGTTCAGGAAAGTAAAGAAACCGACAGACAGTAGTTCGGAAGATCAGGAGAGTGATAAGGACTCCGGGAGCAGGGGACTAAGTTGTCTAAAGTTACACAACGTGATCACAAGGGAAGATCACCGAACCATTTGGGTCACCCTCATGATAGCAGGGTCCCCAGTAAAGATGGAATTGGACACAGGATCAGCCCTAACTGTCATGAATCAACAAGACTATGAGCGGCTATTCTCAAACATACCCTTGAAAAATACGGGTGCCAGTTAAATATAACGGCAAGGAAACACAGAAACTATATATGTATATACTACGAGATGGAGGACCACCATAATTGGGACGTGAATGGATCCGAAAGATACAATTGGATTGGCATTCCATTCTGGCGCTAACTGTGACTGACAAAAAGGATGATGACGTCGCACCTGGCTGTCTGTCACAAATTCTATCTGACGCAGAAGAGGTGTTCCAGCAAGGACTTGGGAGTCTAAAAGGAGTAAAGGCAACCATAAAGATTGAGGATAACGTAAACCCAAAATTTTTCTAGGCCAGACCGGTGCCATACGCGATCCGCCCAGCCGTTGAAGCCGAACTGGAGAGTCTGGAGCGTTCGGGTGTGCTGTCCAAGGTGGACTGGAGCGAGTGGGCCACACCCATCGTTCCTGTAATGAAGAAAGTATTGAGCAGCACGCCTGGGGAGCCAAAGAAGGCTCGCATCTGTGGGGACTTCAAGGTGACTGTGAACCCAGTCCTGCACACAGTACAGTATCCACTTCCGTGGATAGAAGATATTTTCGCCTCACTATCTGGAGGGAAACGTTTTACAAAGATTGATCTGGCCCAAGCGTATCTACAAATGGAGGTGGAAGAAGCATCTAGAAAATACCTCACAATAAACAATCACAAAGGCCTTTACCAGTACAAGCGACTGGTATTCGGGGTAGCATCGGCCCCGGCTATTTGGCAGAGGGCAATGGAACAAGTCCTGCAAGAGATCCCGGGGACCCAGTGTTATTTGGACGACACCCTGGTTACAGGCGAAAATGACAATGAACAACTTGCCAACCTGGAGCAGGTGCTCACGAGATTACAGGAATATGGGCTACGAGCCAACCGCCCCAATTGCGAGTTCTTCAGGAGGCAAATCTCGTATTGTGGCCGCATGATTGATGAGGAAGGGTTGCATAAGTCGCCAGACAAGATTGAGGCTGTAGTCAAGGCTCCAGCACCGGAAAATGTTTCGCAACTGAGGTCGTTCCTCGGGTTGGTGAACTACTACCATAAGCTCTTGCCGAATTTATATACAATTCTGCACCCACTGAACGCCCTGCTGCAAACTGGAGTGACATGGAAATGGAGTGATGAGTGTAAGCGTGCCTTTCAGGAATGTAAATGCCTAAACACTTCAAAAGAAGTATTGGCCCACTACAACCGAACACTACCGATTCGGTTGGCATGTGATGCGTCACCCTACGGCATTGGAGCGGTACTGTCACACAAATTCCGTGACGGTTCAGAGAGGCCAATAGCCTTTGCGTCGCGCTCGCTAACCTCAGCCGAGCGTAACTACACCCAAATTGACAGGGAGGTCCTCAGCCTGGTGTGGGGGGTGAAGAAGTTCAATCACTATCTGCACGGGCAGAAATTCACTCTACTGACTGATCATCAGCCCCTGGTCTCCATTTTTAACCCAAACAGGGCATTCCGGTGATGACGGCGCAACGGCTGCAAAGATGGTTACTTTTTCTAGGGGAACATCAGTACGACATTGAGTACAAGGGTACAAAACAGCATGGAAATGCTGATAGGCTGTCGCGCCTACCGTTGCCTATGGTAGAGGAAACACCTGCAGTGGACCCTGTTGAGATATTCCATGCGACCATAACCGAATGTTTGCCTGTTACAAACTCGAGTATAGAGAAGGAAACCCGAAATGACCCGACACTCTCTCGGGTCTACGATTTGACGGTGAAGGGATGGCCAGCATATGGCGACTCACTGTTGCCAGCATTCTTGCCAAGGAGAGAACAGCTGTCAGTGTGCCGGGTAACCTTGATGCGTGGATCCCGAGTGGTAATTCCACCCAAGTTGAGAGATAGAGTGCTCAATGAGCTTCATGAGGGTCATCTGGGAGGGGTAAAAATGAAGAGTCTAGCCAGGGCGTTTGTGTGGTGGCCGGGAATCGATAAAGAAATCGAGGATATGACCAAGAGATGCACAGGATGCCAGAGGGTCCAAAACGCTCCACCACAGGCCCCACTACATCCATGGGAGTGGCCCTCATCTCCATGGCAACGGGTACACATTGATTTTGCTGGTCCATTTATGGACTCAATGTTTCTAATCGCTGTGGACGCCCATTCGAAATGGCCAGAGGTCATTAAAATGTCCTCCACCACCACGGAGAAAACTATTGCAGTCCTAAGAACCATCTTCACCAGGAATGGGTTACCAGAACAGATTTGCTCCGACAATGGGCCACAGTTTGTGTCTGAGGATTTCCGGAGGTTCCTGAAGAATAATGGGGTGAAACATTACACATCTGCCCCATATCATCCAGCCACAAATGGATTGGCTGAGAGGTTTGTTCAGACCTTTAAAAAGGCCATAAAGGCAATGTATAATGAAGACATACCACTTCAACACAAGGTGGATCATTTCTTGTTTGCGACACATGCAGTAACCAACCAAGCTCCAGCCGTACTGTTCTTCAACCGAAAGCTAAGATGTCACATGGATTTGCTCAAACCAAACATAAGACGAGATGTTGAGGATAAGCAATTCCAGCACATAAATGAGAAGCCAACCCGGAGCTTCAAGGTAGGGCAACCAATCTTGGCCCACGACTACCGAACAGAAAAATGGCAGCCAGGAACGATATGCACACAGCAGGGACCACTATTGTACACAGTGGACGTTGGAGAGAGCATTGTGAGGTGCCATGCTGACCAGATTCTAGAGTCACAGGAACAAGCCAAACCCATGCCACAAGAAGGTGCACCTGGTAATCAGCCTGAAGTACAGGTTGCGTCTACCTCAGAAGCAGTGGTATTGGAAGCTGATGAACCAATCAGTGATCATGAACCAGAATCAGCTTCGCCGCATGAACAGGATACTCGAGAAAGGCGCTATCTAGTCAGGATCAGAAAGGGCGCTATCTAGTCAGTATCAGAAAGCCTCCTCAAAGACTGAACTTATAAATGCTTATTTCAGTTGATGTGTATAATATCCAGAAAGTTGTAATTAGTTATTATTTAGTTGTTAAATGAATATTATGTACTGTATCTCTAAAAGGGGAGGACTTGTTGTGTATGTACCTTTAATGGAAGTACTGGTTTTAGACTGCAGTACCGGCAGTGACCACCCCTGCATAAAAGGCCCTAGCAGGCTTCTGTATTTCAGTCTGACGTTGCCCTCCTGTTAAGTAAAGTACCTGTTAAACTGTTCTCCCGAAGTCCATGTATTGTTGAGGCGCGGACTTTACACTACCCATTACCATTAATATTCCACCCAGTCTAATCCGAACCTTCTGCTCATTACTCATTACCGTTTATATTCCACCTGGTGTTATCCCAATCTCCTGCTTACTACCATTACTGTTGATATCCCACTGGATCTAATCACAATTTCCTGTCCATTTGGTATCCTTAAAAACCCCATCTAATCCCAACCTCCTGCTGACCGTATTATGGATAGTATCCCAATTAGTCCAGGTGTAATCTTGTGTTCACTCCCCATACTCCAACATTCCTTTCTATCCACGCAGCAATAGAAATAGATTTTTTCAAAAAATTGCCAACTTGCTTCCTCAATAGTTTGTGGGATTGAATTATGCTTTCTAACCACCTCGAGTTTATATAAATGTATCAACCTTCACCGCAAATTCTTTGAATTAGCCTAAATATGTGCCCTATGACCAATCAGTGGAAACTATCTAACAATTTTTTTGAGCGTAACTCTTCAGAATCTGAAGATTTGCAACACGTGCACACTTATCCTGCTCACCTCTAGTGGAATGAGTCCAACATTCTCAAATCGGACTCTCTAGCAGTAACTCCAAATCTCTGCCGCTGGGACAGGAAATACCGATGATTGATGATGGAGGAGCCTGAGATGTTGGCTCATAAATATGATTTTATAAGTATCATTACGTCACACTGTTTGATTGATGTGTGGTCCACTTCTCCCCACTTTGGCACCAGTCTCCAGGTGTTAGTGAGGAGGGCTTTGCAGGGTTGGCTGAGCTGGGTGTTCTTTCATCGTGTCCGAATCCAGTGCCGAGGCGGAGCGGTCCGTCCGATTTTATTCTTCTATATCTTTCTTTCCAGAGGCTTTCTCCGCCACATAGAAGTCCACCACATTGGTGAAGGAGTGGAATCACATATAGACCAGACGTAAAGGACATTAGGTGTTACAACAATCTTTACTGATATCGGCTATTTATTTTGAAATATTTCAAATTCGAATATAAATTTAAATTCAGGAAACATCCACGATGTGATTTGAAACATTGTCTCTGGATTACTCATCCAGTAATATAACCAACACGCTCTCGTTCTCCACACCTCTCCATCTCTGTGTCCATTGTGTGATTGCACCTCTGTGAAGTGCCTTTCGACTATTTCTTTTCTGCTTTAAAGGTGTTATATAAATGTAAGCTTTGATGATGAAAGTCCTGACTACACCGACCCCATTGCTGGATATCTGTTCCCGGTTACCGAGGTTTCATACCGGCAGCGGGTGTGTCAAATAATGGGTGCCAGACATTTCAATTACCGAGGGAACAAATGATTCTATTTTTCATCTTTATTTTAATTGGTCGATTCTCCGGCCCTATACATCAACAGTGATTGTTTCAATTAGTCAGCGATAATTTCTCAGGCAGTTTTCTAGCTGCTTCTCTCACTTCAGATTCGTTCCTTCCCTGTAACTGGAGTTCAGTCTCGCTGCTGCTTTATTTCTAATTAAATCACAAAGTGGGGCAGCAGGAAAACATGTGAGAAACGAGTGTATCATATCGTCAATCAGTAAGCTGATGTCATGTTGGACACGATGGGAGAGAGAAAACTAATCACATTAAAACTGCTGCAGATTCTCAGTGATTCCTCAGTCTCCGAGAACTAAAATTCATCACATTTATTTCCCGTTAATGGTGGATCAAGGTGTTTACAGAATATTCAGCCTATGTTCAGAATGGGTCAGTACCCGGCCCAGTGATTGCTTTCTCAGCTCAAAACAACTGGGAGATCCTATCACTGTGCAGATCATTTCCTTCTCATTCTCAGTGTTTATCTTTCACTCCGCTCCTCAATATATTCATTATTAATCTTTACAGAAAGTCACGGATCTCGTGGAGAAGGGAAACCGGGTGGACAGTTCCAAACTTCTCCGAACTCTGGTGATGGAGAAAGGCTCTGGGGCCCGAAGGGTGATGTGGGAATCCTTTGTGAAAAGGCACCATGGGGTACCAAAGTTGGACAAAATACTGAAAGAAATACAGGAACTTGGTACGGTAAAATCACACACATGAATTCAAATATTAATTTAAACACTGAGGATTTTACTGTAACATTACACAGATCTGATTTCATGAAAGTTCATTGATCTAAACAGGTTCTGATCCATTTGATTACATGAACATCGCACGAGGTTTATCCGAAATACCCAGGCACCTGAAAGGTAAGTGATGACATGGAGATTTAAAAACATTTATCTCCCTTCTGAGAATCAGAATGTTTGACTGTCACCCTTTCTTTAGAGGTTGTCAGAATCTGGGAATCAGAAGTTCAAAGGCTGGACAAATAGGATTGGACGTCATTTAGATTTGTCATCAATCCAAAACTATTCTGTGTAGGTTCAAGATACAATTCAGGCCATTTCTGACGTTTCCTGTAAATATGCAGACGTTGTTATCATTTCACAAAATCCAGCTGTTGATTTCTATCACTTGTGAAGTCTTAAACACACCTGGCAGGATCCTGATAGACTGTGAAACCCGTACATACCTGACAGGATCCTGATACACTGTGAAACACCATACACACCTGGCAGGATCCTGATACACTGTGAAACCCCATACACACCTGGCAGGATCCTGATACACTGTGAAACCCCATACACACCTGGCAGGATCCTGATACACTGTGAAACCCCATACACACCTGGCAGGATCCTGATACACTGTGAAACCCCATACACACCTGGCAGGATCCCGATACGCTGTGAAAACCCATACACACCTAGCAGGACCCTGATACACTCTGAATCCCCATACACACCTTGCAGGCACCTGATACACTCTGAATCCCCATACACACCTGTACGCAACCTATCACATTGTGAATCACCGGACACAACTTGCAGGATCCTAAAACATGAGCCCCTGGCAGTATCCTGATAAACTGTGAAACCACATACTCACATGGCAGGATCATTATACCCTGTGACACATCGGTCCTTGAGCCTGATGCTAAGTAACTCTGCCCCTGGGATTCTATCCAGCACAAACTGTCGGAGTAGTGGTGGAGAAATGGGAAAGATTTAAGTATTACCGTTGTGCCTCACGTCATGAACCATCCGATAGTGTTCAATCCAATCTGAGAAGCTTTACGATGGTCACTCAATCAAACATTAACCGAGGAGGTACATGGGATAAAGGCAATGTTACGTGTGATTAGAAACTGATTGGACCGATTCCCACTGGCAGTGAAACAGACAAACTAGGCACAGAGAAACTTGTTGTACTGAAGGAAGCGTCCATTCATTCAGGAGGCTTTTGATTCCCAATTTACTGATTATCAGAAACATATTTGTAATTTTCAAAAACTACATTGTAGGAAATTAAACGATGGAATGTAATAATTGTAACTGTTGAAATGAACTCTCACTCTTTTCTTCCCTGGTGTAATACTGAGTGAAGTGGGCGGTACTTCTGTTTTTGATTCTGATCGGTTTTCTGACCAGAGTTATGTAAAAAGGATATAGGTGTAAAATTACTGCAAAACTGTTCACATTTTCGGAAACACAACAGGAGGATGTTTAGGGGGAAAAAAGGCCACTTTGGTCCAAACAAATCGGTCCTATTAGAGATGAACCCACCTGCCCCTCCTCTCGGTGTATCCACAGAAACACAACTAATTGCCTCTTGTCCCCAATTACACTGCTCCTTGGTGTCCTCCCTGGTAACTGGTCTCCCGCTCTATTACCCTTTGGTGAAAAAGATTACCCTGACTTCCCTTCTTACTCCTGGCGTCTTAGTGTCAGTTTTCTCTTAATTAATTGTGATCATTATTTTTCTCATTCCGGCATTAATTTTGTGAATTCTGTTAGAAATTCTGATCAATAATTCAATATCCAAAGTCTCTAATTCCAAACGAACCAAATCTAACACCGCACCCTTTCCTCTGCGTTAATTGTGCCATAGTCATCTTATTTCTCTCAGCACCTTCAGCATTGCAATAACATTCTTCCTCTGATTAGGTGATTAGAAGCATACACAGGACCTGCCCAGGATCTGACACACTTACAGTGGACGTTCTCTCCTTTCACAGCCTGCCCCTCTGCCAGTGCCCTCAATAACCTATATAAAATGCAAAAGGTCTGACACACTAACAGTTGGACTTCTGTCAATTCACAGTCTGTCCCTCTCCCAGTGCGCACACTACCCCAGATAACCTGCCCAGGGCCAGACACACGAACGATGGAACTTCTGTTCATTCACAGTCTGTCCCTCTCCCAGTGCCCACACTACCCCAGATAACCTCCCCAAGACTTGAAACACTAACGGTGGAACTTCTGTCCATTCACAGTCTGTCTCTCTCCTAGTACCCACACTACCTCAGATAACCTGCCCGGGACCTGACACACTAACGGTGCAAATTCTGTACATTCACAATCTGTCCCTCTCCCAGTGCCCTCACTAACACAGATAACCTCCCCAAGACTTGAAACACTAACGGTGGAACTTCTGTACATTCACAGTCTGTCCCTCTACCCAGTGTGCACACTACCCCAGATAACCTGCCCAGGACCTGATAGATAAACAGTGGATCTTTTGCACATTGCCCCTCTCGATGAGCAACCAATCCATTGCGGCAGAAGGGAAGCTCCACAGACCGTTTCACATATTGATCCACTAGATCCTCTGCTGTCATATAACCAGGATCATGTGTGGATGTATAATGAGATTTCTATAGCACAGGGCCGGTCGGACAGTATTAACCATCAGAGGGAAAAAATCACCTTCATAGTAATCTCCATGTTCAGTGAATGTTAGAATCAAGTGAGGATTTGAAATTTTTCTCAGCCATTGCTCACTTTAAAGCGAGGTTTCCATTAACTGAGTTTAATTTCTACACACACCTCTATTAAAGCTGTAAGTTCACGCTTGCAACATTTCAATGAATAATAAAGGGGTGTTGAGAAGTTGTTTTTTTGTCAATACAACTAACATTGAGACCACTTTCTGTCTGTTCTAATTGAAGACGTTCAACAGAAACACAAGGAAACACTTCGGGTACAAACTGAAACACTGAGAGTGAACACTATCCTAATAAAGGAGAAGGTTAAGATTTTCCAGCTGGTTGATCGATACGCTGAGCTAATGGTCATTTCTACTGTTCGAGATCGGACACTTGTAGAACATAAACTGCTGGCAAGAGGGCGAGACAACGAAGAGTGGAGAGAGAAACATCTCCGGAGAGAGCTGGAAAAAATCCAGACAGATCAATTGTTCCAGAGCTGTTATTCCCAGAGAGGGGGATTGTTCCAGAAAATTCAGAGTTTCTTCCTGCGATCCAATTCTGGGAGTTCAGCAGCAGTGAGCGGAGTCCCGGGGATTGGAAAAACAACAATGGTACAAAAGATTGTTTATGACTGGGCCACTGGGAAAATATACCCACACTTTGAATTTGTTTTCAGCTTTAAGTTCCGGGATTTGAACGCTATTTACTGCAGAATAAACTTGAGGAATCGGATACTGGATCTGTATCCTTACTTTGGGAATATTCTGGGAGAGCTCTGGAAGAACCCAGAGTTATTGCTGTTTATATTCGATGGTTTGGATGAATTCAAGGACATGATCGATTTTGCTGACAATCGGAGAAATACAGAACCTCAGCCCATGTGCACAGATCCCGAAGACTGGTGTGAATTGTCTGACATTGTGTACAGTTTAATACAGCACAAGCTGCTCCCAGGATGTTCAGTGCTAGTGACCAGCCACCCCACTGCATTACATTTATTGGAAAAGGCTGAGATCAGTGTCTGGGCTGAAATCCTGGGATTTGTTGGTGAAGAACGGAAGGAATATTTCAACAAGTTTTTTGAAGATCAGATGGTGGCAGCAGCTGTTTTCAAACATGTGGAGGAGAAAGAGATCCTGTACACCATGTGCTACAACCCTTCCTACTGCTGGATCCTCGGTCTGGCACTGGGTCCCTTCTTTACACAAAGAGACAGGGAACAGCAGCGGGATCCCAAGACCATCACCCAACTATATTCCTACTATATTTGCAACGTTCTGAAAAACCATGGCCGAGAGATTGAAAGCCCCCGTGATGTGTTACTGAAACTTGGTGAGATGGCCTTCACAGGAATCTCCGAGAAGAAGGTTGTGTTTAGAAATGGAGATTTGATCAAGTACAATCTGCAACCTTCCCAGTTCCTGTCTGGGTTCATGATGGAACTTTTGGAGAGAGATGATTCTGCCCAGAGCGTGGTGTACACATTCCCGCACCTCACCATCCAAGAGTTTGTAGCCGCACTCGCACAATTCCTGACTCCAGATCCCAGGGACATCCGGAAAATCCTCAGTGAAGCCCACAGCAAGGAAGATGGGCGATTTGAGATATTTCTCCGTTTTGTTGCTGGTCTGTCCTCCCCACAGGCAGATCGACCCCTGGAGGAGTTTCTGGGTCCATTTCTTCATCAAACCACCTGCCGAGTGATTGATTGGGTGAAGGAGAAGATTGAAGGACAGATTGGAAACACAGAGCGTGAAACTGGTCAAAGGAACCTCCTGAACACATTCCACTATCTGTTTGAGTCTCAGAATAAAGCACTGGCTCGGAAAACAGAGGGATCTGTGGAAACACTTACATTTAGTGGCATGACACTGACCCCGATTGATTGTGTGGCCATCTCGCATGTACTTGGACTCTGAGATACTATATGACACCTCGATTTACGGGAGTGCTCCATTCAGTGTGAAGGACTCCGGCGGCTGAGACCCGTACTGCACAAATGCCGGGTGTTGAGGTAACTGTTTATTTGTCTCTAACTGTTGGGCGAATTGTAGAACAGTCACGGATTGTGTTGTTGCTCCGTAATAAAGGGAAACAAACAGCTCAGTTAAACCAGAGTGAAGCAGATTCAACACAAATATGACCAATAATAAGAGGATCGGTCAGTAATTCCCTGAGTACTGGGGAATCTAAAATTGATGCTTGTGAACAAGTACAGATGTTATACTCTTGATCGGACCAGCAAATGCTGGTCACTGAAACAGAAGAGTCTTCGCGCAGCACTTGCGTCTTTGCATCAGAAGGTCGTGGATACAGGCCCCACGGTGGTAATCCAGACCGACACTTCAGTGAAAAGGTTCCAATCTAATGTATTGTGGGGTATTAGCCTCGGAGTACAGACACACACCGGCCAGTGGTGGGGCCTCGCACGCAGCGGGGGGCTCCTGAGTAAACCGCGGGAAGTGAATCCGGGAATTCCCCATAATCTGCCCCCTGTGTGTGAGGCCCTGCTCCGGGAGGGATCTTCTGAAATTTCCCCAAAACTGTTTAATATAATGTACAAAGTACAGGGAATCACAGCTTTATCATTTCATTCCGGGAAAATCGCCCTTTTTCCGTAAAATCCGGGATTTAAGGAGCAGCAGAAAGGAAACAACTTTCCCGAACATGAGGGGGCCACTGAGCTCCCGGAGGGTAATTCTGATCATCAGGGAAGGAGACCGGACTTGGGACATTTAAAGGCTTCACACAGACAGCGCTTTCCTTAATAAGTACAGTTTCTGACAGTCTGTGAATATATGGGCAGTTGGACAGATTGGGATTCATTCCCAGTGACAGGAAAATCTGCTCATTAATTTCTTGAAGTTGCTTCAATTTGTTCGGTAATATCCGAGAGGGAAAGTTTTTATCTAGGATTTGAGTCAGTTTGTATCTCGCGCTTTCTCTCTTTCTTTGTGTTTAGACTGCGGAGCAATAAACTAGGAGATTCAGGAGTGAAACTACTGTCTGTGGCTCTGAGGAACCCGGACTGTAAAATACAGGAACTGAGGTAAGTACCGGAATGTGTGAGATTGTGTCCATAATAACCGGATGCCTAACACTGAACATTATCATTTGCATCAGTGATAGATTTATTAAGAAACTTTGCTCATTATTAGTAGTATCAGTAACAGCGTTATTAATAAACTCTATGGCCTAGAAATTCAGTTCGGACGCTACTGCGGCGCTAAAGTCGGGCGCTCGGCAAATTTAGCGGCCACCGGAAAGTGCAGGCGAAATTCAGTAGATTTGGCCAACTTTTTGGCCGAGCGCTGCAGTAGGCGTTGGAACCCTGTGTTCAGGCGCTAATCCGGCGATGCAGCCTGATAACGCCGATTCCGGGCGCAGCGCAGGTGCGATCATGTGGTGAGTGTCAGCAGACACCCTGACGCCGGCCAGCTCTTAAAGGGGGAAGGGTCAACTTTGACTGCAGCCACGCCCTGCATGCTGTAGCCCTGCAACTAGGCCTCAGGACTGGTTGTGTCCCAAATCAACGCCTGGAGGTAATGGAGAGGGCCCGTGAAAGAGCCCAGCGGTTCTCTGACCATGCGCTGGGTGTGCTCCTTCATGGGGTACGCAAGAGAAGACGGGTCGTGTGCCCGGCTAGTGGCAGGAAGGCTCCCAGGAGCAAGTTCAGGGAGGCCTGGACCAAAATTGCCCGGAGGGTCTCCTCCAACTCCGATGTTCCCAGGAGTGCGGACCAGTGCCGCAAGAAATACAATGACCTATGTCGGCTGGTCAAGATGAGTACTCTTTCCAGTGTCCCCCTCATCCTTGCATGTGCACCTCCCATTAGGGCCAAAGGGACATCAAAGGTCTAATGCCCAGCCCTCCTCCCGCTGCAATGGCACTTGCATGTTAATCAATAGCTCTTTCTGCAGTTATCACACTGTCCAAGCTATTCCACCATGGGAGGCCTCACACACAGCAACAGGGCACCACACTGTCCAAGCTATTCCACCATGGGAGGCCTCACACACAGCAACAGGGCACCACACAGTCCAAGCTATTCCACCATGGGAGGACTCACACACACCAACGGGGCACCGCACTGTACTTAGACGCCCTCATTTCTCTTGTAGGCCAAGCTGGCGAGGAACGCCAGGAGCCTGCGTGTCACTGGTGGAGGCCCTCGCGATTACCAGGAGCTAACGGTTCTGGAAGAGAGGGTGGCCCGACTCCTGCATCACCCGGTGACTGGGCCTGTGGCGCTCGGCGACGCAGACCCTATACTGGAACCCACTGGTAAGGACAGGACCGGGTGCACCTCTCTCCTTGCCCTCGCGCATCAGATCTACATCCTTCCCCACTGGCCGAAAAATGCGCATAATTCACCAGTGCGGCCTCCCTCGCTGTCGGCCTGTCCTCACTCTAAAGCTACAGTTGTGCCTTCCTGCTTTCAGCTGGTGAGGAGGAGGTGCTCCCTGAAGCCCACACAGCCAGGCCCTCGGAGGAGGAGGACGTCGAGGAGCAGCAGCAAGGCGCCACCTCGGGGGAATCCTCCTCCGCTCCAGGAGATGGCAATGAAGGGGAGGCGTCTGGCGTGCCGGAGAGCCAGGGGGAGGCGGGGAGGGGAGCCCCGAACCTGGTCCCAGTGGCATGGATGCACGCGGCAAGGCTCCGGCGGCACGCCAGCCTTCTGCCCAGAGGGGGGAGGCGGTGGAGGGGAGGGCAGAACCTGCTCCCAGTGGCGTGGCCGCACGCGGCAAGGCTCCGGCGGCACACCAGCCTTCTGCCCAGAGGGGGGAGGCGCCCTCCAGTCCGGACTCGGACGTCGCCCAGGAGGTGCGCCTCCTGGATGAGATGTCGGCGGCGTCGGAGCGGCGGCACGTCGAATTCATGGAGGTGGTGGCACAGATGCCTCACGCCATCGAAAGCCTCACACAAAGTGTGGTGGCTTTCGGCCAATCCCAGGCCAGGGGGCTGGAGCAAATCGCAGCAGCGCACGCCAGGGGGGTGGAGCTCCTTGTGGCAGCGCATGAGAGAGGGGTGCAACAACTCGAGGAAGCGCAGCACGCCAGTCGCCAGCTGAGAGGTGCTGGGCAGACAATGGCACTGCAGATGCAGGCACATGCCGGCGCAGTTGGGGCACTGACTTCTGCCACCCTCGCACTGGCGCAGAGGTGTCGCCAGGCCAGCCGCCGCCCTGCTGCCGCACACCGGTCTGGTGACCAACAGTTTGGCGCGCTTGCTCCCCGGCCAGGCCGCCCGAGTGCACGTGTGTCTGGCGAGCAGAGCGCGCCTGGCATCACCCACCTTGTCCCCATTGGTGCAGGCGAGCCTGCCACTCCCCCAGCCAGGGTGCAAGGAGCTGCTGCAGGCAGTGAAGAGGGCCACCCACAGCTGCAGCAGCCACCAGCCGGCCCCTCCCGGGCCCGCCCTCGTGTAGGCCGACCCCCAAGGGCATCGGGCGAGACGCCTTGTCACCCTGAAGATCCTTCCCCCAGCCTCGCCACAGCCTCACGGCCCAGCTTGAGGCGCAGCAGCAGGACGGGCTGGGGCAAAAGACGGCTGTCGACGGACTCGCCCTCTCGCCACACCGAATAGAGTGTGGTGAGCGAGGATTTGGGTGATGCGGGTGCTTCTGTTCTGGGGGGCATTATGTTGTTTGGTTTTATGGGGGTGTTTGTGTTGTGGGGGCGGCTTGTTTTTGTTAGGCCAGTGAGGAAGGCCATTTGGATGTTGATGTTTTGTTAGTCCTCCCCAGGTTTTGGGAGTGACAGAAGTTTGTGACTGTTTTTTGGGGGTCTTCTCTGTTTTGCTCTTCCATGTGGGAAGGGCCCTGAGTTTTTGAAATAAAGATGTTTATTTATTCACCATGTGCAGGTGTCATGTTTCAAGTGGTTGTTGGGTTAACCGGCTGAGGGCTTGCGGAGCGGCTGCCTTCAGCTGCGTTCAGTGGCCCAGGCCATTCCCTGACAGGGGGCCTAGAAGTGTCGAGCAATACGCCCCCGGCGGACGGCCCTTGGACCTTGTCGCTCCCTCCTGGCCTGGTGCTCCTCCTCCTCAGGGTCCTCCTGCTCGTCCTCCTGAGGTGGTGGGGCAATGTCAGATGGCAGTGCCTGAGTCCTGCGGATAGCCAGGTTGTGGAGCATGCAGCACACCACGACGAACTGGGAGTCTCTATCCGGCGAATACTGAAGAGACCCGCCCGAACGATCCAGGCAACGGAACCGTTGCTTGAGGACGCCTATCGTTTGCTCTATTAGGTTCCTTGTGGCTTGATGGCTTTCGTTGTATGCCAGCTCTGCTGGGGTCCTGGGCGCGTGGAGCGGGGTCATGAGCCATGTGCACAAAGGGTAGCCCTTGTCCCCGATAAGCCATCCCCTTGGTGGAGGCTGTGCCTGGAACATGTCAGCCACAGTAGTCTGGCACAGGATAAAGGCATCGTGGCTGCTTCCTGGGAAGCGGGCATTGACAGCCAGGATGCGCTGCCTGTGGTCACACACCAGCTGCACATTTAGGGAATGGTAGCCCTTCCGGTTGCGGTATTGCTCGGCATTGTGGATAGCTGCCCGCATAGCCACATGCGTGCAGTCAATGGTGCCCTCCACCATGGGGAAGGCCGCGATCCTGGCAAATCCGACTGCACACTGCTCCTGCTTGTGTTGGGTCATGGGGAAGGAGATGAATTGGTGCCTCCTCGCGAAAAGTGCTTTGGTGACCTGTCGGATGCAGCGGTGCGCGGCGAACTGGGAGATTTTCACAATGTCCCCAGCAGCGGCTTGGAAGGAGCCGCTTGCATAAAAGCTGAGAGCCACCGTGACCTTCACTTCCACCGAGAGAGACGTTCTGGACATGAGCTGTGGCTGCAAATCTGCGTGAAGCAGCTGGCAGATCTCTCCAATCACCTCCCTTCTGAAGCGCAGCCTCTTAACACAATGCGCCGCAGTCATGGTGAGATATGAGACCTGCTCCCGGTATTGCCTGACTGGGTAAGGCCTACGTTGGCGACGCCTAATGGCCCCTCTGCGTCTAGGCATGCCTGGCCCTCTCTCAAAGCGTCTGCGAGCCCTTCGCACAAAATGTAGCAACTGAGGGTTGGCCCCCCATGCAGCCCCCATTACAAAGTTCCAAACAGCAAAATCACAAGGATGCAAATGTCAAAGCACTGGCTAGAAGCCAAAAATACCTCTCCTATGGTGTCCGAAATCAGTAATCTCTGTGCCTTGCTCTCTGTGCAGAAATCCAAAGCAGTAAAGTCATTGCAGCGAAATGGCTGGCTTTTATGTGTGAGTAGATGTGCCCTTTAATTAGCGCTCCCCGAATCCCACAGGGCCTCTGTTGAGTTCCATTTCACAGTTCTTAGCAGCGCCACGCCCACATCGGCCGGGCACCACTGAATTTCCGGTTTGGGGTGCACAAACTGCGTTGCACGACGAAATGACGTCATAAGATGCGCGCGCAGCTGAGCGGGCGCTAACACTTTGCGCCGGCGCTAAATCCCAGCTGAATTTTGGCGTAGGCGCAGATCCGGTGGTGCCCGGGCGCTAAGTGGCTAGCGCCGGAAATCTGGCGCTAACGGCTGGTGCAAACAGCTGAATTTCTAGGCCTATAGTATCAGTAGTATAAGCAATAGTCTTAATAATTATTGGGTGTTTACCTTGTTTGATGTTATTTCTTCTGTCCCATGCACCCACCCTCTCCCTCTCTCTCTCTCTCTCTCTCTCAGAACATTGGAACAGGATGAGCCCATTTTGCCCCTCGAGCCTGTTCAATGACATCATGGCTGAGCTGCAATCTAACTCCATATACCCGCCTTTCGCCCATATCCCTTAATATCTTTGGTTAACAAAGATCTATCAATCTCAGATTTAAAATTAACAATTGATCCAGCATTAATTGCCGTTTGCAGAAGAGAGTTCCAAACTTCTACCACCCTTTGTTTGTAGAAGTGTTTCCTAAATTCACCCTGAAAGGCCTGATTCCATTTTTTATATTTTGCCCCCGAATCCTCCATTCCCGACCTAACGGACATAATTTCTCTCTATCTAACCTACTTGTTCCCTGTAATATCTTGAAGTCTCTATCAAATCACCCATTAATCTTATAAATTATAGGGAATACAACTCTATTTTGTGTAATCTCTCCTCGTTATTTGACCCTTGGATTCCGGGTATGATTCTCATAACTCTACGCTTCACTCCCTCCAAGGCCAACATATCCATCGCAAGATAAAAACAGAAAATGCTGGCGATACTCAGCCGGTCAGGCAGCATCTGTAGACAGAGTAACAGAGTTAACGCTTCAGGTCGATGATACTTCTGTTTCTCTCTCCACAGATCCTGCCTGACCTGCTGAGTATTTCCAGCATTTTCTGTTTTTATTTCAGATTTCCAGCATCTGAAGTATTTTGCTTTTGTATATCCTTCCTAAGGTGTGGTGCCCAGAACTACTCAAAGTACTCCAGGTGTGGTCTAACCAGGGTTTTATATAGCTGCAGCGTGACGTCTACCCCCTTGTACTCTAGTCCTCTAGATATAAAGGCCAGCATTCCATTAGTCTTTTTGATTATTTTATGCATGTGTTCATGACATTTCCTGATCTATGTACATGTACCTCAAGTCTCTTTGGACTGCCACTGTTTTTAGTTTTTCACTGTTTAGAAAGTAACCAACTCTATCCTTTTTAGGTCAAAAGTGGATGAACTCACATTTGCCTACATTGAAATCCATTTGCCACAGTTTTGCCCATTTACTTATTCTATCAATATTGCTTTTTAACTGTATGCTTTCATCTACACTGCCACAATGCCGCCTATCTTTGTTCCATCGGCAAATTTGGATATATGGCTTTCTATGCCATCATTTAAGTCGTTAATAAATACTGTGAATAGTTGAGGTCCTAATGCAGATCCCTGTAGGACACCACTAATCACATCCTGCCAAGTAGAGCACCTGCCCATTAAACCTTCCCTCTGTTTACTGTGGTTCAGGAAATTTCCTAACAAAGTCAGTAATCGGCCTTCAATTCCATGGGCTTCAACCTTCATTAACAGTCTCTTATTAAATGCCTCATGGAAGTCCATATAAACAACAGCCATTAACATTCCCCTGTCCACTAATTTAGTCACTTCTTCAAAAAATTCAGTCAGGCTTGTCAGACATGACCCACCGTTCACAAATCCATGCTGGCTCTGTCTGATCAGCTGATAATTTAAGGTGTTCAGTCACCCTGTCCTTAATTATAGTCTCTACTAACTTCCTGACAACAGAGATTAGATTAACTGGTCTATAATTCCCTGGTCATTCTTAAGTCGCAGAGTGACATGCTCAATTTTCCAAACTAAAGGGACGGCTTCTGAATCGAGAGAACTTTGGAAGATTATAGCTAATGCATCCGCAATGTGCTCATGTGTTTCTTTAAATCCCTGCTGTGGAAAGCATCTGGTCCTGGGATTTGTCACTCTTTATTGCCATTATTTCCTTCATTATTGCTACTTTGCTTTTGTTAATGTTATTGAGTCCCTGTCCCTGATTCAATATTAGTTTCCTTGTGATTTCCGACATGCTATCCTCTTCCTCTATTGTAAATACTGACGCAAAGTAATTATTCAACATGCCCATCATTTCCTTATTGTCATTGACAAGATCACATATATCAGTTTTCAAGGGGTCAACATTGCGCCTGACTACCCTACTTTTCTTAATTTAACTGTAAAAAATGTTCGTATTGATTTTGACAACCCTTGCAAGTTTATTTCCATACTTCCTTTTTGTAGCTCTTATTATCTGTCTTGTCACCCTTTGCTGTTCTTTGTATCAGGATCTGTGGACCTTTCACCAGGATCTGTGCTATTTTTTCCATTTTTGTATGTTTTTTTAGTGTTCTGCTGTCTGTTCCCTCTTTAGTCATCCATGGCTGTTTCCTTTGGGCAAATAGTGCTCTTGCCCCTCCGGTATAATCTGGTTCTGTATCACATTAAATTATTTTTTAACATCTCCACTGATCTTCTGGCGTTTTACCCATTAACACATTGGCCCAGTTTACTTGGACAGTCTCTGTCTCATCCCGCTGACGTCGGCCGTACCTAAACCTAGAATTTTAGTAGCTATTTCGCATTTCTCCCTTCAATCACTACGTTGAACTCGATCATGTGATGCTTGCAAATGGATAAATGATTACACACCATTAGGCTGTTAACTAATCTAGCTCATTAATCATTACTAAATCTAATATGGCCTGTCCCCTTGTTGGTTCTAGAACATATTGTTGGAGAAAACTATCCCAGACACACTCAAGAAAGTCACTACCTTTCTGAAAGATATGCATCTGTCATCACTAACTATATGGAAGTTAAAATCCCCCATTAAAAACACTCTGCCTTTGCTACACGCGTATCTTATCTCTGCATGTATACAATGTTGCACTTCACAGCTACCAGGGGGCACATACACAACTCCCATTACAGTTTAAATTATTTCCTATTTCTTAATTCTTCCCATAAAGTCTCCATTGCCTGTTGACCTCTCTTATCATTGATGTATTTTCAGCCTTAATCCCTAAGGCTACTTCTCCCCCTCTGCCATTTTCCCTGTCTTTCCTGCAGACCTTATAACCTGGTATATTTAGTTTCCAGTCCGGACCATCTTGCAGCCATGTCATACACTCCAAGTTGAATTTGCACCTGCAGTTCATTCAATTATTGCATATTCTCCGTGCATTTGTATAAAGAACGCTTATTGCGCCACATTCCCTAACTTGCCCTTCACCTCGAATGTTTTACTTGCATGTTTCTTATTTCTGTCTCCTGGTTTAATCATTTTATATATTTAAGTTTTCCCTTTACCTAAAGCACAATTTATGACTTTTGTTCACTCTCTTCCCTTTCGTTTGCTTTTGACCTATTATTTGTACTACAATTTCCACTTGAGCCCTCCCCCATTTACTAGTTAAAATCCTTGTGATGGGCCGATTTATCCATCTACCTTTATCATCTTTAGACTGGATGAAAATGATCTCACCATTTCTTGTATCGAGCATCTGGTCTCTGATCTCAGTACAAACCGATCACTGACGATTCTGAACCTGAGTAGTAATAAACTGGGAGATTCAGGAGTGAAACTACTGTCTGCAGCTCTGAGGAACTCGGACTGTAAAATACAGAAACTGTGGTAAGTACCAGACTCTGTGAGATTGTGTTTATAATAACTGGATGTCTGACACTGTACATTATTATTAGTATCAGTAATAGTATTATTAATAAACACTGGGATTTATCCTAAATCATATTGTCTCTCTGTCTCTGATCTCCAGGCTGCATGATGTCTGTCTCACAGATTCATGTGCCGAGGACCTCGTCTCCGCTCTTAGTATACCATATTCACTGACAGAGCTGAACCTGTGTAATAATAAACTGGGAGATTCAGGAGTGAAATAACTGTCTGCGACTTATTAGTATCAATAATACTGTTAATAATAAACACTGCAAATTATTATTAGTATTAGTATAAGTAATAATGTTATTAATAAACACTGTACATTATCATTAGTATCAATAACAGTGTTATTAATAAACACTGTACATTAGTATTAGTATCAGTAACAGTGTTATTAATAAACACTGTACATTATTATTATCAATAATACTGTTACAAATAATGTGTTTATTAATATCAGTAATCTTGCTATTAATAAACACTGTACATTAGTATTAGTATCAGTAACAGTGTTATTAATAAACACTGAACATTATTATTATCAATAATACTGTTACAAATAATGTGTTTATTAATATCAGTAATCTTGCTATTAATAAACATTGTACATTATTATTGGTATCAGTAACAGTGTTATTAATAAAACACTGCCGATTAACCCTGGTTCCTCTCCCTTCCTCTTTTTTCTCTCTCGTTCTCATTCTCTGATCCCTAGACTGACTGGTGTCTGTCTCACTGATTCTTGTGCCGGGGATCTCGTCTCGACTCTCAGTACAAACCGGTCACTGACTGATCTGGACCTGGGTAATAATAACTTGCGAGATTTAGGAATGAAACTGCTGTCTGCGGCTCTGAGGAACCCGGACTGTAAAATACAGAAACTGCGGTGAGTACCAGACTGTGTGAAATTGTGTTTATAATAACTGGATATCTGACACTGAACATTATTATTAGTATCAGTAATAGTGTTATTAATAAATACTGCACATTATTCCTTTCATATATAGTATTCATTTATAAGAATATTACCGATACTAGTAATAATGTAGATTGTTAATTAACATCATGGCCTGTATTTTCCGACCCCTACGGGTGTGTACGAGCCGTGTACACACGTGTAGGGGCCTTGCAAGTGCCGGTTTCGGGCATACAAAGTGCTTGTGCTGAAAACCAACATTTCCGATCTGTCAAGAATGCTCTTGGCAGATCGCACGCCTGCCCTGGAGAAGGGTCTCTGTGGGTGGAGAGTTCCGCTTTCTGGAGACCCTCCGCCCGCTGAAAACCTTTAAGAATCTGACGCCTGGTAAAAGTAAGGCATAAGGCCTGCTTTTACCAGCATAAGAGTTTAAAGCAGTAAAAAATAATGTTTTCACTCATTTTTAATTAAAAAAACTTTAAAAAAATGTAAGTTTATATTTAGCCGTGTTGAAAAAAAAAATTTTCCCCAGTTTTTTTAATGTTTAACTTAATGTAATTTTAAAAACATGATGTTTTAAAAATTTATTTAATATTTTACTGTGTTTTTGAGTAATCTCCATTCATACTTTTGAAAGCTGAACTGCCTGCGCCCCTGGGATACCTGGGCATCTGCGCACGCTCCAGGAGAGGCCCAGGAAGAGTCCAGACCTCCGGAGCTCTCAGGTATGGGCGTAGATTTTTTCCAGGCCGGAGGCATCCGCATGTAGGAAGTCTCCGATCGGAAAATACGGGCCATTATGTTTATTAATAAACACTTAAATGTACACTGTATAACAGTAATAGCTGTTAATAAACACTGTATATAATTTGTATTATCTCTCGGTATCTCTCTCTTTATTTCTCTCTGATCCCCAGGCTGTATGAAAACGGTCTCACAGCTTCGTGTGCCGAGGATCTCGCCTCCGCTCTCAGTACAAATCAGTCACTGATGGAGCTGGACCTGGGGACTAATAAACTGCGAGATTCAGGAGCGAAACTACTGTGTGCAGCTCTGAAGAACCAGGACTGTAAAATACAGAGATTGCAGTAAGTACTAGACTGTGTGAGATTGTGGTTATAATGACTGGATTTCTATCACGGTATATAACGAATACTATCAGTAATAGTGTGATAAGAACTCATTGTCAGCTGTGGATCAGTGGGACCATTCTCGCTTCTGAGACACATGGTTCTGGGTTCAAGTCCTTCCGCAAAGACTGCACACAAATCTCGGCTGACACTCCAGTACAGTCTTTGGGATGAGACATTAAAATGAAGCTCAGTCTGCTCTAGAATGACCCGATTATGGTGCAATGTTTAAGGGCTCCAATAAATTACAAGCGGTTTGTTTTATAAGAACATAAGGAGTGGGCCGTACAGCCCCTCGAGCCTGCTCCTCCATTCAATAAGATCATGGCTAATCATCGACCTCAATCCCACTTTCCTGTCCAATCTCCATATCCCTTGATTCCCCATGAGTCCAAAAATCTATCTATCTCAGCCTTGAATATACTCAAATTCGCAGCATTCACAGCCCTCTGGAGCAGAGAATTCCAAAGATTCACAACCCTCTGAGTGAAGAAATTCTTCCTCATCTCAGTCTTAAATGGCCGACCCCTTATCCTGAGACTCTGCCCCCCAGTTCGAGACACTCCAGCCAGGGAAACAACGTCTCAGCATCTACCCTGTCAATCCCCTTCAGAATCTTGTATGTTTCAATGAGATCAGCTCTCATTCTTCTAAACTCCAGAGAGTATAGGCCCATTCTACACACTCTCTCATCATAGGACAGCCCTCTCATCCCATGAATCAATCTAGTTGCACCGCCTCCAAGGAGACCAAAACTGTGCACAATACTCCAGGTATGGTCTTACCAAGGCCCTGTACATTAGTCTCCTTATAAGATGCATTAGCCTCCACACCAATATCCAGAAGGGGAATCAAGAGAAGGTCATGTTAAAATAGTGGACAAAGTCATTTCACCTCCGCTGAAATAAAAGGGGTTGAATAATATTAACGGGTTTGCAGGGGCAGAGACACATGGGGGTGTACGTACTTTGAAATTGGCAGGACAAGCCGATAAAGCTGGAACCAACATCACTAAAAACAGGTAATCTGGTCATTATTAGATTGCTCTTTGTGGGAGTTTGCTGTTCACAATTTGTCTGCCGTTTTTCCGATATTACAACATGAATGCAGTTCAGAAGCACTTCATTAGCTGTCAAGCACTTCGGGGTATCCTGAGGTCAAAAATGTGTTATATGAATGTAAGTCAGTCTGTCTGTTTCTCCTTCTTTCCTTCCTTCCTTTCTTTTCCTTTTCTTTCCTTTCCTACCTTCCTTCCTTTCTTTCTTTCCTTCCCTTTTTTTCTTCCTTCTGTTTTTGGTAATAGTGTTATTTATAAACACTGCACATTGACATTAATCAACAGTACCGTTACGAATAAACACTGGGGGTTTACTCTGATTCCTGTTATTTCTCTCTCTGATCCCCAGGCTGGATGATACCCGTCTCACAGATTCTTGTATCGAGGATCTCGCCTCCGCTCTCAGTAGAAACCAGGCACTGACGGTTCTGAACCTGGAGTTAAACTCCTTCACAGACCAAGTTGTCCCCGCTCTCCGCCGCCTCATACTGACCTGCGGGAGTCTGGAGCGGATCATGTGAGTGTTTGTATTAATGATTAATGTCACAAATAAAATATAAATGTGATCCAGTCACTTTCATGGGTAATATTGATCTGTAATTATTACAGAAATATTAACCGCAATCTCCCTGTTTATTTCCGCTTTAATCTTTAATTTCAGGCTGTGGAAGAATCGGTTCAGTTCAAATGGAGAGAATCAGCTAAAGTTGTTGCAGGGAACAAGAAACGGACTGAGAGTGGAAGTGTGAACATTTCAATTGATGACCATCACTGGTCTCATTATATGACCATTTTTGGCCGATTTTCTGCCCCTCCCGTTTAACAGGCCGCGCTCTGGGTTTAAATCCTATCGGCCCCTTTAAGGGTATGCCGCTCGAGCTGAGCGAGCGTCATCTCCCATTGTGAGGTCAGAGGCCCAGCCACAGGGTCACGAGACTCAGCCACCCGGCCCCACAGCGCTGCTTCTGCAGGATATCCGAGGCTGAATGTTCCCCAATGGGACACTGGGGAAATGCACAGACAGGAAGGGCCCAGGCTGGGGCTCAGTCTGGGCTGCAGTGGGACACTGACAATTGCACTCAGTGTTACTGGGTTTGGGGGTAACATTACCCAGGCTTCGTTCTCAGTATCGGTGCTCAGTGACCCTGCTGGGAAGTGAACCTGTGTGGGTTCCGGATGGGGACAAGGTCTGTTCAGCGGGGCTGGATCCCATTATCCAATCGGGACCAACACCCAGTGCCTGTGGTGAGCCAGGGAGAGTTTCCTGTTGGGGAGGTTCCTGACGTTGCTTCACACATGGACTCGGACTGAAATTATCAATCATCTTCTGCCTTTCCAAAATAAGGAAACAACAGTTGCTGAATGAATGTATCTAGTGCAGGATCTGTTCCATTGTTATTCCTGGTATTTCCACACTGGAGGGTGAATTTCTAAACAGTTGGAATTACACATAGGTACTGGAGAGTGTCAAATAAAGAGGTTGAAGTGGCAAATTCACTCGCCCGTAAAAAGAGTAACAAGATGTGGAAGTTCAGTGAGCCAGTGGAAGCTACACTGCAGTAAATGGACAGGACCCACGTAAGGCCCCACAATCAGAACCACTCTGGGCCTGAAAACACAGACAGTGGTCTTAATACAGAGCAGGATTGTCAGAATTTATCAGCGAGAAGACAGGCTGATGTTCCGGCTCATGTTGCTGGTGATGTAACTCCTTTGAAGTGAAACAATTTTGCAGATACTGATGGACCTGCTGTACATTATTCTCTTATTTAATTTACGATCCCACCAGATACAGATTTACTTCTCACTCTGGTGAAATTGTGAAGTATCACTGTATTCATCAGATGTCAAAAATCAAGGGGTGGGAACCACTAATTCATTGTAAGTGGTAATGACTAGATTAGAAGAACAAGCACACACAAGTTTAATGAGCCGGTCTTAGATATTACCTGGGGCACAGACTGACAGATCAAGGGGCGTAACTGTATGGTTTAATGTAAATATCACTAGTCAGAAATGTCAAATAAATCAACATACAGTAATTAGGAAAGTATACATAAATAGCGGAAGGAACAGGTAATCGGAGGAGGAAAAAACTTGCATGTTATAATTCACGTACTTCTGAGGTACAGTAACTTTTATAATGTATACAAATCCAGCAACAAATTAGCGCACATAGCCTCACATTGCAATGAGATAAATAGCCATTTATTGGAGTAGAATTCAACTATCGGGATAGGTTGGTGTAGTGGTTATGTTACTGCACTAGTAATCCAGAGGCCATGCACATAACCCAAACAGCATGAGTTCAGATGGCAGTTTGAGAATTTAAAATCATTAAAAAATAAACTGGAATTAAAAACATATATATATATCATGTCATTTAATTTGGCCGAGTTTCATTTAAATCGCAGTTCTCCAATGCTTTTTGGGAAGGAACCCTGCCGAGCCAACCTGCTCTAGCCTGAATATGGCTCCAGTTCCTCACCAATGTGATTGATTGTTGTTAGCTTTCTCTGAAGTGCACGATTGAGCCACTCAGTACCAAACAGCTACATCACTGAAAGAAAAAGGAAGAATTACTTTAATTTATTTAGCGTTTTCACGACCACCTGACGTCCCAAAGCGCTTTCCAACCAATGAAGTATTTTTTGAAGTGCAATCACTCTTATAATGGCGGAATCGTTCAAGAAGACGGCCCACCAGCACCTTCTCAGGACAATTTGATGGGTGATCAATGGAGCCTCACCAGGGACACCCACAGCTCGGGAATGGATGTAGAACTGGTATTTCGGATCATTGAAATGGAAATCCAACGGTTTCTGTGAGGCCGCCGGTTTGTGACTCAAGTTTGACACTCGAGCAGCAAAGGGATAAATGTTCATGTGGACACCGGGGAACTCCCCAGTGCTATTGGATCTGCTATGTCCACTTGAGCAGTTAGAGGACACCCTGGATTAACACCTCATCAGTGAAAGCCACAGTGAATGGGAAAGAGAATCGGGCCGAGCGCGCAATGTGCCGCCGATTCGCTATCGCACATTTTGTTCTAACGGCCGAGGTGAATTTCTCCTCCAATCTATTGCACAGTCTGGTGATCTAATGCTGTTAATTCATCAGATCCCCACATAGTGAATCCAAAATTATTCTCACCAATCTGCAGTCATTTCACACACTGATCTGAACGAGAATTTGATAATCAGCGATCCATCTAATGCAAAATTACGGTGATACACTGAGCTGATTATATGACAATTTTTATTCATTGTGTTAATTATCTGCCTATTAAATGTATGTTTTTAAAATAGCTAGGCGACCCTGTCTACAACTATTTTATTTACTAATTATTCGTATACTGAATGTTTGCTATGATGGTTGATTTTGAAGTGAATAAACCATTGTCAGTGGATGATTGCCGTATGAATTCTTTGAAAATTTGGCAAGAAAGCGTTAATCTTGTGAGGGTCCTAATTGAGGGTCGGTGAGGTGAACTCATACTCAATCGGAAGTGGGAGATATAAGAGTTCAGCGAGCTAAGTTAGGCATCATTCACTTCTAGGCAGAGGCTGGGAGGTAAAACCCAGATGATTCCTCAGTGAGGAGGTAAGATGAAAGAGCTAAAGGTTAATCTCCCTTGATATATATCTGTTGGGACAATGAATACCAGCTTCTAACGGGCTTATAACACACAACCCTCTGGTTCAGAAGCGATTGTGATATCACTAATGCACAGCTAATACCGATATGGAATAAATATAAATCCACCTGTATGAACGAGACATGCTACAGATGTTAAGATACGAATGAATTTTTCGGTACAGTGTCCATAAAGTTCTCAGACTGAATGCATGTGGTCTCAGTGAAGACCCCAGTTTCAGTACTGAGAATGGTGACAGTAAGTGACAGCATACGAAAAGCCGAACCGCTGGTATACTCATACAAACCCAGGGGACAGTCAGCCCAGTTAGGAGAAGAGGATACAGCTGCTCATTTCCTCAAGTGAGCCAACCCTCCATTGGCATCAACAGCCCAATCCTCAATATTTCTGGATCAATTCAACAAAATGTTTCCTTGTTGAGTATCTGATAAACCAGAGACCAATTGCCAAACCTGGTTGTGAATTATTCTGTGTATGGCAACATGCAGTCGAACTCCCGAACCCCATTATAGAAAGTCCCTGTGAGATCTAACCGAACACTTTGAGCCGCAGTTATGCTACAATAGAAACAGTCCACACTTTCTAGAGACTATGGTGAGGGAAAGGCGAAGAGTAATCTGTTTCTCTTCCTCCCTTTATTGGTTTATCTCCGTCTGCTTCGCTATCTTCGCTCTCCCTCTACCTGTTTCACCCTAATATCTGTTTCCTTGTTTTTTTTTCTTTAATCTCCCTGCTCTCTTTGTGACAGTCACTCTTTTTCTCCTTGTGTGTCCCGCTCTCTCTTTCCACCCCAATGGCCCTCTATAGGTAAGTGATTCGGAAATTCAGCCCCTCGAGCCTGTTCTGCAAATCAATGAGATCATGACTGATCGGTTACTTAACTCCATTTACCTGCTTTGGTTCCGTAACCCTCAATAGCATTGCCCAAAAAAAATCTACCTGAATTTTGAAATTTCTGATGGACCCCCAGCTTCAACAGGTTTTTGGGAGAGAGCTCTAGATTTCCAATAGCCTTTGCCACAAGCAGCAATGAGATAAATGGCCAAATACTGAGTGCAGGAGCGAGTTTTTGTTTTAGGGGTAGTAATACCATCTCTGACTCAGAAGGCAAGGTGTTCGACTTCCGCCCCTCACAGATCCCGACGAGTGGAGACTGTAATATAGTCTGCACATTAGAGCTTTGGAGAAAGTCCTCAAATTGAGATACATAGGTTACAATAAGATCAGGTATCTCCGTGTTGTTTTCTGACATCACTCCTGAACTGCCTTGCTCTAATTTTACGGTCATGTCCCCTTGTTCTGGATTCTCCTAACAGAGGAAATATCGTCAAAAGTTGCCTTAACAAAGTCACAGCGCCTCCAAAAGGCAAGGTTGTGGTGTTGAGAGAATATTGCTGAATAGGCCCATAACAAATCATCTCTCCATGTCTGGCTCTCGCTATTCATCTGGCTGTCATTCGCCCTTAGGGATTAGCAACCTAAACATTTATGCTTCCCTTTACAACACGGATATACCTTATCTCATGGTAAACTGGATATCTCAATTTGAGGACTTTCTGGAAAGCTTTAATGTACAGACTATATTTCAGTCACTACTGATCAGAAGCTGTTTGGGAGCCGTGCTCGAACCCTTCACCTTCTGACTCAGAGATGGTATTACTACCTCTAAAACAAAAACTCGCTCCCGCACTCAGTATTCGGCCATTGATCTCATTGCTGCTTGTGGGACCTTTCTCTTTACCAATTGGCTGCCGCATTCCCTGCATTTCAGCTGTGACTACAGTTCACGTTAACTCATTGTCCACTAAGCACTTTGCGGCTCCCTGCCAGGTGCTATATAACGGCAAGTTTGTATCTTATCTCTGCCCCTGTATCATGATGTTACAGGTTCCTCTTCCACCCATGTTGTCCTTCAAGTATTCCTTACAACACTTTGTACAAAAATAATCCCGAACATTTTCTTGCCATCTTTTGCTGATGATTTTACATTTCTGCTGTGCAAGTCATTTAGTTTGATCGCGTCCCTGTGAACCACCTTGTGACGTTTTACTACGTTAAAATCACTATGTCATTATGTCGCCCTCTGCTGGTGACACTCTGTATCACTCACTGTACTCAGTCACACCTTTATCTATATCCCTCTGTTTGTATCGTTCTGATTCACTCATTGAACTCAGTTACACCTTAATCATGGATTCAGAGAATGGTACAGCACAGAAAGATGCCATACGGCCCATCGTGTCTTTGTCCATTCACCTGCCCTTTGGCCTTGCAAGTTTTTCCACTTTAGTTATATATCAAATTCCGTTTTAAAAGTTACTATTGAATTTGCTTCCAAGCTTTGTCAAGATGCCCCCAATAAAGTGGTTCATTAAGCGTGTTAGTTGTGCCTCTGTTGGTAACAATCTCGACTCAGAACCTTACGTTAAAGTCCTGCTCCAGAGACTTGAGCACATAATTCTCGGCTGATACTTCAGTGCAGTGCTGAGGGAGCGGCACACTGTCTGAGGTGCTGACATTTAGAGGGAACTTAGAATTAAATGCTAAAGCGAGGCCCCATCTGCTCGCTCAGGTGGAAGTAAATATGCCACTATTTCAAGGAATATTAGGGGCATTCTCACGGTGACTTTGCCAATATTTGTCCCTTGACGTCCTAAAAATGGATGATCTGGTTATTCATCTCATTGCTGTTTGTAGGACCTCGCTGTACACAAAGTGGCTGTAACGTTTCCTACATTGCAACATTGAATACACTTCAAAAAGTAATTAATTGGCTGTAAATCGTTGAGGTTGTGGAATGCGCTGTATGTAGGAAATATCTGTCTGATTTTCTTTCATTCTTCCTTCTTCTTTCATCAGTGCCGTTGCTGAGTGGGGCGTTCTCTACTTCCATTGTTGGTGATTTTTAAATTATATTCTGTTGACAGGTTCCTATGAATTGCTGGAGATGAATTGGTTCCACTTGATGGGAAGTTCTCAGCCGTGGTTTAATTTTACTGGAGATTGACGCCGAGCCATTGTTGAGGCGCCTCTCCCCTGCATTGGGTAAGTAGGTTGCCGTGTCCCTTTGACAACTGCCAGGCAAGATCCGTGTCTGGTTACTTCAGAAGCAAGTGGCCGGGATAAGGTTGCCAATTATAGGGAATCTGCTGCGAAGGGGAATCAATGGGTAACTTTGAACATCTCATTATTCCACTGAACACTGAGGGCTAGATTTTCAGTTGCTAGCGCCAGCAGTTAGCGCCTTAAGAGAAGTGATTTTCGGGCGCTATGCATGTAGTGCCCGTGTGCAGTGCAGTTTGCGCCACGCCCCAAATTAAGTTGCCCGTTAGCGCCGGCGCAAAGTTTAGCGCCCGGCCAGATGCGCGCGCAGAAAATGACGTCACATCCTTGTGCAACGCCCTTTGGCCGCCCCGACTCCAAACTTCAGTTGGACCGCCCCATTGTGCGGCTGGCGGCCGGAGCGTTTGGAAAAAGGAACGCAACACAACCAGCGCGGGCCCCGGGGGGCGCAAATTAAAGGGGACGTGCTCTCCAGTATGAAGGCCAGCCTTTTTTCAGAAAACACTCTTGTGCAACGCATTTCTGGAGACACAACAAGGAGGATAGCTAACTGGTTTCAAGCAGCAAGAGCTCAGGTATTTTTGGACTCAGGCCACAGCGCTGCAAGTGGCCTTTTGGAAATTTGAGTGTTTGCCAGGATTTGATGGGGGTTGCATGGGGTGCCAACGCGGAGCTGCAGCTCCATGTCCGTAGGGCTCGCAGACACATTGTGAGAGGGGCAGCCCTGGCTAGAGGCAGAGGGGGCTACAGGCGTCGGCCACGTAGGCCTTACCCAGTCAGGCTATACTGCCAGCAGCGCTCCTACCTAAGCATGAGTGCCGCGCGATGTGTTAAAAGGCTCCGATTCTGAAAGGAGGTGATTGCAGAGATCTGCCACCTGCTTTGCCGAGATCTGCGGCCAAAGCTCAGGTGCAGGACGTCTCTGTCGGTGGAAGTGAAGGTGACGGTGGCATTGAACTTCTATGTCACCGGCTCCTTCCAATACGCTGCTGGGGACATAGCAAACATCTCCCAGTACGGCGCGCATCACTGCATCCGCCAGATGACCGAAGCACTGTTCAGAAGGAGAAGCCAATTCATCTCCTTCCCCATGGCCCTGGAGAGCCAGCATCAGCGCGCACTGGGATTTTCCAGACTCGGGGAATTCCCCTTGGTGCAGGGCGCCATTGACTGTATGCATGTGGCTTTGCGGGCCCCTCTGGAGCATGGCGAGCAGTATCGCAACAGGAAGGGCTACCATTCTCTGAATGTGCAGCTGGTGTGTGACCACAAGCAGCACATCATGGCAGTCAATGCCAGCTTCGCAGGCAGCAGCCACGATGCCTTTATCCTGCGGCAGAGTACTGTGCATGACAGGTTCCAGGCACAGCCTCCCCCAAGAGGATGGCTACTCGGGGACAAAGGCTATCCTTTGTGCACCTGGCTCATGACCCCGCTCCACGCGCCCAGGACCGCTGCTGAAGAGGCCTACAACGAGAGCCATCAAACCACCCGCAACATCATCGAGCAAACTATTGGGGTCCTCAAGCAGCGGTTCCGCTGCCTTGATCGCTCCGGAGGAGCTCTCCAGTATTTGCCGGACCGGGTCTCCCAATTTGTGGTGGTTTGCTGCATGCTACACAAGCTGGCTATCCGCAGGACTCAGGCACTGCCACCTGACGTTGGACCAGCACCTCAGGAGGAGGAGCAGGCGGAGCATGCGGAGGAGGAGGAGGAGGAGCAGGAGTACGTTCCCAGGAGGGAGCGACCAGGGCCAAGGGCCGCACGACGCCACCTTATTACATGGTACTTCTAAGCCCCCTGTCAGGGAATGGCCAGGGGCCATGAGGGAAGATGAATGCAACCGCTCCGCAAGCCCTCAGCCGGCGAAGCCAACAGACACTAAGAAGAACAACCATGGAGAATGCATGAATAAAGATAATTATTTATTACACAAAAATGAAAAGCCCTTCCCACATGAATCCCCAAAAACAATAAACGGGCTGCACAAAAAGCCCAACAAATGACTCACTCCCACAAACTGGGGAGGAGTCACTCCACATTTCTTCAAACCGGGCCTCAACGTCGGCCTAACGCAAAAAATAAGCCCTCCAACAACACAACCATGGGCAAAATAAAGATGGCCACCGCCATATAAAAGGAAAGATGGCCACACCCTCTACTGAGTGGCCCACGAGGGCGGGACCTTGCCTAACCTTTTGCCTCCCCTGCCCGGCCTGCTGCTCCTTCGCAAGCTCTGCCCAGTGGCTGCTGCGAGGCTGGGGGAAGGCGCCTGAGGCTCTGATGCCCTTCCGCTAGATGCCACTGGGGGGCGGCCTACACGGCGTTTGGGCCTCGAGGGGCCGTCTGCCGAGTGGCGCACCTGAGACTGGCCACCATCAGCTGCAGCCGCTTGCCCTTGACGCCCCAGTGGGGGAATGGCGGCGACGGATGGCGCAATGTGGGCCAGCTGGCGTCTGGGATGCGCTGGCTGGTGCTGTGGCGCAGTGGCACTCGGCCGGGCCCGCACTGCAGGATCCGCAACAATCAGCCGAGGGGCGGCTTGCTGGGATGGTCCAGCGCGGCGGCTGCCCTGGCGAAGCCTGCCTGAGACAGCGCGTGTGGCAGTAGTGAGTGCCCCTGTTGTCCTGGTGTGCGCCCGCATCACATCCGCCAGGGTCTTGACGGCATCTGTCAGCATGCGGCCACTCGCGGCAGTTGCTGCCCCGAACTCGTGCACACTGGTCGCCAGCGACTCGATGGCCTCAGGCATGTGCCCCACCATGCTCATGAGCTCCGTGTGGCGCCGGTCCGAATCCTCGGCCATCTTATCCAGCTTCCGCACCTCCTCCGAGGTGAAGGTGCCCGGACTGGAGTCGCAACTCTCCCGCTGGGGAGGAGGGGGCCGAACTAGAGGACCCTTGCCATGTTGGTGGCGGCGAGTGTGCCGATCAGCAGCACTCCCCTCTGATCCTTCCCCCCTTTGGGGGGAAGGCCACGGGCCACGCGCACGGCTCCTGGGTGGCTGGACGCCACTGGTCCCAGAAGCTGCATTGCCCTGCAACAGTTCCTCCAGGCACTCGTCCAGTGAGGAAGTGTCAAGCATTTCCTCCTCTCCTGCGGGACGTGACTGTTCCCCCGATGGTCCGGCTTGCTCCTCCTCCTCCTCCTGCTCGGAGGTGCTGTCACTGGCAGCTTCAGGGTCCTGGTCGTCACCAGCTGAAAGCAGGAATGCACAAGAGTAGCTTCAGAGTGAGGAGACGGCGTCAGCGAGGGAGTTAGGACTGGTGGCATTCAGCGCATTGGTGGGACAGTGGCAAAGGAGGTAGCTCGGATGGGCCAGTGCGATGCGAGAGGGCCAAAAGGCGAGGTCCTTACCATTGCCGGGCAGTGGAGGGTCGGCTGCTCCGCACGCTGTGGGGACGATCACACGGGCTCCCATGAGCACACACGCGCGCTCCTCCAGCCAAGTGAGCTTCTGCAGCTTGGCGTGGCCACCCCTGGCACGGGCCTGGCGATTAAAGGCTACTTTAGTCTGCAAGAGAAAGGACGGGCTGTAAGTGCGCAGTGTAGCCCTGATGTAGTGTGCACTGCCTCCCATGGTGGAATAGCTTGACCAGAGTGAAGCCCTGATGTAGTGTGCACTGCCTCCCATGGTGGAATAGCTTGGCCAGAGTGAAGCCCTGATGTAGTGTGCTCTGCCTCCCATGGTGGAATAGCTTGGCCAGAGTGAAGCCCTGATGTAGTGTGCGCTGCCTCCCATGGTGGAATAGCTTGGCCAGATTGTAGCCCTGATGTAGTGTGCACTGCCTCCCATGGTGGAATAGCTTGGCCAGAGTGAAGCCCTGATGTAGTGTGCACTGCCTCCCATGGTGGAATAGCTTGGCCAGAGTGAAGCCCTGATGTAGTGTGCTCTGCCTCCCATGCTGGAATAGCTTGGCCAGAGTGAAGCCCTGATGTAGTGTGCACTGCCTCCCATGGTGGAATAGCTTGGACAGAGTGAAGCCCTGATGTAGTGTGCACATCCTCCCATGGTGGAATAGCTTGGCCAGAGTGTAGAGTGCCGAATGGCCAATTGATGCTCATGACTGTCCCAATGCTGCTGGCTGAGGGCTGGCCAATAGGACTTTCAGCTCCCTTTGCCCATCATGTCAGGTGTACATGCAAGAATGAGGAGGAGACTGGAAAGGGTACTCACCCTGACAATCCTGGTCAGGTCGTTGTATTTTTTACGACATTGTTTGTGGGTCCTGGGGGCATCGCCGGTGAACGTCACCCTCTGGGCGATCTGCTTCCAGGCTTTGGTGTAGTCGTGGTGTGTTGGATTCCTCCCACTCTCTGGGAACAAGATCTTGCACCTCACCTCCAGAGCTGTGACCATTATATGCAGATCACCCTCTGAGAAGCGCAGGGCACGCTGACGGGCCTTCTCTGGCGTTGCCATGACTCCCTGGGGCTGAGCAGCAGTGTTGAGGCCTCTTTGCAAGGCTGCAGTGTGCAGGGCGTGGCAGCAGATCAATTCGTCCCTTCCCCCTTTAAGAGCTCGTCAGCGCCACGGGGTCTGCTGTCAATCAAAAAATGACCGCACCCGCGTTGCGCCCCGCCTGGGCGCTATCCCTCTGGACCGCCGGCTTAGCGCCTAAAGATAGTAGTGGAACGCCTCTTTTAGCACTCCACCAACCTCTTAGGGCGAAGCCACTGAATTTCCGGCAACGGGGCGCTACTTTGGGGCGGGCGCTAACTTCGGGCGGGCGCTAAGGTTAGCGCCCCAAAACTGCCTATACTGAAAATCTAGCCCTGAGAATTTCTATTGAAGGCAGAGTTTAGGAAACAGACCAGCAGTATGTCTCTTTACACAGAGGGGAGATTGACAGCTTGACAGTAACTTTGCAAAGTCAAACTGTCTATGAGGTAAAATATGATTTAACCGCTGCAACTATGAGGTAGAGGTCCGGAGTGAAACTGTACCATGTTCTGGTCATCCCACACCCTGAGGCTAAGATTATCCTTCGCCAGCAGGGCAAAACGGGTGGAATCGCATCGGCCGCCCCTACACATCCCACCTGATATTCAGTCCCATTATCACCCCTACATCCGCGCCTGTTATTCTGTCCCACTATAGGCCGCCCTACATTCCCCGCCTGATATTCACTCCCATTATCAGCCGTACACTCCGCGCCTGATATTCTGTCCCATTATCACCCCTGCAACGTGCCTGATATTCTGTCCCACTATAGGCCGCCCTACACTCCCCGCCTGATATTCAGTCCCATTATCACCCCTACACTCCCCGCCTGATATTCTGTCCCATTATCACCCCTACACTCCCCGCCTGATATTCAGTCCCATTATGACCCGTACACTCCGCGCCTGATATTCTGTCCCATTATCACCCCTACACTCCCCCCCTGATATTCAGTCCCATTATCACCCCTAAACACCCCGCCTGATATTCAGTCCCATTATCGGCCCCTACACTCCCCGCCTGATATTTAGTCTCATTATCACCCCTACACTCCCCGCCTGATAGTCTGCCCCATTATCACCCCTACACACCCCGCCTGATATTCTGTCCCAGTATCGGCCCCTACACTCCTCGACTGATAGTCAGTCCCATTATTGGCTGCCATACACTCCCTGCATGATATTCAGTTCCATTATCGGCCCCTACATTCCCCACCTGATATTCAGTCACATTATCGGCCCCTACATCCCCGCCTGATATTCAGTCCCATTATCGGCCCCTACATCCCCGCCTGATATTCAGTCCCATTATCGGCCCCTACAATTAGGAAGGGCAGACAGGAAGGAAAGGGAGGTGGGGTTGCTTTGTTAATCAAGGATGGAATCACTGCAATAGTCAGAAAAGTTATTGGGTCAAAGGATAAGGATAGCGAAACAGTTTGGGTGGAGATAAGGAATAATAAAGGGAAAAAGTCACTAGTGGGCGTAGTCTATAGGCCTCCTAACAGTTGCAAATCTGTTGGTCGGTGTATAAATCAGGAAATAGTTGGGGCTTGTAATAAGGGAACAGCTATAATCATGGGGGATTTTAACTTTCATATTGACTGGACTAATCAAATTGGGCATGGCAGCCTTGCGGAAGAGTTCATAGAGTGTATTAGGGATGGATTCCTTGAGCAGTGTGTAACTGAACCAACCAGGGGGCAGGCAATCTTAGATCTGGTCCTGTGTAATGAGACAGGGTTAATAAAAAATGTCCTAATAAAGGATCCCCTTGGAATGAGTGACCATAATATGGTTGAATTGCACATTCAGTTTGAGGGTGAGAGAGTTGGATCTCAAACCAGCGTACTGACCTTAAATAAAGGAGACTATGAAGGTATGAGAGCAGAATTGACTAAAGTGGACTGGGAAAACAGATTAAAGTGTAAGACGGTACAAGAGCAGTGGTCTACATTCAAGGAGATATTTCACATCTTTCAAGATAAATATATTCCACTGAGGAAAAAGCAGAGTAAAAGAAAAGACAGCCATCCGTGGATTAGTAATGTAATAAAGGATAGTATCCGACTGAAAACCAGGGCATATAAAGTAGCCAAATCTAGTGTGAGGATAGAAGATTGGGAAGCATTTAAAAGCCAGCAAACAATAACTAAAAGATTAATTAAGAAAGGGAAGATAGATTATGAAAGTAAACTAGCAAAAAATATAAAAACAGATAGCAAGAGTTTCTACAGCTATATAAAAAGAAAAAGTGTGGCTAAAGTGAACGTTGGTCCCTTAGAGGATGGGACCGGGAAACTAGTGGTGGGGAACATGGAGATGGCAAAGACGCTGAACAAATATTTTGGAGCAGTCTTTACAGTAGAGGACACTAAAAAAATCCCAACACAGGACAAACAGGGGCAATGGGGGGGAGGAGCTAAGCACGATTAAAATCACTAAGGAGATGGTACTCGGTAAAATAATGGGACTTAAGGCGGATAAATCCCCCGGACCTGATGGACTACATCCTAGGGTCTTGAGAGAAGTGGCGGCAGGGATTGTGGATGCATTGGTGATTATTTTCCAAAACTCCCTGGACTATGGAAAGGTCCCGGCAGATTGGAAAACTGCTAATGTTACACCCTTATTTAAGAAGGGGAGTAGACAAAAAGCCGGAAACTATAGACCAGTTAGCCTAACATCTGTGGTGGGCAAAATGTTGGAGTCCATTATTAAGGAGACATTAACAGAGCATTTGGAAAAACATAACTTAATAGGACAGAGTCATCATGGTTTTATGAAGGGGAAGTCATGTTTGACAAATTTGCTCGAATTCTTTGAGGACGTAACATACAGGGTGGATAAAGGGGAACCAGTGGATGTAGTGTATTTAGACTTCCAAAAGGCATTTGACAAGGTTCCACACAAAAGATTACTGATCAAGATAAAAAAATTACGGGATTGGGGGTAATATACTGGCATGGGTGCAAGATTGGCTATCTAACAGAAAACAAAGGGTTGGGATAAATGGTTCATTCTCGGGCTGGCAAACAGTAACCAGTGGTGTTCTGCAGGGGTCAGTGCTAGGACCCCAACTCTTCACAATCTATATTAACGATTTGGAGGAAGGGCCCGAGTGCAACATATCCAAGTTTGCCAACGATACAATGATGGGAGGGAAAGCAGTGAGTGAGGAGGACATAAAAAACCTGCAAAAGGAAGGACATAGACAGGCTAAGTGAGTGGGCAGAGATTTGGCAGATGCAATATAATGTTGGAAAGTGTGAGGTTATGCACTTTGGCAGAAAAAAATCAAAAAGCAAGTTATTATCTAAATGGAGAGAAACTGCAAAGTGCTACAGTACAAAGGGATCTGGGGGTCCTGGTGCATGAAACACAAAAAGTTAGTATGCAGGTGCAGCAGGTGATCAGGAAGGCCAATGGAATCTTGGCTTTTATTGCAAGGGGGGTGGAGTATAAAAACAGGGAAGTCTTGCTGCAGTTATACAGGGTATTGGTGAGGCCACACCTGGAATACTGCCTGCAGTTTTGGGTTCCATATTTAAGAAAATATATACTTGCTCTCCAGGCGGTTCAGAGAAGGTTCACTCGGTTCATTCCGGAGATGAGGGGGTTGACATATGAGGAAAGGTTGAGTAGGTTGGGACTCTACTCATTGGAGTTCAGAAGAATGAGAGGCGATCTTATCGAAACATATATGATTGTGAGGGGGCTTGACCGGGTGGATGCGGTGAGGATGTTTCCACTGATGGGTGAGACTAGAACTAGGGGGCATAATCATAGAATAAGGGGCTGCCCTCTCAAAATTGAGATGAGGAGAAACTTCTTCACTCAGAGGGTAGCAAATCTATGGAATTTGCTACCCCAGAGAGCTGTGGAAGCTGCAACATTAAATAAATTTAAAATGGAGATAGACAGTTTCCGAGCAGAAAAGGGAATTAGGGGTTACGGGGAGAGGACAGGGATGTGGACGTGAGTCTACATTCGGATCAGCCTTGATCCTATTGAATGGCGGAGCAGGCCCGAGGGGCCGTATGGCCTACTCCTGCTCCTACTTCTATGTACATTCCCCACCTGATATTCAGTCCCATTATCGGTCCCTACACTCCTTGCCTGATATTCTATCCCATTATCGGCCGCTATACTCCCTGCTTGATATAGGAGGAAAAATTCAGTTGGTAGCACCACCTGTTATCACCTTAAGAGGGTGCTAAGTGGGGCGCAAACCAACTAGCACCCGGGCGCGGTGATATCTTTGCCTCTCACGAAATTGAGCAGACATTTTGTGGCGGCACTAAACAATACCGCCCGATCACCTGCGCACACAGATCTTGACATCATTCGAGAGTGCAACGCCCTTGGGGCACCCCGGACGAGAAATTCAGTGGCGGCCCCTCCTTCCCGCCTGGCGATACCAATGACAGGTTGACTGGAACGCATCCCAGTTGCTGTGGGGCTGGGGGGGGGGGCGCTATTTAAAGGGGGCCTCTTCCTCGCTTTATGTGGTAGCCATTTTTGCGCCACTCGTTCTGAAAGAGAGAGAGAGATTTGAAGAGAGACAAAGAACGAAAGAGAGACTTCTGCATTGAGTCAACGCTGCCTGAGGTAGTTTTGGCTTCTGACCATAACTTTGAAGGTACTTTGCTTTTTTACCTTCATAACTTTGATTGCCCAGATACTATGGGGACTGCAATGGATGGGAACGTCGTTCATCTACATCACATTAGAAGGGCACAGAGACGCAGAGAGGGAGCGGCAATCATAGCCAGACAGAGGAAAGCCAACAGGCCACGGTACAGGAGACCTTACCCTCCCAGGGATTTTCGCCAACAGTTCTCCTACATTAATATGTCTGAGGAGCACTGGTTGCAAAGGCTGTTATTCAGCAAGGAGGTGTTCACTGAGCTCTGCCACCTGCTTCAGCCAGATCTGCAGCCTCAACTGAGGAGCAGGACGTCTCAGTCAGTGGCAGTGAAGATAACAGTGGCTCCCAACTTTTATGCCACCGGCTCATTTCAACCAGCTGCTGGGGACATTGCCAATATCTCCCAGTTCACGGTGCATCAGGCAGGTAACACATGCCCTCTTTAAAAGGAGACGAGAGTACATCTCTTTCCCCATGACCCTGGACAAGCAGCAAGAACGCGCAACAGGCTTTGCAATGATAGCGGGCTTCCCCATGGTCCAGGGCGCCATTGAGTGCATGCATGTGGCTTTGCAGCTGCCGCAAGAGAATGACGAGGATTTCTGCAACCGAAAGGGCTTCCATTCCTTAAACGTCCAGTTGGTCTGTGACCACAGACAGCCGATACTCGCTGTCAATGCCCACTTTCCAGGCAGCAGCCACGATGCCTTCATCCTGCGCCAGACTTCTGTGGCAGACCTTTTCCAGGCACTGCTTCACCCAGGAGGTTGGCTTCTCGGGGACAAGGAATATCCTCTGTGCACCTGGCTGATGACAGCGCTCCATTCGCCCAGCACCCCTGCTGAGCTACGATACAACGAGAGCCATCAAGCTACCAGGAACATCGTTGAGCACAAACTCAGCATGCTCAAGCAATGGTTCCAATGTCTGGACCATTCTGGAGGAGCCCTGCAGTACTCGCCTGAGCGAGCCTCCCACTTCGTTGTTGTGTGCTGCATGCTGCATAACCTTGCAATCCTCAGGACCCAGCCAATGCCACCATACATTGGAGCACGAGCAGAGGAGGAGGAGGAAGATGAACAGGATGATCATCAGCAGCACCAAGGCGGGAGGGAGGCACAAAGTGGAAGGGCCATCCTGCAAAGGCTCATAACAAGTTGCTTCTAGGCCCCCTCTGAGGGAATGGCTTCTGCCATTCAAACAACCTGAATGAAACCATCCCGCAACACCGAAGCCGGATAAGGCAACAATGAGTGCAAAGAACAAACATGTACATTTTGAATACAGACACATTCACAAACTCTGTGTGTCTCATTTCCACTTGACAAAACCATAGAAAGGAACACAAAAAGCAATCATTCACATAACTGGCTCTCACAACCTGGAGACAATGTCCAAAACAGTAACAAAAATTTGACCAGGATACTCTGCCTTCAATGAAACAATGAAAAACATTTTGCCACACCTCCTACTTTTTGCCCTTCGAGGGTGATCTGCTTCCCTTGCGAAATTGTTCCCTTCCCACCCTGCAGCCCCTCCGTAATGGGACCCCAGTGGCTGGAGCAAGGCTGGGGGAAGGCTGCTGAGTGTCAGAAACTGAGACTGCAGATGCCCTTGAGGGACGGCCTGGACCAGCTCTGGGCCTGGAGGGCCCGGCTGCTGATTGCACCAACTCTGCATGGGTGGCAGCAGTCTGTCCTACATTTGGTGGCAACTGATGTGGAGAACGGCCAGTGGTGGCAGCAGGAATGCTTTCATCTTGAGAGAGGACAGCAACTCCCTGCTCGACCGACACACTGGCACTCCCATGGGGCAGCATTTCAGCATCCAGAGCAATCTGATGGAGCACAGATTGCTGGCCTTCTGTGGCACGGTGAGAGCCCCGGGGAAATCTGCCTGATCCAGCGAGGGTGGCAGCAGTCAGTGCTCATGTGCCTGCCTGATATTCAGTCCCATTATCGGCCACCCTATACCCCCACCTGATATTCAGTCCCATTATCGACCCCTACACTCCCCGCATGATAGTCAGTCCCAGTATTGGCCGCCCTACACTCGCTGCCTGATATTCAGTCCCATTATCGGCCGCCCTACACTCCCTGCCCGATATTCAGTCCCATTATCGGCCGCCCTACAGTCCCTGCCTGATCTTCATCCGCATTATCGCCCGCCGTACTCTCCCCACCTGATATTCTGTCTCATTATCGGCCACCCTACACTCCCCACCTGATATTCAGTCCCATTATCGGCCGCCCTACAATCCCCGCCTGATATTCAGTCCCATTATCAGCCACCCTACACTCCCCCCTGACATTCCATCCCACTTTCGGCCGCCCAAAATCCCCGCTCGATATTCAATCTGATTATCGGCCGCCCTACATTCCCCCCCTGATGTTCCGATCCACTTTCGGCCGCCCTACTGTCGCTGCTTGATGTTCAGTCTGATTACTGGCCGACCTACACTCCCCCCTGATATTCAGTCCCATTATCAGCCGCCCTACACTTCCCGCCCTATATTCAGTCTGATTATCGGCCGCCCTACACTCCCCCCCTGATATTCAGTCCCACTTTCGGCCGCCCTACAGTCCTCACTTGATATTCAGTCTGATTATCGGCCGCCCTGCACTCCCCCCCTGATATTCAGTCCCATATCCGGCCGCCCTACAGTCCCTGCTTGATATTCAGTCCCATTATCCACCGCCCCTGCACTCCCCGCCTGATATTCAGTCGCATTGGCTTCACTAGAATTGAAAATGGAGCGGCGAGTACAACAGACAGCCGATACGATAGTGCCCCTGTAGAGCTGACCTCCAAGAGGAATTTGTAAACATGAATTTGAATTTCGGGAGATGGTCTAAACGAGTGATATGGAATTAGCTGCCTGATTTTCCTTAAAATTGAATGGAATGGGATGGAAAATCGGGTGCAGAATTTAACAGGTGGCTGATTCGATTGAGCCATTGCTCCTCTTCCAATATTGCGGTGGGATCTTTAGGGCTAAAAATTCAGTTGAGTGCCATTTGGGGCACCAAGCTCGCCTGGGCGCCGGAATTACCGCTGTGAGCAGAGCCACTTGCGCCATCCAGATATTCAGTTTCTGCGCCCCAAATGGAAAGGGGCCGCTAAATGAGGATTCCCACGCCCCGCTTGGGGCGCTGAAACTGAATTTTGGTGCGCTAAGTGCCGCAGCACCACACGCTGCGGCACAGCAGGCTGCGGTACTGCAGGCCTTCCTCCCACTGTTAAGGGGGAGGTGCCTGCAACAGCGCGATCCCCGCTCGCGAGTGCCGGCAAATGAGCCCGGCACCAAGGAGAAGTGCCGGGCTCTCGGGAAACAGCCGGCAATGCTGCGGGAGGGGGGTGTAGGAGGCCGGGGACGGAGGTGCGGGCAGGCGGGCACCAAAAAAGCAGCCGGCCGCACCTCCACCTTAACGAGCGCCACTACCGCCACAGGTAGGCCCCTGTGTACCGGTCGCTATTTGCGGCCGGCGCTGAAGAGGCGGGCGTGACCAAGTATGGCCATCGGCACGATAGCGGGGCGCTGCGCACACCGATGATGTCATCAGTGGTGGCGCAGCGCTATAGGCTAACGCCACCATTAGCGCCCCACTAAATATCTCAGTAGGTGTGGCCAGTGGCGCGAAAGCCACTGAGTGCCCTCTTTGTGTGCAAACTGATGGCGCAGGCCACTGAATTTCTAGGCCTTAGTGTCCACCGGGGAGGGCAGATGAGACAAAGATTTAACGTCTCATCATACTTTTAATCTGAGCGTCAGGGTTCAAGTCCCTGTTCGGGCGCTGCTTTAAAATCAAGATTCTCAATCCCCACTTTCTTGCAGCTCCAAGAAACTGAACAATTCACCCTGATATTTGCTGCAGTTTTGTTTTAACTCTGAACTACAATGGGTTAAATTAATTGGATATGTCGCATCAACTTGCATTGAATTCGCTTGTATTTAGATGATTGAGGGTGACCTCGTCGAGATGTTTAAAATTATAAAATGCTTCGATGAGGCAGATAAAGAGAAACAAGTTCCTTTACTGGGGGGATCTAGAACAAGGGAACAGAAACTTAAAATTAGAGCCAGGCTGTTAAGGAGTGAAATCAGGAAGTGTTTTTTCACAGACTGGTTGGTGGAAGTCTGCAACTCGCTCCGCCAAAAGGCTGTGGATGCTGGGAGTCAATGGTAGATTTCAGGACTGAGACCAACATGTTTCTGCTGGGTCAGGGAATCGACCGAAATGGAGCAAAGGCGGGTGAATGAAGTTGAGGTGCAGATCAGCCATGATCTGACTGAAGAGCGGATCAGGTTCAATGGCTGAATAACCTGCTCCTGTTTTTAATGTTCCTAAACACAATTCCTACACCGCTGCTCCTGAAAGTTTGCGCAAAAAGAACAAGTTAAACACTCAGTGGCTTTGAGTGAGAGCCCGTGAGGCTGCCTCAGTTTACAGGTATTGTTTCTTTTGCCTGGCAGTGAGCGCGGAGTGGATGTAACCTGCTGTTTAGATGAAATAAATTGAATTCCAGTGACGGAACCCTCCCGAAATGACGCGATTTCTGGTATCACCAGAGCCTGCTTCACTCCATCACACTTAAAGCCCGCCTCCGACCGTCACGTTAAAAGGTGAACCAGGCCACTGAGTCAAACCGTCCAGTTTCCAGGTTGCAGTCCAAGTCACGCTGCCCTGTCTACCTCCCTACTGCACTCAGGAGGGTCTAACACAGGGCTCGCGGCTCGTGGTCAACAATGTCCCCGGTGATGACACTCACACTCCTGCTCTTCAGTGCCTCGTACCCGGCAACATCCCAACAATGCAGTAAGTGTGATTTGTTATTTAGTTCTCAATGTTAACCTAAACCTGATGTTTATCATTTAGCTGAATTATTTCGTAATTTAGAATTAAAGAACAATAGAATCATGGAACCTTCAGTGCAGAAAGAGCCCATTCGGCCCATCGTACCTCTGTCTGCTCTCTGAAAGAGCACTTAGTCCCACCCACCCTGTTCTTCCCCCAAATCCCTGCCCCTTTTCCTCTTCATGTACTCATCCAATTCCGCTTTCGAAAGTTACTATAGAATATGCTTCAGTCACCATTTCAGGCAGAGCATTTCAGATCGTAGCAACATTGCTGATTTTTTTGTAAAAATCTCCTAATTCCAACCCTCCCTCCCCGTTGGTTCTTTTGCCAGTTATTTTAAATCTGTGTCCTCTGATTACTGAATCTCCTGCCAGTGGAAGTTGTTTCTTCTTATTTGCTCTATCAAAACTCTTCATGATTTTGATCACCTCTATTAAACCTCCCTTTAACGTTTTCTACATTAAGGAGAACAGTCCCAGCTTCATCAGTCTCTCCACATAACTGAAGTCCCTCATCTCTGCTACCATTCTGGTAAATCTCCTCTGCACCCTTTCCAAGGCCTTGACTAAAGTGTATTGCTCAGAATTGGACACAATGCACTAACTGAAACATAACTAATGATTTATAAACCTGTGCGACAAATTCTTTGCTTTTCTACTCTGTGCCTCTATTTAGAAAGCCAAGGATCCAGTCATTTTTTTAAAGATTTGTCAATACGTCCTGCCACCGTCAAAGATTTGTGTACGTGAACCCGAGGTCTCTCTCTTCCTGCGCCCCTAATACAATTGTACTATTTAGTTTATATTTCCTCTCCTCATTCTTCATTCAAAGTGCACCATTTCAGATTTCTCTGCATTGAATGTCATCTCCAATGTGACTGCCCATTGCACTAGTCTGTCTGTGTCCTCCTGAAGTCTGCTACTATTCTTCTCTCTGTTTACTACAATGCATGTTCTTACTGTATGTTCATATGTTGTGTTCACCAGCCACGTGCGCCTTCTGATTATCCTCAAGCTCTTTAAGTGTTATTGTTTCCATAATGTTCATTACACGCGAGTGGATTAATAATTGGGTTGTGGATTCCAGCGGCTCCAGATAATCAGCAGAAATCACTTCTACGGAGTATAGAGAGGAAACTGAGTGATCTGTCCGTGGAGCCAGACCCCAGGGCATTCATTGCCCTGCGCCTGGGGAGTGAGCATGACCTGCAGAGTGAACAAGCCATTCTCCGGAGGTTGAGTGAGGCAGTTGTTAGAAAGGTGGTGTCAGGTAAGCTTTAATCTATTAGTTAATGTGGACATATCGGGATTAAATCTTCATTACTGTTGACAGGATGAGTGGTTGGCAAACTTTTATTAATTAAGGCAATTAGAATCTAAGATTAGCCCCATGATACTAATGAAGCAACTTGTAGCCCATTCATGTCGTCTTGCTCTGTTTGATATCAGAACATAACATTTGGGATAGAATATATATATAATTTGAGATGTTACTCATGGATAGTGCAGCGTGTTTGGGAGGATCAGGTGGTTTTGGTTCACTAAACTCTCCAGCACCGGGTATTCCTCGCCTCATGTCTGGTACTGTTGCAGACTAACTTATAGAGACTGATTAATATGATTAGACAACAATCCCACTGTCATTCCATCATGCGACTACAAGGAAGGTAGAAGAAGATCTAGATGCACGTTGTTCTTTAGTCGCCCCAGCAATTACAATGTTCCGAATAGAGGCTTCGTCCATTTGAAATATACAGTTTAATTTAAAAATAGCAGCTAATATGATTGTCAGTGGCGCCTATTTTGTGAGATTAGCCAATGTTGAAAGTTGACACACGTCATGCGATTCTCCTTTTTCCCAGTGCAGTTCACTTTATTATAGTTTACAGTCTTTCAACCATTTGAATCAAGATCCCAGGTATTATCTTGCAGCAATGTGCCATTGCAGTTTTTGTATATGTCTCTGTGTGTTTGTGTGTATATGTATATGTGTGTGTGTGTGTTTCCACGTTTCATTGTGTATATCTTTCTGTGGTTATCTTTGCGAGTGTGTGTGTGCATGTCTAAATTTAAAATTATCCCCTGAATCATTTCATATGGACTTTGAAGATGACACGGCTTTATTGGAACAAGAAGGGAGAGTTCTGCTGGTGTCTCGGCCAACATTAACTCCCCAGCTAACACCCAAAGTAGTTTAAAGAGAGAGGAGAGTGAAGGGGGAGAAACTTACATTTCTATCGTGCCTTTGCTTCACAGCCAATGAAATGCAGCCACTATTCTTTTATAGACAACCTCGATAACCAACTGGACACAAGATGCCACAAGTAGCAATGAGGTAAATTACCAGTTAACCATGTCCTTGGTTAAGAATTTAGAACTGGTTATCTGGCTATTCACTTCACTGCTGTTTGTGGGATATTGCTGTCCAGAAAATAGCTCTGAATTGATCGTTATAACAAGGGTAATTGCACTTCAAATCATTTATTACACGCGAAGATCTTTGAGTCGTTTTTGAGAGTGAGAATAAGGTGAAAAATTAATGCAAGTCTTCAGAGTGTAGAAGAGGAATTTAGAAACACTAACCAGTTTGGTATTGATGGACCCAGTCAGAACAAACTGAATCTCGTTTGATCCTATGCTGCCAGGTGAAAACTTCCCATAGACCAGTTGGTTATCGACATCTTAGCCTTCAGATCCTCTTGTCGGAACTCAGCCAAGATATCGACAGGGAACAAAGAGGAGAATTTGGTGGAGGTGCTACGTGAGAGGCTGTACAGTGAACTGCATCAAGTACCTAGAATAACAACTACTAAAGGTAACGTTGTGCACTCATGCTTTAGGCATGTTATTTGCATAGAGATTGAGATGCATCTTTCAGCAAACACAAGCTGAAAACCTCCAAACACAGTCACATCTCAGTCTATACCTCTCTCCATAATCAGGAATTGCATTCCCATCTCGGTCTGTACCTCTCTCAATAAACAACAATCACACACTCATATCTCAGTCTGTACCACTCTCCATAACCAGGAAACACACTCATATCTCAGTCTGTGCCTCTCTCCATAACCTGGAAACACACTCATATCTCAGTCTGTACCTCACTCCATAAACAGGAAACACACTCATATCTCAATCTGTACCTCTCTCCATAACCTGGAAACACACTCATATCTCAGTCTGTAGCTCTCTACATAACCAGGAAACACACTCATATCCCAGTCTGTACCTCTCTCCATAACCAGGAAACATACTCAAATCTCAGTCTGTACCTCACTCCATAACCAGGAAACACACTCATATCACAGTCTGTACCTCTCTCCATAACCAGGAAACACACTCATATCTCAGTCTGTACCTCTCTCCATAACTAGAAATCACACTCATATCTCAGTCTGTACCTGTCTCCAACACCAGGAAACACACTCATATCTCAGTCTGTATCTCTCTCCATAACCAGGAAACACACTCATATCTCAGTCTGTACCTCGCTACATGACCAGGAAACACACTCATATCTCAGTCTGTACCTCTCTCCATAACCAGGAAACACACTCATATCTCAGTCTGTACCTCTCTCCATAACCAAGAAACACACTCATATCTCAGTCTGTACCTCTCTCCATAACCAGGAAACACACTCATATCTCAGTCTGTACCTCTCTCCATGACCAGGAGACACACTCATATCTCAGTCTGTACCTGTCTCCATAGCCAGGAAACACACTCATATCTCAGCCTGTACCTCTCTCCATAACCAGGAAACACACTCATATCTCAGTCTGTACCTCTCTCCATAACCAGGAAACAGGCTCATATCTCAGTCTGTACCTCTCCCCATAACCAGGAAACACACTCACATCTCAGTCTGTACCTCTCTCCATAACCAAGAAACACACTCATATCTCAGTCTGTACCTCTCTCCATAACCAAGTAACACACACATATCTCAGTCTGTACCTCTTTCCACAACCAGGAAACAAACTCATATCTCAGTCTGTACCTCTCTCCATGACCAAGAAACAAACTCATAACTCAGTCTGTACCTCTCTCCACAACCGGGAAACAAACTCATATCTCAGTCTGTACCTCTCTCCATAACGAGGAAACACACACATATCTCAGTCTGTACCTCTCTCCACAACCAGGAAACACACTCCCATTTGAGTCTGTACCTCTCTCCATAACCCGTAAACACACTCATATCTCAGTCTGTACCTGTCTCCATAACCAGGAAAAACACTCATATCTCAGTCTGTCCCTCTCTCCATAACCAGGAAACACACTCATATCTCAGTCTGTACCTGTCTCCAGAACCAGGAAAGAAACTCATATCTCAGTCTGTACCTCTCTCCATAACCAGGAAACAAACTCATATCTCAGTCTGTTCCTCTCCCCATAACCAGGAAACACACTCACATCGCAGTCTGTACCTCTCTCCATAACCAAGAAACACGCTCATATCTCAGTCTGTACATCTCTCCATAACCAGGAAACACACTCATATCTCAGTCTGTACCTGTCTCCATAACCAGGAAACAAACTCATATCTCAGTCTGTACCTCACTCCATAACCAGGAAACACACTCATATCTCAGTCTGTACCTTTCTCCACAACTAGAAATCACACTCATATCTCAGTCTGTACCTGTCTCCAACACCAGGAAACAAACTCATATCTCGGTCTGTACCTCTCTCCATAACCAGGAAACACACTCATATCTCAGTCTGTACCTGTCTCCATAACCAGGAAACACACTCACATCTCAGTCTGTACCTCTCTCCATAACCAGGAAACACACTCATATCTCAGTCTGTACCTCTCTCCATGACCAGGAAACACACTCATATCTCAGTCTGTACCTGTCTCCATAGCCAGGAAACACACTCATATCTCAGTCTGTATCTCTCTCCATAACCAGGAAACACACTCATATCTCAGTCTGTACCTCTCTCCATAACCAGGAAACACGCTCATATCTCAGTCTGTACCTCTCTCCATAACCAGGAAACACACTCACATCTCAGTCTGTACCTCTCTCCATAACCAAGAAACACACTCATATCTCAGTCTGTACCTCTCTCCATAACCAGGAAACACACTCATATCTCAGTCTGTACCTCTCTCCATAACCAGGAAACACACTCATATCTCAGTCTGTACCTCTCTCCACAACCAGGAAACAAACTCATATCTCAGTCTGTACCTCTCTCCATAACCAGGAAACACATTCATATCTCAATCTGTACCTCTCTCCATAACCAGTAAACTCACTCATATCTCAGTCTGTACCTGTCTCCATAACCAGGAAACACACTCATATCTCAGTCTGTACCTCTCTCCATAACCAGGAAACACACTCATATCTCAGTCTGTACCTGTCTCCATAACCAGGAAACACACTCATATCTCAGTCTGTACCTGTCTCCATAAACAAGAAACACTCTCATATCTCAGTCTGTACCTCTCTCCAGAACCAGGAAACACACTCATATCTCAGTCGATACCTCTCTCCATAACCAGGAAACATACTCATATCTCAGTCTGATCCTCTCTCCACAACCAGGAAACACACTCATATCTCAGTCTGTACCTCTCTCCATAACCAGGAAACATACTCCCTTCTGTGTCTGTACCTCTCCCCATAACAAGAAAACACACACATATCTCAGTCTGTACCTCTCCCCATAAACAGGAAACACACTCATATCTCAGTCTGTACCTCTCTCCATAACCAGGAAACACACTCATATCTCAGGCTATACCTCTCTTCATAACCAGGAAACACACTCATATCTCAGTCTGTACCTCTCTCCACAACCGGGAAACACACTCATATCTCAGTCTGTACCTCTCTCCACATTCAGGAAACATAATCCCATCAGAGTCTGTACCTCTCTCCATAACCAGGAAACACACTCATATCACAGTCTGTACCTCTCTCCACAACCAGGAAACACACTCATATCTCAGTCTGTACCTCTCGCCATGACCAGGAAACACACTCATAACTCAGTCTGTACCTGTCCCCATAACCTCCAATCACACTCATATCTCAGTCTGTATCTCTCTACATAACCAGGAAACACACTCATATCTCAGTCTGTACCTCTCTCCAAAACCATGAAACACACTCATATCTTAGTCTGTAACTCTCTCCATAACCAGGAAACGCACTCATATCTCAGTCTGTACCTCTCTCCATAACCAGAAAACACACTCATATCTCAGTCTGTACCTCTCTACATAACCGGGAAACACACTCTTATCTCAGTCTGTTCCTGTCTCCATAAACAGGAAACACACTCATATCTCAGTCTTTACCTGTCTCCATAACCAGGAAACACACTCATATCTCAGTCTGTACCTCTCTCCATAAGCAGAAACACACTCATATCTCAGTCTGTACCTCTCTATATGACCAGGAAACACACTCATATCTCAGTCTGTACCTCTCTCCACAACCAGCAAACACACTCATATCTCAGTCTGTACCTCTCTCCATAACCAGGAAATACACTCATATCTCAGTCTGTACCTGTCCCCATAACCTCCAATCACACTCTTATCTCAGTCTGTACCTCTCTGCATAACCAGGAAACGCACACATATCTCAGTCTGTACCTCTCTCCATAACCAGGAAACACACTTATATCTCAGTCTGTACCTCTCTCCATAACCAGGAAACAAATTCATATCTCAGTCTGTGACTCTCTCTATAACCAGGAAACACACTCATATCTCAGTCTGTACCTCTCTCCATAACAAGGAAACACACTTATATCTCATTCTGTACCTCTCTCCATAACCAGGAAACACACTCATATCTCAGTCTGTAACTCTCCCCATAACCAGGAAACACATTCATATCTCAGTCTGTACCTCTCTACATAACCAGGAAACACAATCATATCTCAGTCTGTACCTCTCTCCATAACCAGGAAACACACTTATATCTCAGACTATACCTGTCCCCATAACCTCCAATCACACTCATATCTCAGTCTGTACCTCTCTACATAACCAGGAAACACACTCATATCTCTGTCTGTGCCTCACTCCATAACCAGGAAACACACTCATATCTCAGTCTGTACCTGTCTCCATAACTAGGAAACACACTCATATCTCAGTCTGTATCTCTCTCTATAACCAGGAAACATACTCATATCTCAGTCTGTAACTCTCGCCATAACCAGGAAACACATTCATATCTCAGTCTGTACCTCTCTACATAACCAGGAAACACACTCATATCTCAGTCTGCACCTCTCTCCATAACCTGGAAACACACTCATATCTCAGCCTGTACCTGTCTCCATAACCAGGAAACACATTCATATCTCAGTCTGTACGTCTCTCCATAACCATGATACACACTCATATCTCAGTCTGTACCTCTCTCCATAACCAGGAAACACACTCATATCTCAGTCTGTACCTCTCTCCACAAACAGGAAACACACTCATATCTCAGTCTGTACCTCTCTCCATAACCATGAAACACACTCATATCTTAGTCTGTAACTCTCTCCATAACCAGGAAACGCACTCATATCTCAGTCTGTACCTCTCTCCATAACCAGAAAACAAACTCATATCTCAGTCTGTACCTCTCTACATAACCGGGAAACACACTCCTATCTCAGTCTGTACCTGCCTCCATAACCAGGAAACACACTCATATCTCAGTCTGTACCTCTCTCCATAAGCAGGAAACACACTCATATCTCAGTCTGTACCTCTTTACATGACCAGGAAACACACTCATATCTCAGTCTGTACATCTCTCCATAACCAGGAAACACACTCATCTCTCAGTCTGTACCTGTCTCCATAACCAGGAAACACACTCATACCTCAGTCTGTACCTCTCTCCATAACCAGGAAACACACTCCCATCTCAGTCTGCATCTCTCTCCATAACCAGGAAACGCACTCATATCTCAGTCTGTTCCTCTCTCCATAACCAGGAAACACACTCATATCTTAGTCTGTACCTCTCTCCATAACCAGGAAACACACTCATATCTCAGTCTGTACCTGTCTCCATAACCAGGAAACACACTCATAGCTCAGTCTGTACCTCTCTCCATAACCAGGAAACACACTCATATCTCAGTCTATGCCTCTGTCCATAACCAAGAAACACACTCATATCTCAGTCTGTACCTGTCTCCATAACCAGGAAATACACTCATACCTCAGTCTGTACCTCTCCCCATAACCAGGAAACACACTCACATTTCAGTCTGTACCTCTCTCCATAACCAGGAAACACATTCATGTCTCAGTCTTTACCTCTCTCCAGAACTAGGAAACACACTCATATCTCAGTCTGTACCTCTCCCCATAACCAGGAAACACACACATATCTCAGTCTGTACCTCTCCCTATAAACAGGAAACACACTCATATCTCAGTCTGTACCTCTCTCCAGAACCAGGAAACACACTCATATCTCAGTCTATACCTCTCTCCATAACCAGGAAACACACTCATATCTCAGTCTGATCCTCTCTCCACAACCAGGAAACACACTCATATCTCAGTCTGTACCTCTCTCCATAACCAGGAAACATACTCCCTTCTGAGTCTGTACCTCTCCCCATAACAAGAAAACACACACATATCTCAGTCTGTACCTCTCCCCATAAACAGGAAACACACTCATATCTCAGTCTGTACCTCTCTCCATAACCAGGAAACAAACTCATATCTCAGGCTATACCTCTGTTCATAACCAGGAAACACACTCATATCTCAGTCTGTACCTCTCTCCACAAGCGGGAAACACACTCATATCTCAGTCTGTACCTCTCTCCAAAATCAGGAAAAACACTCCCATCTGAGTCTGTACCTCTCTCCATAACCAGGAAACACACTCATATCACAGTCTGTACCTCTCTCCACAACCAGGAAACACACTCATATCTCAGTCTGTACCTCTCGCCATAACCAGGAATCACACTCATATCTCAGTCTGTAACTCTCCCCATAACCAGGAAACACATTCATATCTCAGTCTGTACCTCTCTACATAACCAGGAAACACAATCATATCTCAGTCTGTACCTCTCTCCATAACCAGGAAACACACTTATATCTCAGACTATACCTGTCCCCATAACCTCCAATCACACTCATATCTCAGTCTGTACCTCTCTACATAACCAGGAAACACACTCATATCTCTGTCTGTGCCTCACTCCATAACCAGGAAACACACTCATATCTCAGTCTGTACCTGTCTCCATAACCAGGAAACACACTCATATCTCAGTCTGTACCTCTCTCTATAACCAGGAAACATACTCATATCTCAGTCTGTAACTCTCGCCATAACCAGGAAACACATTCATATCTCAGTCTGTACCTCTCTACATAACCAGGAAACACACTCATATCTCAGTCTGCACCTCTCTCCATAACCTGGAAACACACTCATATCTCAGTCTGTACCTGTCTCCATAACCAGGAAGCACATTCATATCTCAGTCTGTACGTCTCTCCATAACCATGATACACACTCATATCTCAGTCTGTACCTCTCTCCATAACCAGGAAACACACTCATATCTCAGTCTGTACCTCTCTCCACAAACAGGAAACACACTCATATCTCAGTCTGTACCTCTCTCCATAACCATGAAACACACTCATATCTTAGTCTGTAACTCTCTCCATAACCAGGAAACGCACTCATATCTCAGTCTGTACCTCTCTCCATAACCAGAAAACAAACTCATATCTCAGTCTGTACCTCTCTACATAACCGGGAAACACACTCCTATCTCAGTCTGTACCTGCCTCCATAACCAGGAAACACACTCATATCTCAGTCTGTACCTCTCTCCATAAGCAGGAAACACACTCATATCTCAGTCTGTACCTCTTTACATGACCAGGAAACACACTCATATCTCAGTCTGTACATCTCTCCAGAACCAGGAAACACACTCATCTCTCAGTCTGTACCTGTCTCCATAACCAGGAAACACACTCATACCTCAGTCTGTACCTCTCTCCATAACCAGGAAACACACTCCCATCTCAGTCTGCATCTCTCTCCATAACCAGGAAACGCACTCATATCTCAGTCTGTTCCTCTCTCCATAACCAGGAAACACACTCATATCTTAGTCTGTACCTCTCTCCATAACCAGGAAACACACTCATATCTCAGTCTGTACCTGTCTCCATAACCAGGAAACACACTCATAGCTCAGTCTGTACCTCTCTCCTTAACCAGGAAACACACTCATATCTCAGTCTATGCCTCTGTCCATAACCAAGAAACACACTCATATCTCAGTCTGTACCTGTCTCCATAACCAGGAAATACACTCATACCTCAGTCTGTACCTCTCCCCATAACCAGGAAACACACTCACATTTCAGTCTGTACCTCTCTCCATAACCAGGAAACACATTCATGTCTCAGTCTTTACCTCTCTCCAGAACTAGGAAACACACTCATATCTCAGTCTGTACCTCTCCCCATAACCAGGAAACACACACATATCTCAGTCTGTACCTCTCCCTATAAACAGGAAACACACTCATATCTCAGTCTGTACCTCTCTCCAGAACCAGGAAACACACTCATATCTCAGTCTATACCTCTCTCCATAACCAGGAAACACACTCATATCTCAGTCTGATCCTCTCTCCACAACCAGGAAACACACTCATATCTCAGTCTGTACCTCTCTCCATAACCAGGAAACATACTCCCTTCTGAGTCTGTACCTCTCCCCATAACAAGAAAACACACACATATCTCAGTCTGTACCTCTCCCCATAAACAGGAAACACACTCATATCTCAGTCTGTACCTCTCTCCATAACCAGGAAACAAACTCATATCTCAGGCTATACCTCTGTTCATAACCAGGAAACACACTCATATCTCAGTCTGTACCTCTCTCCACAAGCGGGAAACACACTCATATCTCAGTCTGTACCTCTCTCCACAATCAGGAAAAACACTCCCATCTGAGTCTGTACCTCTCTCCATAACCAGGAAACACACTCATATCACAGTCTGTACCTCTCTCCACAACCAGGAAACACACTCATATCTCAGTCTGTACCTCTCGCCATAACCAGGAAACACACTCATATCTCAGTCTGTACCTGTCCCCATAACCTCCAATCACACTCATATCTCAGTCTGTACCTCTCTACATAACCAGGAAACACACTCATATCTCAGTCTGTAACTCTCTCCATCACCAGGAAACACACTCATATCTCAGTCTGTAACTCTCTCCATAACCATGAAACACACTCATATCTTAGTCTGTAACTCTCTCCATAACCAGGAAACGCACTCATATCTCAGTCTGTACCTCTCTCCATAACCAGAAAACACACTCATATCTCAGTCTGTACCTCTCTACATAACCGGGAAACACACTCCTATCTCAGTCTGTACCTGTCTCCATAAACAGGAAACACACTCATATCTCAGTCTGTACCTGTCTTCATAACCAGGAAACACACTCATATCTCAGTCTGTACCTCTCTCCATAAGCAGGAAACACACTCATATCTCAGTCTGTACCTCTCTACATGACCAGGAAACACACTCATATCTCAGTCTGTACATCTCTCCATAACCAGGAAACACACTCATCTCTCAGTCTGTACCTGTCTCCATAACCAGGAAACACACTCATATCTCAGTCTGTACCTCTCTCCACAATCAGGAAACACACTCCCATCTGAGTCTGTACCTCTCTCCATAACCAGGAAACACACTCATATCACAGTCTGTACCTCTCTCCACAACCAGGAAACACGCTCATATCTCAGTCTGTACCTCTCTCCATAACCAGGAAACACACTCATATCTCAGTCTGTACCTGTCCCCATAACCTCCAATCACACTCATATCTCAGTCTGTAACTCTCTCCATGACCAGGAAACACACTCATATCTCAGTCTGTAACTCACTCCATAACCAGGAACCACACTCATATCTCAGTCTGTACCTCTCTCCATAACCAGGAAACACACTCATATCTCAGTCTGTACCTCTCTCCATAACCAGGAAACACACTCATATCTCAGTCTGTACCTCTCTCCATAACCAGGAAACACACTCATATCTCAGTCTGTACCTGTCCCCATAACCTCCAATCACACTCATACCTCAGTCTGTACCTCTCTACATAACCAGGAAACACACTCATAACTCAGTCTCTGCCTCACTCCATAACCAGAAACACACTCATATCTCAATCTGTACCTGTCTCCATAACCAGAAACACATTCATATCTCAGTCTGTACGTCTCTCCATAACCATGATACACACTCATATCTCAGTCTGTACCTCTCTCCATAACCAGGAAACAAACTCATATCTCCGTCCGTACCTCTCTCCATAACCAGGAAACACACTCATATCTTATTCTGTACCTCTCTCCATAACCACGAAACACACTCATAGCTCAGTCTGTACCTCTCTCCATAACCAGGAAACACACTCATATCTCAGTCTGTACCTCTGTCCATAAACAAGAAACACACTCATATCTCAGTCTGTACCTGTCTCCATAACCAGGAAATACACTCATACCTCAGTCTGTACCTCTCCCCTTAACCAGGAAACACACTCACATCTCAGTCTGTAACTCTCTCCATAACCAGGAAACACACTCATATCTCAGTCTGTACCTCTCTTCATAACCAAGAAACACACTCATATCTCCGTCTGTACCTCTCTCCATAACCAGGAAACAAACTCATATCTCAGTCTGTACCTCTCTCCACAACCAGGAAACACACTCACATCTCAGTCTGTACCTCTCTCTCCACATCCAGGAAACACACTCATATCTCAGTCTGTACATCTCTCCATAACCAGGAAACACACTCATATCTCAGTCTGTACCTCTCTCCTTAACCAGGAAACACACTCATATCTCAGTCTGTACCTCTCTCCTTAACCAGGAAACACACTCATATCTCAGTCTGTACCTCTCTCCACAACCAGGAAACACACTCATATATCCTTCTGTACCTCTCTCCATAACCAGGAAACACACTCCCATCTGAGTCTGAACCTCTCTCCATAACCAGGAAACACACTCATATCTCAGTCTGTACCTCTCTCCACAACCAGGAAACACACTCATATCCCAGTCTGTGCCTCTCTCCATAACCAGGAAAAACACTCATATCTCAGTCTGTACCTCTCCCCATAACCTCCAATCACACTCATATCTCAGTCTGTACCTCTCTACATAACCAGGAAACACACTCATATCTCAGTCTGTTCCTCTCTCCATAACCAGGAAACACACTCATATCTCAGTCTGTACCTCTCTCCATAACCAGGAAACACACTCATATCTCAGTCTGTACCTGTCCCCATAACCTCCAATCACACTCATATCTCAGTCTGTACCTCTCTACATAACCAGGAAACACACTCATATCTCAATCTGTACCTCTCTCCATCACCAGGAAACAAACTCATATCTCAGTCTGTACCTCTCTACATAACCAGGAAACACACTCATAACTCAGTCTCTGCCTCACTCCATAACCAGGAAACAAACTCATATCTCAATCTGTACCTGTCTCCATAACCAGGAAACACATTCATATCTCAGTCTGTACGTCTCTCCATAACCATGATACACACTCATATCTCAGTCTGTACCTCTCTCCATAACCAGGAAACAAACTCATATCTCCGTCCGTACCTCTCTCCATAACCAGGAAACACACTCATATCTTATTCTGTACCTCTCTCCATAACCAGGAAACACACTCATAGCTCAGTCTGTACCTCTCTCCATAACCAGGAAACACACTCATATCTCAGTCTGTACCTCTGTCCATAAACAAGAAACACACTCATATCTCAGTCTGTACCTGTCTCCATAACCAGGAAATACACTCATACCTCAGTCTGTAGCTCTCCCCTTAACCAGGAAACACACTCACATCTCAGTCTGTAACTCTCTCCATAACCAGGAAACACACTCATATCTCACTCTGTACCTCTCTTCATAACCAAGAAACACACTCATATCTCAGTCTGTACCTCTCTCCATAACCAGGAAACAAACTCATATCTCAGTCTGTACCTCTCTCCACAACCAGGAAACAGACTCACATCTCAGTCTGTACCTCTCTCTCCACAACCAGGAAACACACTCATATCTCAGTCTGTACATCTCCCAATAACCAGGAAACACACTCATATCTCAGTCTGTACCTCTCTCCTTAACCAGGAAACACACTCATATCTCAGTCTGTACCTCTCTCCTTAACCAGGAAACACACTCATATCTCAGTCTGTACCTCTCTCCACAACCAGGAAACACACTCATATATCCTTCTGTACCTCTCTCCATAACCAGGAAACACACTCCCATCTGAGTCTGTACCTCGCTACATGACCAGGAAACACACTCATATCTCAGTCTGTACCTCTCTCCATAACCAGGAAACACACTCATATCTCAGTCTGTATCTCTCTCCATAACCAAGAAACACACTCATATCTCAGTCTGTACCTCTCTCCATAACCAGGAAACACACTCATATCTCAGTCTGTACCTCTCTCCATGACCAGGAGACACACTCATATCTCAGTCTGTACCTGTCTCCATAGCCAGGAAACACACTCATACTCAGTCTGTACCTCTCTCCATAACCAGGAAACACACTCATATCTCAGTCTGTACCTCTCTCCATAACCAGGAAACACGCTCATATCTCAGTCAGTACCTCTCCCCATAACCAGGAAACACACTCACTATCTCAGTCTGTACCTCTCTCCATAACCAAGGAAACACACTCATATCTCAGTCTGTACTCTCTCCATAACCAGGAAACACACTCATATCTCAGTCTGTACCTCTCTCCATAACCAGGAAACACACTCATATCTCAGTCTGTACCTCTCTCCACAACCAGGAAACAAACTCATATCTCAGTCTGTACCTCTCTCCATAACCAGGAAACACATTCATATCTCAGTCTGTACCTCTCTCCACAACCAGGAAACACACTCATATCTCAGTCTGTACCTCTCTCCACAACCAGGAAACACACTAATATCTCAGTCTGTACCTCTCTCCATAACCAAGTAACACACACATATCTCAGTCTGTACCTCTTTCCACAACCAGGAAACAAACTCATATCTCAGTCTGTACCTCTCTCCATGACCAAGAAACAAACTCATAACTCAGTCTGTACCTCTCTCCACAACCGGGAAACAAACTCATATCTCAGTCTGTACCTCTCTCCATAACGAGGAAACACACACATATCTCAGTCTGTACCTCTCTCCACAACCAGGAAACACACTCCCATTTGAGTCTGTACCTCTCTCCATAACCCGTAAACACACTCATATCTCAGTCTGTACCTGTCTCCATAACCAGGAAACACACTCATATCTCAGTCTGTCCCTCTCTCCATAACCAGGAAACACACTCATATCTCAGTCTGTACCTGTCTCCAGAACCAGGAAAGACACTCATATCTCAGTCTGTACCTCTCTCCATAACCAGGAAACAAACTCATATCTCAGTCTGTACCTCTCCCCATAACCAGGAAACACACTCACATCGCAGTCTGTACCTCTCGCCATAACCAAGAAACACACTCATATCTCAGTCTGTACATCTCTCCATAACCAGGAAACACACTCATATCTCAGTCTGTACCTGTCTCCATAACCTGGAAACAAACTCATATCTCAGTCTGTACCTCACTCCATAACCAGGAAACACACTCATATCTCAGTCTGTACCTTTCTCCACAACTAGAAATCACACTCATATCTCAGTCTGTACCTGTCTCCAACACCAGGAAACAAACTCATATCTCGGTCTGTACCTCTCTCCATAACCAGGAAACACACTCATATCTCAGTCTGTACCTGTCTCCATAACCAGGAAACACACTCACATCTCAGTCTGTACCTCTCTCCATAACCAGGAAACACACTCATATCTCAGTCTGTACCTCTCTCCATGACCAGGAAACACACTCATATCTCAGTCTGTACCTGTCTCCATAGCCAGGAAACACACTCATATCTCAGTCTGTATCTCTCTCCATGACCAGGAAACACACTCATATCTCAGTCTGTACCTCTCTCCATAACCAGGAAACACGCTCATATCTCAGTCTGTACCTCTCTCCATAACCAGGAAACACACTCACATCTCAGTCTGTACCTCTCTCCATAACCAAGAAACACACTCATATCTCAGTCTGTACCTCTCTCCATAACCAGGAAACACACTCATATCTCAGTCTGTACCTCTCTCCATAACCAGGAAACACACTCATATCTCAGTCTGTACCTCTCTCCACAACCAGGAAACAAACCCATATCTCAGTCTGTACCTCTCTCCATAACCAGGAAACACATTCATATCTCAATCTGTACCTCTCTCCACAACCAGGAAACACACTCATATCTCAGTCTGTACCTCTCTCCACAACCAGGAAACACACTCATATCTCAGTCTGTACCTCTCTCCATAACCAGGTAACACACACATATCTCAGTCTGTACCTCTCTCCACAACCAGGAAACAAACTCATATCTCAGTCTGTACCTCTCTCCATGACCAAGAAACACACTCATAACTCAGTCTGTACCTCTCTCCACAACCGGGAAACAAACTCATATCTCAGTCTGTACCTGTCTCCATAACGAGGAAACACACTCATAACTCAGTCTGTACCTCTCTCCACAACCGGGAAACACACTCATATCTCAGTCTGTACCTCTCTCCATAACGAGGAAACACATTCATATCTCAGTCTGTACCTCTCTCCACAACCAGGAAACACACTCCCATTTGAGTCTGTACCTCTCTCCATAACCAATAAACTCACTCATATCTCAGTCTGTACCTGTCTCCATAACCAGGAAACACACTCATATCTCAGTCTGTACCTCTCTCCATAACCAGGAAACACACTCATATCTCAGTCTGTACCTGTCTCCATAACCAGGAAACACACTCATATCTCAGTCTGTACCTGTCTCCATAAACAGGAAACACTCTCATATCTCAGTCTGTACCTCTCTCCAGAACCAGGAAACACACTCATATCTCAGTCGATACCTCTCTCCATAACCAGGAAACACACTCATATCTCAGTCTGTACCTCTCTCCACAACCAGGAAACACACTCATATCCCAGTCTGTGCCTCTCTCCATAACCAGGAAAAACACTCATATCTCAGTCTGTACCTCTCCCCATAACCTCCAATCACACTCATATCTCAGTCTGTACCTCTCTACATAACCAGGAAACACACTCATATCTCAGTCTGTTCCTCTCTCCATAACCAGGAAACACACTCATATCTCAGTCTGTACCTCTCTCCATAACCAGGAAACACACTCATATCTCAGTCTGTACCTGTCCCCATAACCTCCAATCACACTCATATCTCAGTCTGTACCTCTCTACATAACCAGGAAACACACTCATATCTCAATCTGTACCTCTCTCCATCACCAGGAAACAAACTCATATCTCAGTCTGTACCTCTCTACATAACCAGGAAACACACTCATAACTCAGTCTCTGCCTCACTCCATAACCAGGAAACAAACTCATATCTCAATCTGTACCTGTCTCCATAACCAGGAAACACATTCATATCTCAGTCTGTACGTCTCTCCATAACCATGATACACACTCATATCTCAGTCTGTACCTCTCTCCATAACCAGGAAACAAACTCATATCTCCGTCCGTACCTCTCTCCATAACCAGGAAACACACTCATATCTTATTCTGTACCTCTCTCCATAACCAGGAAACACACTCATAGCTCAGTCTGTACCTCTCTCCATAACCAGGAAACACACTCATATCTCAGTCTGTACCTCTGTCCATAAACAAGAAACACACTCATATCTCAGTCTGTACCTGTCTCCATAACCAGGAAATACACTCATACCTCAGTCTGTAGCTCTCCCCTTAACCAGGAAACACACTCACATCTCAGTCTGTAACTCTCTCCATAACCAGGAAACACACTCATATCTCACTCTGTACCTCTCTTCATAACCAAGAAACACACTCATATCTCAGTCTGTACCTCTCTCCATAACCAGGAAACAAACTCATATCTCAGTCTGTACCTCTCTCCACAACCAGGAAACAGACTCACATCTCAGTCTGTACCTCTCTCTCCACAACCAGGAAACACACTCATATCTCAGTCTGTACATCTCCCAATAACCAGGAAACACACTCATATCTCAGTCTGTACCTCTCTCCTTAACCAGGAAACACACTCATATCTCAGTCTGTACCTCTCTCCTTAACCAGGAAACACACTCATATCTCAGTCTGTACCTCTCTCCACAACCAGGAAACACACTCATATATCCTTCTGTACCTCTCTCCATAACCAGGAAACACACTCCCATCTGAGTCTGTACCTCGCTACATGACCAGGAAACACACTCATATCTCAGTCTGTACCTCTCTCCATAACCAGGAAACACACTCATATCTCAGTCTGTATCTCTCTCCATAACCAAGAAACACACTCATATCTCAGTCTGTACCTCTCTCCATAACCAGGAAACACACTCATATCTCAGTCTGTACCTCTCTCCATGACCAGGAGACACACTCATATCTCAGTCTGTACCTGTCTCCATAGCCAGGAAACACACTCATATCTCAGTCTGTACCTCTCTCCATAACCAGGAAACACACTCATATCTCAGTCTGTACCTCTCTCCATAACCAGGAAACACGCTCATATCTCAGTCAGTACCTCTCCCCATAACCAGGAAACACACTCACATCTCAGTCTGTACCTCTCTCCATAACCAAGAAACACACTCATATCTCAGTCTGTACCTCTCTCCATAACCAGGAAACACACTCATATCTCAGTCTGTACCTCTCTCCATAACCAGGAAACACACTCATATCTCAGTCTGTACCTCTCTCCACAACCAGGAAACAAACTCATATCTCAGTCTGTACCTCTCTCCATAACCAGGAAACACATTCATATCTCAGTCTGTACCTCTCTCCACAACCAGGAAACACACTCATATCTCAGTCTGTACCTCTCTCCACAACCAGGAAACACACTAATATCTCAGTCTGTACCTCTCTCCATAACCAAGTAACACACACATATCTCAGTCTGTACCTCTTTCCACAACCAGGAAACAAACTCATATCTCAGTCTGTACCTCTCTCCATGACCAAGAAACAAACTCATAACTCAGTCTGTACCTCTCTCCACAACCGGGAAACAAACTCATATCTCAGTCTGTACCTCTCTCCATAACGAGGAAACACACACATATCTCAGTCTGTACCTCTCTCCACAACCAGGAAACACACTCCCATTTGAGTCTGTACCTCTCTCCATAACCCGTAAACACACTCATATCTCAGTCTGTACCTGTCTCCATAACCAGGAAACACACTCATATCTCAGTCTGTCCCTCTCTCCATAACCAGGAAACACACTCATATCTCAGTCTGTACCTGTCTCCAGAACCAGGAAAGACACTCATATCTCAGTCTGTACCTCTCTCCATAACCAGGAAACAAACTCATATCTCAGTCTGTACCTCTCCCCATAACCAGGAAACACACTCACATCGCAGTCTGTACCTCTCGCCATAACCAAGAAACACACTCATATCTCAGTCTGTACATCTCTCCATAACCAGGAAACACACTCATATCTCAGTCTGTACCTGTCTCCATAACCTGGAAACAAACTCATATCTCAGTCTGTACCTCACTCCATAACCAGGAAACACACTCATATCTCAGTCTGTACCTTTCTCCACAACTAGAAATCACACTCATATCTCAGTCTGTACCTGTCTCCAACACCAGGAAACAAACTCATATCTCGGTCTGTACCTCTCTCCATAACCAGGAAACACACTCATATCTCAGTCTGTACCTGTCTCCATAACCAGGAAACACACTCACATCTCAGTCTGTACCTCTCTCCATAACCAGGAAACACACTCATATCTCAGTCTGTACCTCTCTCCATGACCAGGAAACACACTCATATCTCAGTCTGTACCTGTCTCCATAGCCAGGAAACACACTCATATCTCAGTCTGTATCTCTCTCCATGACCAGGAAACACACTCATATCTCAGTCTGTACCTCTCTCCATAACCAGGAAACACGCTCATATCTCAGTCTGTACCTCTCTCCATAACCAGGAAACACACTCACATCTCAGTCTGTACCTCTCTCCATAACCAAGAAACACACTCATATCTCAGTCTGTACCTCTCTCCATAACCAGGAAACACACTCATATCTCAGTCTGTACCTCTCTCCATAACCAGGAAACACACTCATATCTCAGTCTGTACCTCTCTCCACAACCAGGAAACAAACCCATATCTCAGTCTGTACCTCTCTCCATAACCAGGAAACACATTCATATCTCAATCTGTACCTCTCTCCACAACAAGGAAACACACTCATATCTCAGTCTGTACCTCTCTCCACAACCAGGAAACACACTCATATCTCAGTCTGTACCTCTCTCCATAACCAGGTAACACACACATATCTCAGTCTGTACCTCTCTCCACAACCAGGAAACAAACTCATATCTCAGTCTGTACCTCTCTCCATGACCAAGAAACACACTCATAACTCAGTCTGTACCTCTCTCCACAACCGGGAAACAAACTCATATCTCAGTCTGTACCTGTCTCCATAACGAGGAAACACACTCATAACTCAGTCTGTACCTCTCTCCACAACCGGGAAACACACTCATATCTCAGTCTGTACCTCTCTCCATAACGAGGAAACACATTCATATCTCAGTCTGTACCTCTCTCCACAACCAGGAAACACACTCCCATTTGAGTCTGTACCTCTCTCCATAACCAATAAACTCACTCATATCTCAGTCTGTACCTGTCTCCATAACCAGGAAACACACTCATATCTCAGTCTGTACCTCTCTCCATAACCAGGAAACACACTCATATCTCAGTCTGTACCTGTCTCCATAACCAGGAAGCACACTCATATCTCAGTCTGTACCTGTCTCCATAAACAGGAAACACTCTCATATCTCAGTCTGTACCTCTCTCCAGAACCAGGAAACACACTCATATCTCAGTCGATACCTCTCTCCATAACCAGGAAACACACTCATATCTCAGTCTGATCCTCTCTCCACAACCAGGAAACACACTCATATCTCAGTCTGTACCTCTCTCCATAACCAGGAAACATACTCCCTTCTGTGTCTGTACCTCTCCCCATAAAAAGAAAACACACACATATCTCAGTCTGTACCTCTCCCCATAAACAGGAAACACACTCATATCTCAGTCTGTACCTCTCTCCATAACCAGGAAACACACTCATATCTCAGGCTATACCTCTCTTCATAACCAGGAAACACACTCATATCTCAGTCTGTACCTCTCTCCACAACCGGGAAACACACTCATATCTCAGTCTGTACCTCTCTCCACAATCAGGAAACACAATCCCATCTGAGTCTGTACCTCTCTCCATAACCAGGAAACACACTCATATCACAGTCTGTACCTCTCTCCACAACCAGGAAACACACTAATATCTCAGTCTGTATCTCTCGCCATGACCAGGAAACACACTCATAACTCAGTCTGTACCTGTCCCCATAACCTCCAATCACACTCATATCTCAGTCTGTATCTCTCTACATAACCAGGAAACACACTCATATCTCAGTCTGTACCTCTCTCCAAAACCATGAAACACACTCATATCTTAGTCTGTAACTCTCTCCATAACCAGGAAACGCACTCATATCTCAGTCTGTACCTCTCTCCATAACCAGAAAACACACTCATATCTCAGTCTGTACCTCTCTACATAACCGGGAAACACACTCTTATCTCAGTCTGTACCTGTCTCCATAAACAGGAAACACACTCATATCTCAGTCTTTACCTGTCTCCATAACCAGGAAACACACTCATATCTCAGTCTGTACCTCTCTCCATAAGCAGAAACACACTCATATCTCAGTCTGTACCTCTCTATATGACCAGGAAACACACTCATATCTCAGTCTGTACCTCTCTCCACAACCAGCAAACACACTCATATCTCAGTCTGTACCTCTCTCCATAACCAGGAAATACACTCATATCTCAGTCTGTACCTGTCCCCATAACCTCCAATCACACTCTTATCTCAGTCTGTACCTCTCTGCATAACCAGGAAACGCACACATATCTCAGTCTGTACCCCTCTCCATAACCAGGAAACACACTTATATCTCAGTCTGTACCTCTCTCCATAACCAGGAAACAAACTCATATCTCAGTCTGTGACTCTCTCTATAACCAGGAAACACACTCATATCTCAGTCTGTACCTCTCTCCATAACAAGGAAACACACTTATATCTCATTCTGTACCTCTCTCCATAACCAGGAAACACACTCATATCTCAGTCTGTAACTCTCCCCATAACCAGGAAACACATTCATATCTCAGTCTGTACCTCTCTACATAACCAGGAAACACAATCATATCTCAGTCTGTACCTCTCTCCATAACCAGGAAACACACTCATATCACAGTCTGTACCTCTCTCCACAACCAGGAAACACACTCATATCTCAGTCTGTACCTCTCGCCATGACCAGGAAACACACTCATAACTCAGTCTGTACCTGTCCCCATAACCTCCAATCACACTCATATCTCAGTCTGTATCCCTCTAAATAACCAGGAAACACACTCATATCTCAGTCTGTACCTCTCTCCATAACCAGGAAACATACTCCCTTCTGTGTCTGTACCTCTCCCCATAAAAAGAAAACACACACATATCTCAGTCTGTACCTCTCCCCATAAACAGGAAACACACTCATATCTCAGTCTGTACCTCTCTCCATAACCAGGAAACACACTCATATCTCAGGCTATACCTCTCTTCATAACCAGGAAACACACTCATATCTCAGTCTGTACCTCTCTCCACAACCGGGAAACACACTCATATCTCAGTCTGTACCTCTCTCCACAATCAGGAAACACAATCCCATCTGAGTCTGTACCTCTCTCCATAACCAGGAAACACACTCATATCACAGTCTGTACCTCTCTCCACAACCAGGAAACACACTAATATCTCAGTCTGTATCTCTCGCCATGACCAGGAAACACACTCATAACTCAGTCTGTACCTGTCCCCATAACCTCCAATCACACTCATATCTCAGTCTGTATCTCTCTACATAACCAGGAAACACACTCATATCTCAGTCTGTACCTCTCTCCAAAACCATGAAACACACTCATATCTTAGTCTGTAACTCTCTCCATAACCAGGAAACGCACTCATATCTCAGTCTGTACCTCTCTCCATAACCAGAAAACACACTCATATCTCAGTCTGTACCTCTCTACATAACCGGGAAACACACTCTTATCTCAGTCTGTACCTGTCTCCATAAACAGGAAACACACTCATATCTCAGTCTTTACCTGTCTCCATAACCAGGAAACACACTCATATCTCAGTCTGTACCTCTCTCCATAAGCAGAAACACACTCATATCTCAGTCTGTACCTCTCTATATGACCAGGAAACACACTCATATCTCAGTCTGTACCTCTCTCCACAACCAGCAAACACACTCATATCTCAGTCTGTACCTCTCTCCATAACCAGGAAATACACTCATATCTCAGTCTGTACCTGTCCCCATAACCTCCAATCACACTCTTATCTCAGTCTGTACCTCTCTGCATAACCAGGAAACGCACACATATCTCAGTCTGTACCCCTCTCCATAACCAGGAAACACACTTATATCTCAGTCTGTACCTCTCTCCATAACCAGGAAACAAACTCATATCTCAGTCTGTGACTCTCTCTATAACCAGGAAACACACTCATATCTCAGTCTGTACCTCTCTCCATAACAAGGAAACACACTTATATCTCATTCTGTACCTCTCTCCATAACCAGGAAACACACTCATATCTCAGTCTGTAACTCTCCCCATAACCAGGAAACACATTCATATCTCAGTCTGTACCTCTCTACATAACCAGGAAACACAATCATATCTCAGTCTGTATCTCTCTCCATAACCAGGAAACACACTCATATCACAGTCTGTACCTCTCTCCACAACCAGGAAACACACTCATATCTCAGTCTGTACCTCTCGCCATGACCAGGAAACACACTCATAACTCAGTCTGTACCTGTCCCCATAACCTCCAATCACACTCATATCTCAGTCTGTATCCCTCTAAATAACCAGGAAACACACTCATATCTCAGTCTGTACCTCTCTCCAAAACCATGAAACACACTCATATCTTAGTCTGTAACTCTCTCCATAACCAGGAAACGCACTCATATCTCAGTCTGTACCTCTCTCCATAACCAGAAAACACACTCATATCTCAGTCTGTACCTCTCTACATAACCGGGAAACACACTCTTATCTCAGTCTGTACCTGTCTCCATAAACAGGAAACACACTCATATCTCAGTCTTTACCTGTCTCCATAACCAGGAAACACACTCATATCTCAGTCTGTACCTCTCTCCATAAGCAGAAACACACTCATATCTCAGTCTGTACCTCTCTATATGACCAGGAAACACACTCATATCTCAGTCTGTACCTCTCTCCACAACCAGCAAACACACTCATATCTCAGTCTGTACCTCTCTCCATAACCAGGAAATACACTCATATCTCAGTCTGTACCTGTCCCCATAACCTCCAATCACACTCTTATCTCAGTCTGTACCTCTCTGCATAACCAGGAAACGCACACATATCTCAGTCTGTACCTCTCTCCATAACCAGGAAACGCACTTATATCTCAGTCTGTACCTCTCTCCATAACCAGGAAACAAACTCATATCTCAGTCTGTGACTCTCTCTATAACCAGGAAACACACTCATATCTCAGTCTGTACCTCTCTCCATAACAAGGAAACACACTTATATCTCATTCTGTACCTCTCTCCATAACCAGGAAACACACTCATATCTCAGTCTGTAACTCTCCCCATAACCAGGAAACACATTCATATCTCAGTCTGTACCTCTCTACATAACCAGGAAACACACTCATATCTCAGTCTGTACCTCTCTCCATAACAAGGAAACACACTTATATCTCATTCTGTACCTCTCTACATAACCAGGAAACACAATCATATCTCAGTCTGTACCTCTCTCCATAACCAGGAAACAGACTTATATCTCAGACTATACCTGTCCCCATAACCTCCAATCACACTCATATCTCAGTCTGCACCTCTCTCCATAACCTGGAAACACACACATATCTCAGTCTGTACCTGTCTCCATAACCAGGAAACACATTCATATCTCAGTCTGTACGTCTCTCCATAACCATGATACACACTCATATCTCAGTCTGTACCTCTCTCCATAACCAGGAAACACACTCATATCTCAGTCTGTACCTCTCTCCACAAACAGGAAACACACTCATATCTCAGTCTGTACCTCTCTCCATAACCATGTAACACACTCATATCTTAGTCTGTAACTCTCTCCATAACCAGGAAACGCACTCATATCTCAGTCTGTACCTCTCTCCATAACCAGAAAACAAACTCATATCTCAGTCTGTACCTCTCTACATAACCGGGAAACACACTCCTATCTCAGTCTGTACCTGCCTCCATAACCAGGAAACACACTCATATCTCAGTCTGTACCTCTCTCCATAAGCAGGAAACACACTCATATCTCAGTCTGTACCTCTTTACATGACCAGGAAACACACTCATATCTCAGTCTGTACATCTCTCCATAACCAGGAAACACACTCATCTCTCAGTCTGTAACTGTCTCCATAACCAGGAAACACACTCATACCTCAGTCTGTACCTCTCTCCATAACCAGGAAACACACTCCCATCTCAGTCTGCACCTCTCTCCATAACCAGGAAACGCACTCATATCTCAGTCTGTTCCTCTCTCCATAACCAGGAAACACACTCATATCTTAGTCTGTACCTCTCTCCATAACCAGGAAACACACTCATATCTCAGTCTGTACCTGTCTCCATAACCAGGAAACACACTCATAGCTCAGTCTGTACCTCTCTCCATAACCAGGAAACACACTCATATCTCAGTCTATGCCTCTGTCCATAACCAAGAAACACACTCATATCTCAGTCTGTACCTGTCTCCATAACCAGGAAATACACTCATACCTCAGTCTGTACCTCTCCCCATAACCAGGAAACACACTCACATCTCAGTCTGTACCTCTCTCCATAACCAGGAAACACATTCATGTCTCAGTCTTTACCTCTCTCCAGAACTAGGAAACACACTCATATCTCAGTCTGTACCTCTCCCCATAACCAGGAAACACACACATATCTCAGTCTGTACCTCTCCCTATAAACAGGAAACACACTCATATCTCAGTCTGTACCTCTCTCCAGAACCAGGAAACACACTCATATCTCAGTCTATACCTCTCTCCATAACCAGGAAACACACTCATATCTCAGTCTGATCCTCTCTCCACAACCAGGAAACACACTCATATCTCAGTCTGTACCTCTCTCCATAACCAGGAAACATACTCCCTTCTGAGTCTGTACCTCTCCCCATAACAAGAAAACACACACATATCTCAGTCTGTACCTCTCCCCATAAACAGGAAACACACTCATATCTCAGTCTGTACCTCTCTCCATAACCAGGAAACAAACTCATATCTCAGGCTATACCTCTGTTCATAACCAGGAAACACACTCATATCTCAGTCTGTACCTCTCTCCACAACCGGGAAACACACTCATATCTCAGTCTGTACCTCTCTCCACAATCAGGAAACACACTCCCATCTGAGTCTGTACCTCTCTCCATAACCAGGAAACACACTCATATCACAGTCTGTACCTCTCTCCACAACCAGGAAACACACTCATATCTCAGTCTGTACCTCTCGCCATAACCAGGAAACACACTCATATCTCAGTCTGTACCTGTCCCCATAACCTCCAATCACACTCATATCTCAGTCTGTACCTCTCTACATAACCAGGAAACACACTCATATCTCAGTCTGTACCTCTCTCCATCACCAGGAAACACACTCATATCTCAGTCTGTAACTCTCTCCATAACCATGAAACACACTCATATCTCAGTCTGTACCTCTCTACATAACCGGGAAACACACTCCTATCTCAGTCTGTACCTGTCTCCATAAACAGGAAACACACTCATATCTCAGTCTGTACCTGTCTTCATAACCAGGAAACACACTCATATCTCAGTCTGTACCTCTCTCCATAAGCAGGAAACACACTCATATCTCAGTCTGTACCTCTCTACATGACCAGGAACACACTCATATCTCAGTCTGTACATCTCTCCATAACCAGGAAACACACTCATCTCTCAGTCTGTACCTGTCTCCATAAGCAGGAAACACACTCATATCTCAGTCTGTACCTCTCTCCACAATCAGGAAACACACTCCCATCTGAGTCTGTACCTCTCTCCATAACCAGGAAACACACTCATATCACAGTCTGTACCTCTCTCCACAACCAGGAAACACACTCATATCTCAGTCTGTACCTCTCTCCATAACCAGGAAACACACTCATATCTCAGTCTGTACCTGTCCCCATAACCTCCAATCACACTCATATCTCAGTCTGTACCTCTCTACATAACCAGGAAACACACTCATATCTCAGTCTGTAACTCTCTCCATGACCAGGAAACACACTCATATCTCAGTCTGTAACTCACTCCATAACCAGGAACCAAACTCATATCTCAGTCTGTACCTCTCTCCATAACCAGGAAACACACTCATATCTCAGTCTGTACCTCTCTCCATAACCAGGAAACACACTCATATCTCAGTCTGTACCTGTCCCCATAACCTCCAATCACACTCATACCTCAGTCTGTACCTCTCTACATAACCAGGAAACACACTCATAACTCAGTCTCTGCCTCACTCCATAACCAGGAAACACACTCATATCTCAATCTGTACCTGTCTCCATAACCAGGAAACACATTCATATCTCAGTCTGTACGTCTCTCCATAACCATGATACACACTCATATCTTAGTCTGTACCTCTCTCCATAACCAGGAAACAAACTCATATCTCCGTCCGTACCTCTCTCCATAACCAGGAAACACTCTCATATCTTATTCTGTACCTCTCTCCATAACCAGGAAACACACTCATAGCTCAGTCTGTACCTCTCTCCATAAGCAGGAAACACACTCATATCTCAGTCTGTACCTCTGTCCATAAACAAGAAACACACTCATATCTCAGTCTGTACCTGTCTCCATAACCAGGAAATACACTCATACCTCAGTCTGTACCTCTGCCCCTTAACCAGGAAACACACTCACATCTCAGTCTGTAACTCTCTCCATAACCAGGAAACACACTCATATCTCAGTCTGTACCTCTCTTCATAACCAAGAAACACACTCATATCTCAGTCTGTACCTCTCTCCATAACCAGGAAACAAACTCATATCTCAGTCTGTACCTCTCTCCACAACCAGGAAACACACTCACATCTCAGTCTGTACCTCTCTCTCCACAACCAGGAAAAACACTCATATCTCAGTCTGTACATCTCTCCATAACCAGGAAACACACTCATATCTCAGTCTGTACCTCTCTCCTTAACCAGGAAACACACTCATATCTCAGTCTGTACCTCTCTCCTTAACCAGGAAACACACTCATATCTCAGTCTGTACCTCTCTCCACAACCAGGAAACACACTCATATATCCTTCTGTACCTCTCTCCATAACCAGGAAACACACTCCCATCTGAGTCTGAACCTCTCTCCATAACCAGGAAACACACTCATATCTCAGTCTGTACCTCTCTCCACAACCAGGAAACACACTCATATCCCAGTCTGTGCCTCTCTCCATAACCAGGAAAAACACTCATATCTCAGTCTGTACCTCTCCCCATAACCTCCAATCACACTCATATCTCAGTCTGTACCTCTCTACATAACCAGGAAACACACTCATATCTCAGTCTGTACCTCTCTCCATCACCAGGAAACAAACTCATATCTCAGTCTGTACTCATAACTCAGTCTCTGCCTCACTCCATAACCAGGAAACACACTCATATCTCAATCTGTACCTGTCTCCATAACCAGGAAACACATTCATATCTCAGTCTGTACCTCTCTCCACAACCAGGAAACACACTCACATCTCAGTCTATACCTCTCTCTCCACAACCAGGAAACACACTCATATCTCAGTCTGTACATCTCTCCATAACAGGAAACACACTCATATCTCAGTCTGTACCTCTCTCCTTAACCAGGAAACACACTCATATCTCAGTCTGTACCTCTCTCCTTAACCAGGAAACACACTCATATCTCAGTCTGTACTTCTCTCCACAACCAGGAAACACACTCATATATCCTTCTGTACCTCTCTCCATAACCAGGAAACACACTCCCATCTGAGTCTGAACCTCTCTCCATAACCAGGAAACACACTCATATCTCAGTCTGTACCTCTCTCCACAACCAGGAAACACGCTCATATCCCAGTCTGTGCCTCTCTCCATAACCAGGAAAAACACTCATATCTCAGTCTGTACCTCTCCCCATAACCTCCAATCACACTCATATCTCAGTCTGTACCTCTCTACATAACCAGGAAACACACTCATATCTCAGTCTGTTCCTCTCTCCATAACCAGGAAACACACTCATATCTCAGTCTGTACCTCTCTCCATAATCAGGAAACACACTCATATCTCAGTCTGTACCTGTCCCCATAACCTCCAATCACACTCATATCTCAGTCTGTACCTCTCTACATAACCAGGAAACACACTCATATCTCAGTCTTAACCTCTCCCCATCACCAGGAAACAAACTCATATCTCAGTCTGTACCTCTCTCCATAACCATGAAACACACTCATATCTTAGTCTGTAACACTCTCCATAACCTGGAAACGCACTCATATCTCAGTCTGAAACGCACTCATATCTCAGTCTGTACCTCTCTCCATAACCAGAAAACACATTCATATCTCAGTCTGTACCTCTCTACATAACCGGGAAACACACTCCTATCTCAGTCTGTACCTGTCTCCATAAACAGGAAACACTCTCATATCTCAGTCTGTACCTGACTCCATAACCAGGAAACACACTCATATCTCAGTCTGTACCTCTCTCCATAACCAGGAAGCACACTCATCTCTCAGTCTGTACCTGTCCCCATAACCTCCAATCACACTCATATCTCAGTCTGTACCTCTCTACATAACCAGGAAACACACTCATATCTCAGTCTGTAACTCTCTCCATGACCAGGAAACACACTCATATCTCAGTCTGTAACTCGCTCCATAACCAGGAACCACACTCATATCTCAGTCTGTACCTCTCTCCATAACCAGGAAATACACTCATATCTCAGTCTGTACCTCTCTCCATAACCAGGAAACACACTCATATCTCAGTCTGTACCTGTCCCCATAACCTCCAATCACACTCATATCTCAGTCTGTACCTCTCTACATAACCAGGAAACACACTCATAACTCAGTCTCTGCCTCACTCCATCACCAGGAAACACACTCATATCTCAGTCTGTACCTGTCTCCATAACCAGGAAACACATTCATATCTCAGTCTGTACGTCTCTCCATAACCATGATACACACTCATATCTCAGTCTGTATCTCTCCATAACCAGGAATCCCACTCATATCTCAGTCTGCACCTCTCTCCATAACCAGGAACCAAACTCATATCTCAGTCTGTACCTCTCTCCATAACCAGGAAACACACTCATATCTCAGTCTGTACCTCTCTCCATAACCAGGAAACACACTCATATCTCAGTCTGTACCTGTCCCCATAACCTCCAATCACACTCATACCTCAGTCTGTACCTCTCTACATAACCAGGAAACACACTCATAACTCAGTCTCTGCCTCACTCCATAACCAGGAAACACACTCATATCTCAATCTGTACCTGTCTCCATAACCAGGAAACACATTCAATATCTCAGTCTGTACGTCTCTCCATAACCATGATACACACTCATATCTTAGTCTGTACCTCTCTCCATAACCAGGAAACAAACTCATATCTCCGTCCGTACCTCTCTCCATAACCAGGAAACACTCTCATATCTTATTCTGTACCTCTCTCCATAACCAGGAAACACACTCATAGCTCAGTCTGTACCTCTCTCCATAAGCAGGAAACACACTCATATCTCAGTCTGTACCTCTGTCCATAAACAAGAAACACACTCATATCTCAGTCTGTACCTGTCTCCCATAACCAGGAAATACACTCATACCTCAGTCTGTACCTCTCCCCTTAACCAGGAAACACACTCACATCTCAGTCTGTAACTCTCTCCATAACCAGGAAACACACTCATATCTCAGTCTGTACCTCTCTTCATAACCAAGAAACACACTCATATCTCAGTCTGTACCTCTCTCCATAACCAGGAAACAAACTCATATCTCAGTCTGTACCTCTCTCCACAACCAGGAAACACACTCACATCTCAGTCTGTACCTCTCTCTCCACAACCAGGAAAAACACTCATATCTCAGTCTGTACATCTCTCCATAACCAGGAAACACACTCATATCTCAGTCTGTACCTCTCTCCTTAACCAGGAAACACACTCATATCTCAGTCTGTACCTCTCTCCTTAACCAGGAAACACACTCATATCTCAGTCTGTACCTCTCTCCACAACCAGGAAACACACTCATATATCCTTCTGTACCTCTCTCCATAACCAGGAAACACACTCCCATCTGAGTCTGAACCTCTCTCCATAACCAGGAAACACACTCATATCTCAGTCTGTACCTCTCTCCACAACCAGGAAACACACTCATATCCCAGTCTGTGCCTCTCTCCATAACCAGGAAAAACACTCATATCTCAGTCTGTACCTCTCCCCATAACCTCCAATCACACTCATATCTCAGTCTGTACCTCTCTACATAACCAGGAAACACACTCATATCTCAGTCTGTACCTCTCTCCATCACCAGGAAACAAACTCATATCTCAGTCTGTACCTCTCTACATAACCAGGAAACACACTCATAACTCAGTCTCTGCCTCACTCCATAACCAGGAAACACACTCATATCTCAATCTGTACCTGTCTCCATAACCAGGAAACACATTCATATCTCAGTCTGTACCTCTCTCCACAACCAGGAAACACACTCACATCTCAGTCTATACCTCTCTCTCCACAACCAGGAAACACACTCATATCTCAGTCTGTACATCTCTCCATAACCAGGAAACACACTCATATCTCAGTCTGTACCTCTCTCCTTAACCAGGAAACACACTCATATCTCAGTCTGTACCTCTCTCCTTAACCAGGAAACACACTCATATCTCAGTCTGTACTTCTCTCCACAACCAGGAAACACACTCATATATCCTTCTGTACCTCTCTCCATAACCAGGAAACACACTCCCATCTGAGTCTGAACCTCTCTCCATAACCAGGAAACACACTCATATCTCAGTCTGTACCTCTCTCCACAACCAGGAAACACGCTCATATCCCAGTCTGTGCCTCTCTCCATAACCAGGAAAAACACTCATATCTCAGTCTGTACCTCTCCCCATAACCTCCAATCACACTCATATCTCAGTCTGTACCTCTCTACATAACCAGGAAACACACTCATATCTCAGTCTGTTCCTCTCTCCATAACCAGGAAACACACTCATATCTCAGTCTGTACCTCTCTCCATAACCAGGAAACACACTCATATCTCAGTCTGTACCTGTCCCCATAACCTCCAATCACACTCATATCTCAGTCTGTACCTCTCTACATAACCAGGAAACACACTCATATCTCAGTCTTAACCTCTCCCCATCACCAGGAAACAAACTCATATCTCAGTCTGTACCTCTCTCCATAACCATGAAACACACTCATATCTTAGTCTGTAACACTCTCCATAACCTGGAAACGCACTCATATCTCAGTCTGTACCTCTCTCCATAACCAGAAAACACATTCATATCTCAGTCTGTACCTCTCTACATAACCGGGAAACACACTCCTATCTCAGTCTGTACCTGTCTCCATAAACAGGAAACACTCTCATATCTCAGTCTGTACCTGACTCCATAACCAGGAAACACACTCATATCTCAGTCTGTACCTCTCTCCATAACCAGGAAGCACACTCATCTCTCAGTCTGTACCTGTCCCCATAACCTCCAATCAAACTCATATCTCAGTCTGTACCTCTCTACATAACAGGAAACACACTCATATCTCAGTCTGTAACTCTCTCCATGACCAGGAAACACACTCATATCTCAGTCTGTAACTCGCTCCATAACCAGGAACCACACTCATATCTCAGTCTGTACCTCTCTCCATAACCAGGAAATACACTCATATCTCAGTCTGTACCTCTCTCCATAACCAGGAAACACACTCATATCTCAGTCTGTACCTGTCCCCATAACCTCCAATCACACTCATATCTCAGTCTGTACCTCTCTACATAACCAGGAAACACACTCATAACTCAGTCTCTGCCTCACTCCATCACCAGGAAACACACTCATATCTCAGTCTGTACCTGTCTCCATAACCAGGAAACACATTCATATCTCAGTCTGTACGTCTCTCCATAACCATGATACACACTCATATCTCAGTCTGTATCTCTCCATAACCAGGAATCCCACTCATATCTCAGTCTGCACCTCTCTCCATAACCAGGAAACACACTCATATCTTATTCTGTACCTCTCTCCATAACCAGGAAACACACTCATAGCTCAGTCTGTATCTCTCTCCATAACCAGGAAACAAACTCATATCTCAGTCTGTACCTCTGTCCATAACCAAGAAACACACTCATATCTCAGTCTGTACCTGTCTCCATAACCAGGAAATACACTCCTACCTCAGTCTGTACCTCTCCCCTTAACCAGGAAACACACTCACATCTCAGTCTGTAACTCTCTCCATAACCAGGAAACACACTCATATCTCAGTCTGTACCTCTCTCAATAACCACGAAATACACTCATATCTCAGTCTGTACCTCTCTCCATAACCAGGAAACAAACTCATATCTCAGTCTGTACCTCTCTCCACAACCAGGAAACACACTCACATCTCAGTCTGTACCTCTCTCTCCACAACCAGGAAACACACTCATATCTCAGTCTGTGCATCTCTCCATAACCAGGAAACACACTCATATCTCAGTCTGTACCTCTCTCCTTAACCAGCAAACACACTCATTTCTCAGTCTGTACCTCTCTCCTTAACCAGGAAACACACTCATATCTCAGTCTGTACCTCTCTCCACAACCAGGAAACACACTCATATATCCTTCTGTACCTCTCTCCATAACCAGGAAACACACTCCCATCTGAGTCTGAACCTCTCTCCATAACCAGGAAACACACTCATATCCCAGTCTGTGCCTCTCTCCATAACCAGGAAACACACTCATATCTCAGTCTGTACCTCTCCCCATAACCTCCAATCACACTCATATCTCAGTCTGTACCTCTCTACATAACCAGGAAACACACTCAAATCTCAGTCTGTTCCTCTCTCCATAACTAGGAAACACACTCATATCTCAGTCTGTACCTCTCTCCATAATCAGGAAACACACTCATATCTCAGTCTGTACCTGTCCCCATAACCTCCAATCACACTCATATCTCAGTCTGTACCTCTCTACATAACCAGGAAACACACTCATATCTCAGTCTGTACCTCTCTCCATCACCAGGAAACACACTCATATCTCAGTCTGTACCTCTCTCCATAACCATGAAACACACTCATATCTTAGTCTGTAACTCTCTCCATAACCAGGAAACACACTCATATCTCAGTCTGTACCTCTCTCCATAACCAGAAAACACGCTCATGTCTCAGTCTGTACCTCTCTACATAACCGGGAAACACACTCCTATCTCAGTCTGTACCTGTCTCCATAAACAGGAAACACACTCATATCTCAGTCTGTACCTGTCTCCATAACCAGGAAACACACTCATATCTCAGTCTGTACCTCTCTCCATAAGCAGGAAACACACTCATATCTCAGTCTGTACCTCTCTACATGACCAGGAAACACACTTAAAACTCAGTCTGTACATCTCTCCATAACCAGGAAACACACTCATATCTCAGTCTGTACCTGTCCCCATAACCTCCAATCACACTCATATCTCAGTCTGTACCTCTCTACATAACCAGGAAACATACTCATATCTCAGTCTGTACCTCTCTCCATCACCAGGAAACACACTCATATCTTAGTCTGTAACTCTCTCCATAACCAGGAAACACACTCATATCTCAGTCTGTACCTCTCTCCATAACCAGAAAACACACTCATGTCTCAGTCTGTACCTCTCTACATAACCGGGAAACACACTCCTATCTCAGTCTGTACCTGTCTCCATAAACAGGAAACACACTCATATCTCAGTCTGTACCTGTCTCCATAACCAGGAAACACACTCATATCTCAGTCTGTACCTCTCTCCATAAGCAGGAAACACACTCATATCTCAGTCTGTACCTCTCTACATGACCAGGAAACACACTTAAAACTCAGTCTGTACATCTCTCCATAACCAGGAAACACATTCATCTCTCAGTCTGTACCTGTCTCCATAACCAGGAAACACACTCATATCTCAGTCTGTACCTCTCTCCACAATCAGGAAACACACTCCCATCTGAGTCTGTACCTCTCTCCATAACCAGGAAACACACTCATATCACAGTCTGTACCTCTCTCCACAACCAGGAAACACACTCATATCTCAGTCTGTACCTCTCTCCATAACCAGGAAACACACTCATTTCTCAGTCTGTACCTGTCCCCATAACCTCCAATCACACTCATATCTCAGTCTGTACCTCTCTACATAACCAGCAAACACACTCATATCTCAGTCTGTAACTCTCTCCATGACCAGGAAACACACTCATATCTCAGTCTGTAACTCACTCCATAACCAGGAACCACACTCATATCTCAGTCTGTACCTCTCTCCATAACCAGGAAACACACTCATATATCAGTCTGTACCTCTCTCCATAACCAGGAAACACACTCATATCTCAGTCTGTACCTGTCCCCATAACCTCCAATCACACTCATATCTCAGTCTGTACCTCTCTACATAACCAGGAAACACACTCATAACTCAGTCTCTGCCTCACTCCATAACCAGGACACACACTCATATCTCAGTCTGTTCCTGTCTCCATAACCAGGAAACACATTCATATCTCAGTCTGTATGTCTCTCCATAACCATGATACACACTCATATGTCAGTCTGTACCACTCTCCATAACCAGGAAACACACTCATATCTCAGTCTGTACCTCTCTCCATAACCAGGAAACACACTCATATCTTATTCTGTACCTCTCTCCATAACCAGAAAACACACTCATGTCTCAGTCTGTACCTCTCTACATAACCGGGAAACACACTCCTATCTCAGTCTGTACCTGTCTCCATAAACAGGAAACACACTCATATCTCAGTCTGTACCTGTCTCCATAACCAGGAAACACACTCATATCTCAGTCTGTACCTCTCTCCATAAGCAGGAAACACACTCATATCTCAGTCTGTACCTCTCTACATGACCAGGAAACACACTTAAAACTCAGTCTGTACATCTCTCCATAACCAGGAAACACATTCATCTCTCAGTCTGTACCTGTCTCCATAACCAGGAAACACACTCATATCTCAGTCTGTACCTCTCTCCACAATCAGGAAACACACTCCCATCTGAGTCTGTACCTCTCTCCATAACCAGGAAACACACTCATATCACAGTCTGTACCTCTCTCCACAACCAGGAAACACACTCATATCTCAGTCTGTACCTCTCTCCATAACCAGGAAACACACTCATTTCTCAGTCTGTACCTGTCCCCATAACCTCCAATCACACTCATATCTCAGTCTGTACCTCTCTACATAACCAGCAAACACACTCATATCTCAGTCTGTAACTCTCTCCATGACCAGGAAACACACTCATATCTCAGTCTGTAACTCACTCCATAACCAGGAACCACACTCATATCTCAGTCTGTACCTCTCTCCATAACCAGGAAACACACTCATATATCAGTCTGTACCTCTCTCCATAACCAGGAAACACACTCATATCTCAGTCTGTACCTGTCCCCATAACCTCCAATCACACTCATATCTCAGTCTGTACCTCTCTACATAACCAGGAAACACACTCATAACTCAGTCTCTGCCTCACTCCATAACCAGGACACACACTCATATCTCAGTCTGTTCCTGTCTCCATAACCAGGAAACACATTCATATCTCAGTCTGTATGTCTCTCCATAACCATGATACACACTCATATGTCAGTCTGTACCACTCTCCATAACCAGGAAACACACTCATATCTCAGTCTGTACCTCTCTCCATAACCAGGAAACACACTCATATCTTATTCTGTACCTCTCTCCATAACCAGGAAACACACTCATAGCTCAGTCTGTATCTCTCTCCATAACCAGGAAACACACTCATATTTCAGTCTGTACCTCTGTCCATAACCAAGAAACACACTCATATCTCAGTCTGTACCTGTCTCCATAACCAGGAAATACACTCATACCTCAGTCTGTACCTCTCCCCTTAACCAGGAAACACACTCACATCTCAGTCTGTACCTCTCTCCATAACCAGGAAACAAACTCATATCTCAGTCTGTACCTCTCTCCACAACCAGGAAACACACTCACATCTCAGTCTGTACCTCTCTCTCCACAACCAGGAAACACACTCATATCTCAGTCTGTGCATCTCTCCATAACCAGGAAACACACTCATATCTCAGTCTGTACCTCTCTCCTTAACCAGGAAACACACTCATATCTCAGTCTGTACCTCTCTCCTTAACCAGGAAACACACTCATATCTCAGTCTGTACCTCTCTCCACAACCAGGAAACACACTCATATATCCTTCTGTACCTCTCTCCATAACCAGGAAACACACTCCCATCTGAGTCTGAACCTCTCTCCATAACCAGGAAACACACTCATATCCCAGTCTGTGCCTCTCTCCATAAACAGGAAACACACTCATATCTCAGTCTGTACCTCTCCCCATAACCTCCAATCACACTCATATCTCAGTCTGTAACTCTCTACATAACCAGGAAACACACTCATATCTCAGTCTGTTCCTCTCTCCATAACTAGGAAACACACTCATATCTCAGTCTGTACCTCTCTCCATAATCAGGAAACACACTCATATCTCAGTCTGTACCTGTCCCCATAACCTCCAATCACACTCATATCTCAGTCTGTACCTCTCTACATAACCAGGAAACACACTCATATCTCAGTCTGTACCTCTCTCCATCACCAGGAAACACACTCATATCTCAGTCTGTACCTCTCTCCATAACCATGAAACACACTCATATCTTAGTCTGTAACTCTCTCCATAACCAGGAAACACACTCATATCTCAGTCTGTACCTCTCTCCATAACCAGAAAACACGCTCATGTCTCAGTCTGTACCTCTCTACATAACCGGGAAACACACTCCTATCTCAGTCTGTACCTGTCTCCATAAACAGGAAACACACTCATATCTCAGTCTGTATCTGTCTCCATAACCAGGAAACACACTCATATCTCAGTCTGTACCTCTCTCCATAAGCAGGAAACACACTCATATCTCAGTCTGTACCTCTCTACATGACCAGGAAACACACTTAAAACTCAGTCTGTACATCTCTCCATAACCAGGAAACACACTCATATCTCAGTATGTACCTGTCCCCATAACCTCCAATCACACTCATATCTCAGTCTGTACCTCTCTACATAACCAGGAAACATACTCATATCTCAGTCTGTACCTCTCTCCATCACCAGGAAACACACTCATATCTTAGTCTGTAACTCTCTCCATAACCAGGAAACACACTCATATCTCAGTCTGTACCTCTCTCCATAACCAGAAAACACACTCATGTCTCAGTCTGTACCTCTCTACATAACCGGGAAACACACTCCTATCTCAGTCTGTACCTGTCTCCATAAACAGGAAACACACTCATATCTCAGTCTGTACCTGTCTCCATAACCAGGAAACACACTCATATCTCAGTCTGTACCTCTCTCCATAAGCAGGAAACACACTCATATCTCAGTCTGTACCTCTCTACATGACCAGGAAACACACTTAAAACTCAGTCTGTACATCTCTCCATAACCAGGAAACACATTCATCTCTCAGTCTGTACCTGTCTCCATAACCAGGAAACACACTCATATCTCAGTCTGTACCTCTCTCCACAATCAGGAAACACACTCCCATCTGAGTCTGTACCTCTCTCCATAACCAGGAAACACACTCATATCACAGTCTGTACCTCTCTCCACAACCAGGAAACACACTCATATCTCAGTCTGTACCTCTCTCCATAACCAGGAAACACACTCATTTCTCAGTCTGTACCTGTCCCCATAACCTCCAATCACACTCATATCTCAGTCTGTACCTCTCTACATAACCAGCAAACACACTCATATCTCAGTCTGTAACTCTCTCCATGACCAGGAAACACACTCATATCTCAGTCTGTAACTCACTCCATAACCAGGAACCACACTCATATCTCAGTCTGTACCTCTCTCCATAACCAGGAAACACACTCATATATCAGTCTGTACCTCTCTCCATAACCAGGAAACACACTCATATCTCAGTCTGTACCTGTCCCCATAACCTCCAATCACACTCATATCTCAGTCTGTACCTCTCTACATAACCAGGAAACACACTCATAACTCAGTCTCTGCCTCACTCCATAACCAGGACACACACTCATATCTCAGTCTGTTCCTGTCTCCATAACCAGGAAACACATTCATATCTCAGTCTGTATGTCTCTCCATAACCATGATACACACTCATATGTCAGTCTGTACCACTCTCCATAACCAGGAAACACACTCATATCTCAGTCTGTACCTCTCTCCATAACCAGGAAACACACTCATATCTTATTCTGTACCTCTCTCCATAACCAGAAAACACACTCATGTCTCAGTCTGTACCTCTCTACATAACCGGGAAACACACTCCTATCTCAGTCTGTACCTGTCTCCATAAACAGGAAACACACTCATATCTCAGTCTGTACCTGTCTCCATAACCAGGAAACACACTCATATCTCAGTCTGTACCTCTCTCCATAAGCAGGAAACACACTCATATCTCAGTCTGTACCTCTCTACATGACCAGGAAACACACTTAAAACTCAGTCTGTACATCTCTCCATAACCAGGAAACACATTCATCTCTCAGTCTGTACCTGTCTCCATAACCAGGAAACACACTCATATCTCAGTCTGTACCTCTCTCCACAATCAGGAAACACACTCCCATCTGAGTCTGTACCTCTCTCCATAACCAGGAAACACACTCATATCACAGTCTGTACCTCTCTCCACAACCAGGAAACACACTCATATCTCAGTCTGTACCTCTCTCCATAACCAGGAAACACACTCATTTCTCAGTCTGTACCTGTCCCCATAACCTCCAATCACACTCATATCTCAGTCTGTACCTCTCTACATAACCAGCAAACACACTCATATCTCAGTCTGTAACTCTCTCCATGACCAGGAAACACACTCATATCTCAGTCTGTAACTCACTCCATAACCAGGAACCACACTCATATCTCAGTCTGTACCTCTCTCCATAACCAGGAAACACACTCATATATCAGTCTGTACCTCTCTCCATAACCAGGAAACACACTCATATCTCAGTCTGTACCTGTCCCCATAACCTCCAATCACACTCATATCTCAGTCTGTACCTCTCTACATAACCAGGAAACACACTCATAACTCAGTCTCTGCCTCACTCCATAACCAGGACACACACTCATATCTCAGTCTGTTCCTGTCTCCATAACCAGGAAACACATTCATATCTCAGTCTGTATGTCTCTCCATAACCATGATACACACTCATATGTCAGTCTGTACCACTCTCCATAACCAGGAAACACACTCATATCTCAGTCTGTACCTCTCTCCATAACCAGGAAACACACTCATATCTTATTCTGTACCTCTCTCCATAACCAGGAAACACACTCATAGCTCAGTCTGTATCTCTCTCCATAACCAGGAAACACACTCATATTTCAGTCTGTACCTCTGTCCATAACCAAGAAACACACTCATATCTCAGTCTGTACCTGTCTCCATAACCAGGAAATACACTCATACCTCAGTCTGTACCTCTCCCCTTAACCAGGAAACACACTCACATCTCAGTCTGTAACTCTCTCCATAACCATGAAACACACTCATATCTCAGTCTGTATCTCTCTCCATAACCAGGAAACACACTCATATCTCAGTCTGTACCTCTCTCCATAACCAGGAAACAAACTCATATCTCAGTCTGTACCTCTCTCCACAACCAGGAAACAGACTCACATCTCAGTCTGTACCTCTCTCTCCACAACCAGGAAACACACTCATATCTCAGTCTGTACATCTCTCCATAACCAGGAAACACACTCATATCTCAGTCTGTACCTCTCTCCTTAACCAGGAAACACACTCATATCTCAGTCTGTAACTCTCTCCTTAACCAGGAAACACACTCATATCTCAGTCTGTACCTCTCTCCACAACCAGGAAACACACTCATATATCCTTCTGTACCTCTCTCCTTAACCAGGAAACACACTCATATCTCAGTCTGTACCTCTCTCCACAACCAGGAAACACACTCATATCCCAGTCTGTGCCTCTCTCCATAACCAGGAAACACACTCATATCTCAGTCTGTACCTTTCCCCTTAACCTCCAATCACACTCATATCTCAGTCTGTACCTCTCTACATAACCAGGAAACACACTCATATCTCAGTCTGTTCCTCTCTCCATAACCAGGAAACACACTCATATCTCAGTCTGTACCTCTCTCCATAACCAGGAAACACACTCATATCTCAGTCTGTACCTGTCCCCATAACCTCCAATCACACTCATATCTCAGTCAGTATTCTCTCCATAACCAGGAAACACACTCATATCTCAGTCTGTACCTCCCTCCATAACCCGGAAACACACTCATACCTCAGCCTGTCCCTCTCTCCATAACCAGGAAACACACTCATATCTCAGTCTGTACCTCTCTCCATGACCAGGAAACACGCTCATATGTCAGTCTGTAACTCTCTCCATAACCAGGAAACACACTCATATCTCAGTCTGTACCTCTCGCCATAACCAGGAAACACACTCATATCTCAGTCTGTACCATCTCCATCACCAGGAAACACACTCATATCTCAGTCTGTACCTCTCTCCATAAGCAGGAAACACACTCTTATCTCAGTCTGTACCTCTCTCCATAACCAGGAAACACACTCATATCTCAGTCTGTACCTCTCTCCATAACCAGGAAACACACGCATATCTCAGTCTGTACCTCTCTCCATAACTAGAAATCACACTCATATCTCAGTCTGTACCTCTCTCCATAACAAGGAAACACACTCATATCTCAGTCTGTACCTCTCTCCATAACAAGGAAGCACACTCTTATCTCAGTCTGTTCCTCTCTCCGTAACCAGGAAACACACTCATATCTCAGTCTGCACCTCTCTCCATAACCAGGAAACACACTCATATCTCAGTCTGTCCCTTTCTCCATAACAAGGAAACACACTCATATCTCAGTCTGTTCCTCTCTCCATAACCAGGAAACAAACTCATATCTCAGTCTGTACCTCTCTCCACAACCAGGAAACACACTCACATCTCAGTCTGTACCTCTCTCTCCACAACCAGGAAACACACTCATATCTCAGTCTGTGCATCTCTCCATAACCAGGAAACACACTCATATCTCAGTCTGTACCTCTCTCCTTAACCAGGAAACACACTCATATCTCAGTCTGTACCTCTCTCCTTAACCAGGAAACACACTCATATCTCAGTCTGTACCTCTCTCCACAACCAGGAAACACACTCATATATCCTTCTGTACCTCTCTCCATAACCAGGAAACACACTCCCATCTGAGTCTGAACCTCTCTCCATAACCAGGAAACACACTCATATCCCAGTCTGTGCCTCTCTCCATAACCAGGAAACAAACTCATATCTCAGTCTGTACCTCTCTCCACAACCAGGAAACAGACTCACATCTCAGTCTGTACCTCTCTCTCCACAACCAGGAAACACACTCATATCTCAGTCTGTACATCTCTCCATAACCAGGAAACACACTCATATCTCAGTCTGTACCTCTCTCCTTAACCAGGAAACACACTCATATCTCAGTCTGTAACTCTCTCCTTAACCAGGAAACACACTCATATCTCAGTCTGTACCTCTCTCCACAACCAGGAAACACACTCATATATCCTTCTGTACCTCTCTCCTTAACCAGGAAACACACTCATATCTCAGTCTGTACCTCTCTCCACAACCAGGAAACACACTCATATCCCAGTCTGTGCCTCTCTCCATAACCAGGAAACACACTCATATCTCAGTCTGTACCTTTCCCCTTAACCTCCAATCACACTCATATCTCAGTCTGTACCTCTCTACATAACCAGGAAACACACTCATATCTCAGTCTGTTCCTCTCTCCATAACCAGGAAACACACTCATATCTCAGTCTGTACCTCTCTCCATAACCAGGAAACACACTCATATCTCAGTCTGTACCTGTCCCCATAACCTCCAATCACACTCATATCTCAGTCAGTATTCTCTCCATAACCAGGAAACACACTCATATCTCAGTCTGTACCTCCCTCCATAACCCGGAAACACACTCATACCTCAGCCTGTCCCTCTCTCCATAACCAGGAAACACACTCATATCTCAGTCTGTACCTCTCTCCATGACCAGGAAACACGCTCATATGTCAGTCTGTAACTCTCTCCATAACCAGGAAACACACTCATATCTCAGTCTGTACCTCTCGCCATAACCAGGAAACACACTCATATCTCAGTCTGTACCATCTCCATCACCAGGAAACACACTCATATCTCAGTCTGTACCTCTCTCCATAAGCAGGAAACACACTCTTATCTCAGTCTGTACCTCTCTCCATAACCAGGAAACACACTCATATCTCAGTCTGTACCTCTCTCCATAACCAGGAAACACACGCATATCTCAGTCTGTACCTCTCTCCATAACTAGAAATCACACTCATATCTCAGTCTGTACCTCTCTCCATAACAAGGAAACACACTCATATCTCAGTCTGTACCTCTCTCCATAACAAGGAAGCACACTCTTATCTCAGTCTGTTCCTCTCTCCGTAACCAGGAAACACACTCATATCTCAGTCTGCACCTCTCTCCATAACCAGGAAACACACTCATATCTCAGTCTGTCCCTTTCTCCATAACAAGGAAACACACTCATATCTCAGTCTGTTCCTCTCTCCATAACCAGGAAACAAACTCATATCTCAGTCTGTACCTCTCTCCACAACCAGGAAACACACTCACATCTCAGTCTGTACCTCTCTCTCCACAACCAGGAAACACACTCATATCTCAGTCTGTGCATCTCTCCATAACCAGGAAACACACTCATATCTCAGTCTGTACCTCTCTCCTTAACCAGGAAACACACTCATATCTCAGTCTGTACCTCTCTCCTTAACCAGGAAACACACTCATATCTCAGTCTGTACCTCTCTCCACAACCAGGAAACACACTCATATATCCTTCTGTACCTCTCTCCATAACCAGGAAACACACTCCCATCTGAGTCTGAACCTCTCTCCATAACCAGGAAACACACTCATATCCCAGTCTGTGCCTCTCTCCATAACCAGGAAACACACTCATATCTCAGTCTGTACCTCTCCCCATAACCTCCAATCACACTCATATCTCAGTCTGTACCTCTCTACATAACCAGGAAACACACTCATATCTCAGTCTGTTCCTCTCTCCATAACTAGGAAACACACTCATATCTCAGTCTGTACCTCTCTCCATAATCAGGAAACACACTCATATCTCAGTCTGTACCTGTCCCCATAACCTCCAATCACACTCATATCTCAGTCTGTACCTCTCTACATAACCAGGAAACACACTCATATCTCAGTCTGTACCTCTCTCCATCACCAGGAAACACACTCATATCTCAGTCTGTACCTCTCTCCATAACCATGAAACACACTCATATCTTAGTCTGTAACTCTCTCCATAACCAGGAAACACACTCATATCTCAGTCTGTACCTCTCTCCATAACCAGAAAACACGCTCATGTCTCAGTCTGTACCTCTCTACATAACCGGGAAACACACTCCTATCTCAGTCTGTACCTGTCTCCATAAACAGGAAACACACTCATATCTCAGTCTGTACCTGTCTCCATAACCAGGAAACACACTCATATCTCAGTCTGTACCTCTCTCCATAAGCAGGAAACACACTCATATCTCAGTCTGTACCTCTCTACATGACCAGGAAACACACTTAAAACTCAGTCTGTACATCTCTCCATAACCAGGAAACACACTCATATCTCAGTCTGTACCTGTCCCCATAACCTCCAATCACACTCATATCTCAGTCTGTACCTCTCTACATAACCAGGAAACATACTCATATCTCAGTCTGTACCTCTCTCCATCACCAGGAAACACACTCATATCTTAGTCTGTAACTCTCTCCATAACCAGGAAACACACTCATATCTCAGTCTGTATCTCTCTCCATAACCAGAAAACACACTCATGTCTCAGTCTGTACCTCTCTACATAACCGGGAAACACACTCCTATCTCAGTCTGTACCTGTCTCCATAAACAGGAAACACACTCATATCTCAGTCTGTACCTGTCTCCATAACCAGGAAACACACTCATATCTCAGTCTGTACCTCTCTCCATAAGCAGGAAACACACTCATATCTCAGTCTGTACCTCTCTACATGACCAGGAAACACACTTAAAACTCAGTCTGTACATCTCTCCATAACCAGGAAACACACTCATCTCTCAGTCTGTACCTGTCTCCATAACCAGGAAACACACTCATATCTCAGTCTGTACCTCTCTCCATAAGCAGGAAACACACTCATATCTCAGTCTGTACCTCTCTACATGACCAGGAAACACACTTAAAACTCAGTCTGTACATCTCTCCATAACCAGGAAACACATTCATCTCTCAGTCTGTACCTGTCTCCATAACCAGGAAACACACTCATATCTCAGTCTGTACCTCTCTCCACAATCAGGAAACACACTCCCATCTGAGTCTGTACCTCTCTCCATAACCAGGAAACACACTCATATCACAGTCTGTACCTCTCTCCACAACCAGGAAACACACTCATATCTCAGTCTGTACCTCTCTCCATAACCAGGAAACACACTCATTTCTCAGTCTGTACCTGTCCCCATAACCTCCAATCACACTCATATCTCAGTCTGTACCTCTCTACATAACCAGCAAACACACTCATATCTCAGTCTGTAACTCTCTCCATGACCAGGAAACACACTCATATCTCAGTCTGTAACTCACTCCATAACCAGGAACCACACTCATATCTCAGTCTGTACCTCTCTCCATAACCAGGAAACACACTCATATATCAGTCTGTACCTCTCTCCATAACCAGGAAACACACTCATATCTCAGTCTGTACCTGTCCCCATAACCTCCAATCACACTCATATCTCAGTCTGTACCTCTCTACATAACCAGGAAACACACTCATAACTCAGTCTCTGCCTCACTCCATAACCAGGACACACACTCATATCTCAGTCTGTTCCTGTCTCCATAACCAGGAAACACATTCATATCTCAGTCTGTATGTCTCTCCATAACCATGATACACACTCATATGTCAGTCTGTACCACTCTCCATAACCAGGAAACACACTCATATCTCAGTCTGTACCTCTCTCCATAACCAGGAAACACACTCATATCTTATTCTGTACCTCTCTCCATAACCAGGAAACACACTCATAGCTCAGTCTGTATCTCTCTCCATAACCAGGAAACACACTCATATTTCAGTCTGTACCTCTGTCCATAACCAAGAAACACACTCATATCTCAGTCTGTACCTGTCTCCATAACCAGGAAATACACTCATACCTCAGTCTGTACCTCTCCCCTTAACCAGGAAACACACTCACATCTCAGTCTGTAACTCTCTCCATAACCATGAAACACACTCATATCTCAGTCTGTATCTCTCTCCATAACCAGGAAACACACTCATATCTCAGTCTGTACCTCTCTCCATAACCAGGAAACAAACTCATATCTCAGTCTGTACCTCTCTCCACAACCAGGAAACAGACTCACATCTCAGTCTGTACCTCTCTCTCCACAACCAGGAAACACACTCATATCTCAGTCTGTACATCTCTCCATAACCAGGAAACACACTCATATCTCAGTCTGTACCTCTCTCCTTAACCAGGAAACACACTCATATCTCAGTCTGTACCTCTCTCCTTAACCAGGAAACACACTCATATCTCAGTCTGTACCTCTCTCCACAACCAGGAAACACACTCATATATCCTTCTGTACCTCTATCCTTAACCAGGAAACACACTCATATCTCAGTCTGTACCTCTCTCCACAACCAGGAAACACACTCATATCCCAGTCTGTGCCTCTCTCCATAACCAGGAAACACACTCATATCTCAGTCTGTACCTTTCCCCTTAACCTACAATCACACTCATATCTCAGTCTGTACCTCTCTACATAACCAGGAAACACACTCATATCTCAGTCTGTTCCTCTCTCCATAACCAGGAAACACACTCATATCTCAGTCTGTACCTCTCTCCATAACCAGGAAACACACTCATATCTCAGTCTGTACCTGTCCCCATAACCTCCAATCACACTCATATCTCAGTCAGTATTCTCTCCATAACCAGGAAACACACTCATATCTCAGTCTGTACCTCCCTCCATAACCCGGAAACACACTCATACCTCAGCCTGTCCCTCTCTCCATAACCAGGAAACACACTCATATCTCAGTCTGTACCTCTCTCCATGACCAGGAAACACGCTCATATCTCAGTCTGTAACTCTCTCCATAACCAGGAAACACACTCATATCTCAGTCTGTACCTCTCGCCATAACCAGGAAACACACTCATATCTCAGTCTGTACCATCTCCATCACCAGGAAACACACTCATATCTCAGTCTGTACCTCTCTCCATAAGCAGGAAACACACTCTTATCTCAGTCTGTACCTCTCTCCATAACCAGGAAACACACTCATATCTCAGTCTGTACCTCTCTCCATAACCAGGAAACACACGCATATCTCAGTCTGTACCTCTCTCCATAACTAGAAATCACACTCATATCTCAGTCTGTACCTCTCTCCATAACAAGGAAACACACTCATATCTCAGTCTGTACCTCTCTCCATAACAAGGAAGCACACTCTTATCTCAGTCTGTTCCTCTCTCCGTAACCAGGAAACACACTCATATCTCAGTCTGCACCTCTCTCCATAACCAGGAAACACACTCATATCTCAGTCTGTCCCTTTCTCCATAACAAGGAAACACACTCATATCTCAGTCTGTTCCTCTCTCCATAACCAGGAAACACACTCATATCTCAGTCTGTTTCTCTCTCCATAACCTGGAAACACATTCATATCTCAGTCTGTACCTCTCTCAATAACCAGGAAACACACTCATATCACAGTCTATACCTGTCCCCATAACCTCCACCCACCCTCACATCTCAGTCTGTACCTCTCTGCATCACCTCCAATCACACTCATATCTCAGTCTGTATCTGTCCCCATAACCTTCAACAAGTGTCACATCTCAGTCTGTACCTGTCCCCAGGAAATACAATCAAACTCACATCTCATACTTTACCGGTCTCTAAAACCTGCAATCAAACTCACACCTCACTGTACTGGTCCCTATAACCTGCAATCACTCTCACATCTCAGGCTGTACCGGTCCCTATAACCTGCAATCAAACTCACATCTCAGGCTGTACCAGTCCCTATAACCTACAATCAAACTCACAACTCAGGCTGTAACCTATAACGTGCAATCAAACTCACATCTCAGGCTTTACCGGTCCCTATAACCTACAATCAAACTCACATCTCAGACTGTACCGGTCCCTATAACCAGCAATCAAACTCACATCTCAGACTGTACCGGTCCCTATAACCTGCACTCAAACTCACATCTCACTCGTTACGTGTCCCTATAACCTAAATCAAATTCACTTCTCACTCCTTAACGGTCCCAAAACCTCCAGACTCATTCTCATCTCAGTCTGCTTTAATCATAACATTTTCCAGCTCTATTCCCATAACAGTCGGCGGCTATCCCCATAACCTACAATCCCACTGCATTCTCAGCTGATATCTGTCCGTGTAAACACCAATAGAATTACATTCACAGTTTTTACCTCTTCCTGTTACCTCCAAACCCATTAAAGGGCAAATATTTATCCAGCACTTTTTTAAAAGAACCAATTGACTTCAGGCCTAAAGGGAATAGGAACCCTGACTCCTGGTTTATAAAAGCAATGATTTATGATTATATTCACGAATAAAATCCTTGTGGTTTTTATTTATTTATCTATATATTATTATATGTCTTATTTATCAAGAAAGTCTGAAGCGGCTCGGGCTGCTTCATCTGGGAAAGAGATGATTGAGATGTGTGCTAATAGAGTTCTTTAAAATTATGAAGTGGTTCTACAGGGTAGAAGTAGAGCAGATGTTTCCACTTGTAGAGGAGATTATAATTAGGGACCATAAATATAATGTAGTCAGTACTTCTTCTTCTTTCGTGTGGTAGTAGCAAAGCAAATCAAATGTCAATATCTAAATCAGATATAAATGCCAAAGATTCCAGTATAACAGCGTGAATTTCTTGCAACGAAGGTTCACCAGACTCGTTCCTGGGTTGGGGGGTTTGCCCTATGAGGTCAGATTGACTAGACTCGGCCTATATTCTCTAGAGTATGGAAGAATGATAGATGATCTCGTTGAAATATACAACGTTTTTACAGGGCTTGACTGGGTAGATGTAGGGAGAATGTTTCCCCTGGCTGGTGAGTCTAGAACCAGGGGTCACATTCTTAATATAAGTGGTCGGCCATTTAGTACTGAGATGACGAGAAATTTCTTCACTCAGATGGTGACGACCCTTTGGAATTCTCTACCCCAGAGGGCTGTGGAGTCTGATTCGTTGAGTACATTCAAGACAGAGATCGATATATTTTTGAATGTTAAGGGAATCAAGGGATTTGGGGAATGTGCATGAAAGTTGAGATGAGGTAGAAGATCAGCAATAATCTTATGGAATTGTGGAGCAGGCTCGATGGGCCAAATGGTCTAATTCTGCTCCTATTTCTTATGTTCTTATGTATGCTGCCTACGAATTTCTTCTGAGGGCTGTTCTCAATGCTGTGCTCTAGGGTCTGATTAGGAGCTCCACAGTTGCATGACAGGGATGCTTTAATCTTCCATCAAGTAGAAGATGGGAGCATCTACTTGACCGGTTCTGAAGCGGTTTATGGTTGTCCACTGTTTGCGAGGAACGTTTGACCCTTCAGGTTGTACTGTGGGATCCTCTATAAGTAATCCATTCTGTACATCACAGTGCTTCCAAGCATTTCGCCATCGGTCATCAAGGCCGAGTGGAGATCGCTGAAGGGCTTTGTCGACGGTCCAAGATGGCCTTCTGGATTAGAGATGGGTTGGTAGTAGGTTGTTGATGTCGACCTGGATCGGCATGTCTTTACTGGTGTCGCGGTTGTATTCTATGGAGTCTGCGTATTTGCAGCCTAGGTATGGAAGTGTGATGTTTGCAAGCACGGGCAGCCAAGGTGTTGATGTCGATAAATGCATACCGGTGATAATTCTCATAGTAGAATTCAGCTGGACATCATCAGATTTGTCATGTGTACTTGATAGCCATGCTGGAGAGCAGTAGTCCACTGTAGAGTCACTACTGATAACAATGGGGAATTCAGGAGAAACGTATTTTCCCGAAGAGTGGCGAGAATGTGGAATCTGCTACCACAGGAGAAATTGAGGCGATATTGTATTTATGTATTTAAGGCGAAGGTCGACACGTTCATGAGGGAGAAAGGAATAGCTCCCGTGGGTAAGCTGCTCGGGTGTGATGAAGTAAGTTAGGAGGAGGCTCATGTGGAGCACATTCGACCTGTTGTAACGAATAGCCTTCTTCTGTGCTGTAAATTCTGCACCAGTTCTATTTAATTCATTTAAATCCTTGGCCTGATTTCTGGCACACAGAGAGGATCGCAAAATAACTAGGGAGGAATTCTCACATCTGTAGTTCCCGTTATTCAGATGTAGAGCAAATTATTAACAATGGAGTCTGTTTCTGTATTTTCAGAAAAGGCTGGATACTCTCTAAAGGCTTTTACTGAAGCCAGCCTGGCAATCCTGGTGCTGTGTCAGGAGGAGGAACCTATCCCGGGCTTTATCATTCATAATTTCGCCTGGGCTCATCTCAGGAAGATCGCTCAACACGGGAAAGAATTAGCTGTAGGTATGTATGAGCAGACAAGACGTTTCATTTTATGGTTTCATAAATATTCATTTGATGGAGTTTTGAAAGAGTTTACCTGGGTTCACAGGTTACGGTGGGTGAAGATATCCATTTGATATCTTCACAGGTTATGGTCAGTGAATATATCCGTTTGATGGAGTTTCGAAAGAAGTTACCAGGGTTCACAGGTTACGGTGGGTGACGATATACAGTTGATGGAGTTGTAGAATAGGTTTACCTGGGTTCACAGGTTACGGTCGGTAAAGATATCCAGTTGATGGAGTTGTAGAATAAGTTTACCCGGTTTCACATCTTCTGGTCAGTGAAGATATCCATCTGATGTATTTTTGAAAGAGGTTACCGGGATTCACAGGTTATGGTCGGTGACGATATCCATTTGATGGAGTTTCGAACGAGGTTACTAGGGGTCACAGGTTATGTTCAGCGAAGATATCCATTTGATGGAGTTTTGAAAGAGGTTACCGGGGTTCACAGGTTACGGTTGGTGAAGATAGCCATTTGATGGAGATTTCAACGAGGTTACCGGGGTTCACAGGTTACGGTGGGTGAAGATATCCATTTGATGGAGTTGTGAAAGAGGTTACTGGGGTTCACAGGTTATGGTCGGTTACGATATCCATTTGATGGAGTTTTGAAAGTAATTACCGGGGTTCACAGGTTACGGTCGGTGAAGATATCCATTTGATGGAGTTTTGAAAGAGGTTACCTGAGTTCACAGGTTACGGTTGGTGAAGATATCCATTTGATGGAGATTTGAACGAGGTTACTGGGGTTCACAGGTTACGGTGGGTGACGATATCCTTTTGATGGAGTTGTAGAATAAGTTTACCTGGGCTCACAGCTTATGGTCGGTGAAGCTATCCAGTTGATGGAGTTGTAGAATAAGTTTACCTGGGCTCACAGCTTACGGTCGGTGAAGATATCCAATTGATGGAGTCTTGAAAGAGGTTACCAGAGATCACACGTTAAGATTGGTGAAAAGTGGGTGCTGAAATTGGACCTGGGTGGGTGTGCAAAACGGCCAATACAACTAAAGATTGGGCCCGGTCGCATAACGATCACAAAATGTGTTTTTGCCTGAATTGATTTCCCACCCAAGTGCAATTTCACCCCTTGCATGTTTTATTACAAGTAGCATTTCATAATCTCAGTCTTGTTTCCATTACCCCAATTCAATTTCTAGCTAAGAACCGTAGAGTTCTGTTGTCGGGACAAGGCCGTGTCACTGCAACCAGTGATTGGTAAACTTGTGCTAGGATGGAGTCCATCGGACACCGGCTGTGAGTAAAATGATTGGAAATTTGTGAAGCTTCTCTTCATCAATGGGTTATCGGATCGCTCGTGCCTTGGTGGCTTCGGATATCATAGCATCATCGAAATGCACAGAAGGAGGCCTGTCGGCCCATCGTGCCTCTCCTGGCTATATGAAATAGCTCCCCAATTAATCCCACTCTCTCTTCTCATTCCCCATAGGCCATAGTCCTGTATGTGTATCCTTGTCAAGTATATATCAAATTTCCTTTACAAAGTCACCATTGAATCTGCTTCCACCACCCGTTCAGGCAGTGCATTCCAGATAATACTCGCTGCATAAAGAAACAAAAATAACTCCCCATCTCCCCTCAGGTTCTTTAGTCAATATCTTACATCTGTGTCCTCTCGTTACCGAAACTCCTGTCAAATTTACTCCATGAACCGATGGTAATTGTTTCCTATGTTGTAGATACAATGGCCACCACGGCACTTAGTCTGAGGTGTTTGATACACTCGCAACAACCAAGAGGCAGATCTCGGCTTAACATCGCAAAGGCTTTAATGTGGATAATGAGGCGGATTCTGAGTGAAGTGAGAGAGGACGGGACCATTGGGAGCTTGAGCAGTACAGGGCTGGCCATGCAGGTATGGCGATGTGAAATTAGAAAATAGGATTCTGATTTATTTGGAGCTAAGGGCAGTTAGTAAATAACAGCTTCTTCACAACATATTATGTGATAGACTGTAAACAATTAGAGCTTAGAAACGGTGTTACAATATTGGTGTATCAGTGCTTAATGTGTTCAGATGACGGTCAGTGTGAAGCAACGCAAAATACAGCCTGTTGGAAGATTCGCAGACACCTCGATACCATTCATGGGATAGAACTCGCCAGGAGCGGAGGGCATTGGTTGAAAGAGATTTAAGGGGTGATTTTATGTTTTGGTGAAGGTGTAAAATGGGTAATATCCAATTGCTCTCCAATTTAGAGGCACCAGATTTTAGCTTCCATTGATTCAATGCAAAGGAAAATCGGGCGTGGTATACAATGGCCAGTTAATTCAAAAACGGCCATTGAACATCTTCATTCAAAGTTAAAGTTATCACAAAAGAAAGCGAATGTCTCAATGCTCATCAAATCAAAACACTGTGAAGTGGCGATAAACAATATAAACAGGATGGCGGGTTATACTGAGAAACTACTTGACTTCCCATTCCAAGAGGACAATCTTTACATGGAATTTTCAGTACAGAAACAGGCCATTCGTATTTTTGTGGGCCACACGAGGCTCCTCCCACCCTACTAACCCTATCACCATATCCTTCTATTCATTCTCCTTCATGTAGGTTCCCATTAATTCAATCTTTGCTAATCGCCTCCTTTGCTACTCCTTGTGATAACGAGTTACAACTTCTATCCACTCTCTAGTTAAGAGGTTTCTTGTAAATCCCTTGCTGAATTTATGAGCGGCTATCTTATATTGATGGCCCCAAGTTTTGGACTCTCCCTGCAAGTGGAGACATCATCTCTATGACTATCTTATCAAATCCCATCACAATTTTTAAGCCACTTTTAGTTCACCTTTCTGTAATAGAATCATGGAGTAATAGAGTCATAACGGCACAGAACGAGGCCATTCGGCCCATCGAGTCCGTGCCGGCTCTCTGTAGAGCAATCCAATCACACCCATTCCCCCGCTCTATCACCGTAGCCCTGCAAGTTTACTTCCAGCAAGGGCCTACCCAGTCTCCCCGTGAAAGCATTGAGTGTCTCCGCTTCCACCACTTTCGTCGGCAGCAAATTCCACGTTTTCGCCACTCGCTGCAAAAAAAAGTTTTCCCTCACATCCCCCTTGTACCGCTTGCCCAAAACCTTACACTTTTTGTCCCCTGGTCCTTGTACCATCAGCTAGTGGGATAAGCCTTTCCCTGTCTAGCCTATCCAAACCCGTCATAATCTTGTAAACATCCATCAAATCATTACTCAACCTCCTTTGCTCTAATGAAAACAAATCCAGCTTCTGCAACCTGTCCTTGTAGATAAGATCCCCCATCCCCGGAGCCATTCTGGTAAATCTCCTCTGCACTCTATCAAGGTCCTTCACACCCTTCCTAAACTGTGGTGAGCAGAACTGGATGCAATACGCCAGTTGTGACCTAACCAGCGCTTTAAAGATGCTGTGCATAACCTCTCTACTTGTTTACTCAATACCTTAATTTTTGAAGCCCAAGATCACATATGCATTGCTAACTACCCCGTTAATATGTCCTGCCACCTTCAGGGACCTATGACATTAACTCTCGCGTCCCTCTGCCACTGCACACTCTTTAAGATTGTGCCATTAAATGTTTATTGCCTTTCCCTGTTCCTACTGCCAAAATGCATCACCTCACACTTCTCTTTAATAAATTACATCTGTCACTTCTCTGTCCATTCTGCTAGCCTTTCTATGTCCTGTTGAAATCGATTGGTATCATCCTCACTGTTTGCCACATCACTCCCCCCTCCCCCGCCAAGTTTAGTGTCACCATCAAATTTAGAAATTCTACTTTGTATTACAATATCCAGGTCATTTATATATATCAAGAAAAGCAGTGGGCCCAGCACTGACCCTTGGGGAACACCACTGTCTACCATCCTGCAGTCTGAAAAACAGCCATTTATCACAACTCGCTGTTTTCTGTACCTAAGCCAATTCCTTATCCAAGCTGCTACTGACCCAACTATTCCATGTACCACAATTTTTTAACCAGACAACATTCATTGCATTCCCTTTATCAATCTTCCCTATTACTTCATCAAACAATTCAATTCGATTATTCAAACATGATCTGCCTTTTACAAATCCGTGTTGGCTCTCCTTAATTAGATTAAACCTCTCAGTGGGTTGATTATTGTTTCTAAATCTTAACCCAGCACTGATGTTGAACTGACCGACCTATAGTTACTACGATTGTCCTTACACACTTTCTTGAACAATATTGTCACATTTGCCACTTTCCAAATCTCAGGCAACTCCCCCGCATCTAGCAAAGATTGGAAAATTAAGGCAACTTCTTCCGCTATCTCCTCCCCCAATGCCCTTAGCACCCTGGGATGCAAGCCATCTGCAATAGACGACTTATCCATTAGAAGCATACCATGTCTTTATAGTGCATCAGGTCTATCAATTTACACCCCTTCCATTCCTTCTACCGTTTCCACTTCTACTGATATTTTGTCAGCATCCACCTCCTTAGTAAAGACCGATACAAAATAATTAAGTATTCTAGACTTGGCTATGCCTCTAAGCATATATCACCTTCTTTGTCCCTAATAGGCCCCACCCTGCCTCTTACTACCCGCTATGTGTTTACATGCTGGCATGAGATTTTTGGGTTCCCTTCTCTTTTCTAGAGAAAAAACCCAACCTGATCTAACTTTCCTAATAGTTATAACGACTGAATGCTAATATCATTCTTACCAAGGTTTTATAGCACCTTCGAGAAGATGTGCCTTTCCATTCTTTTAGTAATATGGAGAACAGAGCAGTGCACGGTAATCGAAGTGTGGCCAAACCAGACCAGAACTATTCACAATACACTAAGTGATGGGTTAACCAGGCCAGAAGTTTTCAGAGTACTCTAAGTGTGGCCTCACCACACTGTGACCTGATCTAAACTGTACCCTGGTCAGAACGCACCTGGGGTCGATTTTGACTTTGTGCGATCGTGTAAAACGGGCGATGGCGATTCTGCAGCTCTTGCAAATCTCTCCCGATTTTTATTTCCATTGACGTTCAATTTCTGCTGCAGTGCTTTCAAACAGAGTAGATATGTGCTCAGATTAAATGATCTCTGGGTCACTAACATTAAATATTTCAATTATTGTTACTATCTTTACACTCCAGGCACTGGACGAAAACATAAACGTGTTCACCTCACGTGTCTATAATTGCACCAAATCTGTGCAGAAAATGTTGCACGAAATTTCTCGGGGAAAGCCGGAGAGCCTTACAACAGTGTCACAGGTGGCGATAGCCCTGGGAGGAAAGAGTTACCTGGACGTGAACAAGATAACCTGTCCTGTATATAAAGGTAAGGGTACAGCAACAATCCAGAGTAAGTATGGGGGAGGGTGAAATTAGATATTGGCGAGATCGCAAAACGTGCGGTGTCGCATCATGCGCCCGACATCTGCTCCGCCCCATATTTGGGCCCATTGACTTCAAAAGAAGTGAATATCGGGCGTGTATATAATGGTAAGTGAGAGTGATTCCTCCTATGTGCGTCCCCATCCATATTGAAATTAACCCCGCCTCTCAGCTTTAAGAGCTGCCTAGGCGGGGTTAATAAGGAAGAATGTGGAGGAAGGTTATACGGCCTGAAAAGAAACTGCAATGAAAACAATGGAAGGAAAATCAGGCAGGTTCCGTTCTCAGAACGCAAAGCTCATGTCCAGAATTTCTTGGATGCGCTGCTTCCAGGCTGTACAGACGGGAAGCTACTCGCATGTGGTCAGGAATCAAAATGCACAAGAAAGAGCAAATGGAATTGAATCATAGGACACGGTGTAGAATTAAGCTATTTGGCCCATAGTTCCTGTGTCGGCTCTTAGAAAGAGCAATCCAATTAGTTCCAGTGCCCTGCCTTCTCCCCATAGCCCTGCATTTTCCCATTTTAATTATTTATCCAAATCCCCTTTGAAAGTTACTATTGAATCTGATTGCCACACACTTTCATGCATTGCATTCCAGATGATAACAACTCATCGTGTAACAGAAAATCTCACCACAATGTTGCCAATTACCTTAAATCTGAGCGAAATAGATTAAAAAGTAGGATGGCATGAATAGTAGGAAAATCAGAAGGCCCGAAGCGAGAGTTGGCCTTCTGGCACTTCTGATTAGCTGTAGAGAATCCTAAATACGAACAAAAGCTCAGATATTCGTCCTTGCCAACTTCAGTGTTAAGCCAGGTCGGAAGAATGTTGAGTTGAGGGGATGGTAGGGCCCTTTGCAGAGCACGTCAGATCGTTCTATTTTCTAAAGTGACATTTCAGGACATGGGCATCTGTGGCAAGGGTGGCATTTCTCCCCCTCCCTAGATTCCCTGGAGAAGGTGGTGGTGAGCCTTCTCCTCGAACCGCTGGTATTGGTTTGCTGCAACCGAGTGCCTTCCTGGGCCACTTCAGAGAGCAATTAAGAGGTATCCACGTTGGTGGTGGATTGGAGTCAGATATAGGGCAGACCTAGTTGCCCTGACATGTAGCTTCTGAGTGCTTTTCAGAAAGCAGTTAACCATCAATGATGTTGGTGTGGGAGTGGAGTCACAGATAGGGCCCGCACTAGTTGCCCTGAGTTGTGGCTTGCTCGCCCATCTCACAGACCAGTTCAGAGCCAAGCACTGTGCATCGGCCAGAGGAGGCTGAGCATCCATCGGTAACCACAGAGTTGTGGCCTCATGGTTTGAATCTGTTATTTTAAATCACTGTCCAGTTTCCTGTATTTACTCGAGGGTATTTGCCAGGAGCACTGAAGTGGGGATTTTACCCTTTCACACCTTGACCTTCCTGAATCCTTTATGTTTGCTCAGTTTTCTAAGTGAAATATTTGGAAGCCCTGAGTCACCTGCTTGGCTTCACTCCCAGCGGGAGGTTCACCAATGTAGATATCCTCAGGGATCTTCACATATGACAATGGTCTTCACTAACTGGAATGCAGAGCTTGTTTGTGCCTGAGCTCCACTTTTCACAGGCATTGATATTGAACGTGTCTCCAGAAGTTGTGGGTGAAATTGGACCAGAGCAGGGGCGCAAAACAGACGGTAAGTCATCGGTTGCCCGTTTCTTTCTTTATAAACCCCAATATTTATTCCACTATTTCCAAAAGTACCGTATATCTGGCGTGTGGCAAAACGGTTGGCAAATGCAAGTCTCCCAGTTTACCATCTTCGCCCAAGTCCAATATCACTAATCGTTGCCTCCAATAATCTATTGAGATTGTTTCTCCTACTTTGCAGTGACAACTATGACCAGAGCACATTCCGCGACCAATAGGCTGCCGACGCTCACCGAATCACAGAATCCACTGTCTATCAACTCCAGGATTGTGAACCACCGCATCAAAAGTACAACCACGTCCATGAGAAGTTCAGCTGCGCCTCGATCGCCCATTCGCCCTGCATCAATGGAAACCTCCTCTTCACTTGGTAAACCAGGTCCACACCCCACTTCAGCAGCCCAGACTCCAACTTCCACAGCATCCTTAGTGGCTTTCAGTTTAGCCACAGTTATGGAGTCTCGGATCAGTGCGATTGTGCCCTTCATGACCACTGTGACCATGCCCATCATGAACAGTACGATGATACCCGTCATGAACAGTGAGATTGTGCCCATCTTGACCAGTGAAACTGTACCCACCATAACAAGTGAAACTGTGCTCAACGTGACAAATAAGACTCTGCCCATCGTGACTAGTGAGACGGTGCCCATCATGACCAGTGAGACTGTGCCCAACGTGACCAGTGAGACTGTGCCCAACATGACCAATGAGCCAGTGGCAATCGTGACCAGTGAAACTCTGCCTAACATGACAAGTGACACTGTATCCATCGTGACCAGTGCGACTTTTCCCATCATGACCAGTGAGACTGTGCCCATCATGCCCAGTGAGACTCTGCCCATCATGACCAGTAAGACTGTGCCCATCATGACCAATGAGACAGTGCACATCGTGACAAGTGTGAATGTGCCCATCGTTAACAGTGAGACTCTGCCCATCATAACCAATGAGACAGTGCCCATCGTGACCAGTGAGGCTGTGCCCATCGTGCCCACTGCGACTTTGCCCATCATGACTACTGAGACAGCGCCCATCGTGACCAGCGAGATAGTGCCCATTGCAACCAGTGAGACTCTGCCCATCGTGACTAGTGAGACTGTGCCCATCGTGACCAGTGAGACTGTGCCCACCGTGAACAATGTGACTTTGCCCGTCGTGACCACTGAGACAGCACCCATCGTGACCAGCGAGACTATGCCCATCATAACCAGTGAGACTCTGTCCATCGTGACTAGTGAGACTGTGCCCACCGTGTCCACTGTGACTTTGCCCATCGTGACCAGTGAGACTGTTCCCATCGTGACCAGTGAGACTGCGCCCATCGTAACCAGTGAGACTCTGCCCATCTTGCCCAGTGAGACTGTGTCCACTATGACCATTGTGACTTTGCCCATTGTGACAACTGAGACAGCGCCCATCGTGCCCAGCGATAATGTGCCCATCGTAACCAGTGAGACTCTGCCCATCGTGACTAGTGAGAATGTGCCCATCGTGACCAGTGAGACTGTGCCCACTGTGAATACTGTGACTTTGCCCATCGTGACCACTGAGACAGTGCCTATCGTGACCAACGATACTGTGCCCATCGTAACCAGAGATACCCTGTCCATCGTGACTAGTGAGACTGTGCCCACCGTGAAAACTGCAACTTTGCCCATCGTGACCACTGAGACAGTGCCCATCATGACCAGCGAGAATGCGCCCATTGTAACCAGTGAGACTCTGCCGATCTTGAACAGTGAGACTGTGCCCATTGTGGTCAGTGACACTCGGCCCATCGTGAACAGTGAGACTGTGTACATCGAGACCAGTGAGAAACTGCCCATTGTGACCAGTGAGACTGTGCCCACCGTGAACACTGCGATTTTGCCCATCGTGACCATTGAGACAGCACCCATCGTGACCAGCAAGACTGTGCCCATCGTAACCAGTGAGATTCTGTCCATTGTTAACAGTGAGACTGTGCCCACTGTGGCCAGCGAGACTGTGCCCATCGTGGCAAGTGAGACTGAGCTCATCGTGACAAATGAGTCTGTGCCCATCGTGACCAGTGAGTCTGTGCCCATCGTGGCCAGTGATACTGTGCCCATCGTGGCCAGTGATACTGTGCCCATCGTGAGCAGTGAGACTTTGCCCACCGTGTCCAGTGAGAATGTGCCCATCATGGCCAGCGATACTGTGCCCTTCGTGACCACTGAGACTGTGCCCATCATGACCATTGAGACTGTGCCCATCATGACCAGTGAGACTGTGACCATCATGGCCAGCGATACTGTGCCCTTCGTGACCACTGAGACTGTGCCCATCATGACTATTGAGACTATGCCCATCGTGACCAGTGAGTCTGTGCCCATCATGGCCAGCGATACTGTGCCCTTCGTGACGACTGAGACTGTGCCCATCATGACGAGTGAGACTGTGCCCATCGTGACCAGTGAGTCTGTGCCCATCATGAATAGTGAGACTGTGCCCATCGTGACCAGTGAGACTGTACACATCTTGACCACTGAGACTGTGCCCATCGTGACCAGTGAGTCTGTGCCCATCGTGACCAGCGAGCCTCTGCCCATGGTGACCAGTGAGACTGTGCTCATCGCGATCAATGAGACTGTGCCCATCGTGAACAGTGTGACTGTGAAGAAAGTGACAGGTGATACTGTGCCCATCGTGGCCAGTGATACTGTGCCCATCGTGAGCAGTGAGACTTTGCCCACCGTGTCCAGTGAGAATGTGCCCATCATGGCCAGCGATACTGTGCCCTTCGTGACCACTGAGACTGTGCCCATCATGACCATTGAGACTGTGCCCATCATGACCAGTGAGACTGTGACCATCATGGCCAGCGATACTGTGCCCTTCGTGACCACTGAGATGTGCCCATCATGACTATTGAGACTGTGCCCATCGTGACCAGTGAGTCTGTGCCCATCATGGCCAGCGATACTGTGCCCTTCGTGACGACTGAGACTGTGCCCATCATGACGAGTGAGACTGTGCCCATCGTGACCAGTGAGACTGTGCCCATCATGAATAGTGAGACTGTGCCCATCGTGACCAGTGAGACTGTACACATCTTGACCACTGAGACTGTGCCCATCATGACCAGTGAGTCTGTGCCCATCGTGACCAGCGAGCCTCTGCCCATGGTGACCAGTGAGACTGTGCTCAGCGCGATCAGTGAGACTGTGCCCATCGTGAACAGTGTGACTGTGAAGAAAGTGACAGGTGAGACTGTGCCCAACGTGGCCACTGAGACTGTGCCCATCATGACAACTGAGATTGTGCCCATCCTGGCCGGTGTGACTGTGCCCATCTTGTCCAGTGTGACTGTGCCTATCGTGAGCAGTATGAGTGTGCTCAGCTTGTCCAGTGCGAATGTGCCTCCTTCTTCCAACAAGATAAAGGCCCCATTATCGACCAAAAACAACAATTTGCTTCCAACCTCCCTGTCAGGTAAAACCATGCAACAGTCACCAGCTGTAACTATGAGAACAATGCTGCTTTCAGCTTTAAATTCAGCTTTGACATTAACTTTTGTGGCATCTAAAACATCGCAGGACAGTCCTAGAGTCCGTTCATCATCTAGAAATCAGACCACACCATCCCAGGTCAATACAAAAACATCATCATCTATAAATCAGACTACATCATTCCAGGGCAATACAGCACCATCATCATTTAAAAATCGGGCGAAAACATCCCAGGTCAAGACAGTACTTCTACCGTCATCTATAAATAAGGCTACAACATCCCAGGTCAATACAGCACCATCATCATCTATAAATCAGTTTACACATTCCCAGGTCAATACAGCACCATCATCATCTATAAATAAGGCTACAACATCCCAGGTCAATACAGCACCATCATCAACTATAAATCAGTTTACACCTTCCCAGGTCAATACAGCACCATCATCATCTATAAATCAGGTTACACAATCCCAAGTAAATACAGCACCATCATCAACTATGAATCAGACTGCACCATCCCAGATCAATACAGCACCATCATCATCTATAAATCAGACTACACCAGCCCAGGTCAATACAGCACCATCATCATCTATAAATCAGACTACACCATCCCAGATCAATACAGCACCATCATCAACTATAAATCAGACTAAACCATCACGTGTCAATACAGCACCATCATTATCTATAAATCAGACCTACACCATCCCAGATCAATACAGCACAATCATCATCTATAAATCAGACTATATCATCACAGGTCAATACAGCATCATCAACATCTATAAATCAGGCTACACCATCCCAGGTCAATACAGCACCATCATCATCTATAAACCAAGCTACACCATCCCAGGTCAATACAGCACCATCATCATCTATAAATCAGGCTACACCATTCAAGATCAATACAGCACCATCATCATCTGTAAATCAGGCTACAACTTCCCAGGTCAACACAGCACCACCATCATCTCTAAGTCAGACTGCACCATCCCAGGTCAGTACAGCAGCATCACCATCTATAGATCAGACTACACCATCCCAGGTTAATACAGCACCATAATCAACTATAAATCAGACTGCACCACTCCAGGTCAAAACAGCACCATCATCAACTATAAATCAGCCTACACCAGCCCAGGTCAATACAGCACCATCATTATCTATACATCAGGCTATACCATTCAAGGTCAGTACAGCACCATCATCATCTATAAATCACACTAAACCATCCCAGATCAATACAACACCATTATCATCTATTACTCAGGCTACGCTATCCCAGTTCAATGTAGTAACACTCTCATATACTAAGCAGGCTACAACACTCCAGTACTACAGCACGTTCTTCATCTCTAAATGATACTACATCATCCCCAGGCCAGTAGAGCAACAGCTTCATCATCTATTAATTCAGAAACAGCATCACTGAATTTGAATAGCACCTCACTATCTTTATGAATAGATTCTTCTTCCCTGATGAGAAGATTATCACCGTGATCATCTACTAAAGCAGATACATCATCTCTGCTCATTACAATAACACCCTCAACATCTACAAAATCAGATGCAACTTCTCTGGTCAGTACAATAGCACCTCACCATCTTCTAAATCAGAAACATCTCCGCTGGTCAGTGCAATCACACCTTCAACATCTACTAAATCAGAAACATTTTCACTGGTCAGTACAATAACAATCTCATTATCTACTAAATCAGATACATCTTCTCTGGTCATTACAATAACACCTTCACCATCTACTAAGTCAGAAACATCATCACTGGCCAGTACAATAACACTCACACCATCTACTAAATCCGATACACCTTCTCTGATCAGTACAATAACACCTTCACCATCTGTTAAATCAGATAGATCTTCACTGGTCAGTACAATAGCACCTTCACCATCTACTCAAGCAGATACACCTTCTCTGGTCAGTGCAATAGCACCCTCACCATCTACTCAATCAGATACACCTTCTCTGGTCAGTGCAATAACACTCTCACCATCTACTGAACCAGATATACCTTCTCTGGTGATTACAATAACACCTTCACCCATCTACTAAATCAGAAAATTCTTCTCTGGTCATTACAATAGCACCTTCACCATCTACTAAATTAGATACATCTTCTCTGGTAATTCCAATAAAATCCTTACCATCTACTAAATCAGATACATCTTCTATGGTCAGTACAATAACACTCTCAGCATCTATTACATCAGATATATCTTCTCTGGTCATATCAGCCTGTGTAACGTCATTAGTGATGCGATTAACTGTCACAGGTGAATCAATTCCCCAAGTATTTACTCTTATTACTCGATTACCTTTTGCACATTTACCAAGTGCTTCTTTGCTACCAAATTGACACAATACCCTGAATGGATTGGGCGTTTTCGGATTTTCAGTGTCTGATTTATAGGTCGATAGGTATTTGAAATAAACTATTAGATTTTACTGGTATAACCAAAGTTTCAGTTTTGAAATACAACATGATAAACTATATTATAATAAAATATCAACGTTTAAAGATGCCGTGCATTGTCTTCTTGGCAGTATAGGAAAATTCATCCAGCAGATTATTTGCCTTTTATTTATAATGGGTTTCTAAACAATTAAAGCTGCAATAGGAAGAAAATAAATCTTTTGCTATAATTGTGAAGTTAAACCAGAAAATGCTACAAACATTCAGCATCTGTGGATAAACAGACACAACAACAATAACACATTGCATTAAGCAGCGACTTTAATGTAATAAAACGTCCAAGGCTTCCACAGGATTGTCATCAGACAAGAATTTAACACCAAGACACATAAGGAGATAATAGGGCAGATGAACAAATACTTGGTCAAATGGGTAGGTTTTAAGGAGTGCTTTAAAGAAGGAAAGAGAGAATTAGCGAGGGGAGAGGTTTAGGGAGGGAATTCCAGAGGTTAGGACCTCGGAAGCTGAAGGCACGAATGCCAATGGTTGAGCGATTGGAATCAGTGGTGCGCAAGAGGCCTGAATTGGTAGAGTGCAGCGGTCTCAGAGAGATGTAGGACTAGATGGGGTACCAGAGATAGGGAAGGGCCAGGCCATGGAGGCACTTCCAAAGGATAGTTGAGATATTTTAAATCGATGTGTTGCCTGACCAGGAGCCAATATAGGTGAGCGAGCACAGGGGTAATGGACAAACGGTACTTGGTGCGAGATAGGATATGGACAACAGAGTTTTTGATGAGCTCCAGTTTACGGAGATTGCAAGATGCGATGTTGGCCAGGAGACATTGAAAAGGCACGTTAATATTTCAATGCTGAGGCTCAGACAACATTTCAATTTGCTTACAGGGAGAATTGGAAGCTGAGCAGCACGTGGGAGTCCGAGAGACTGAGCAGTGGTCTGTGATCATTGAACAGTTCACTGTTCATCTGGTTTAGGGACATAGGCCTAGAAATTCAGTATAGCCACTTTTGGGGCAGTAAAGTCGGGTGGATGCTAAAGTTTGCGCCCGACGCAAAGTCGCGCCCCCTTCGCCGATATTCAGTCGCATCGCCCCAAGAGGTAGCTGCTGCGCTAAAACAGGTGATGTACGACTATCTTTAGGTGCTAAGCCGGCGGTGCTGAGCGATAGGCCCGAGGCCGGGCGCAGCGCAGGTGCGGCGAGTTCTTCATTTACGGCAGACACTCTGGCGCCGGTCATCTCTTAAAGGGGGAGGGTGGATTTGTTTGCCTGCCATGCCCTGCACACTGAAGCCCTCAACGTAGGCATGACCACTTCAGCTTCACCTGTACAACGCCCAGGACTATGGAGAAGGCCAGGGAGAGAGCGCAGCGCTTCAGCGACGGTGACCTGAGGGTGCTGGTTGGCGGAATGGAGTGCAGGCGCCATGTTTTGTACCCCGAAGGTGGCAAGAGGCTGCTGCCCAGCGCCTACCGGAAAGCCTGGAGGGAGGTGTCCAACAGGGTGTCTTCCAACAGCGTGGTTGCCAGTACTCCTGTGCAATGCCGGAAGAAGTTCAACGACCTCACTCGGGTTGTCAGGGTGAGTACCCTTTCCAGTGTCCTCCTCATCCTTGTATGTGCACCTCACATTATGGGCAAAGGGACCTGAAAGCCCTAATGGACAGCCCTCATCCAGCAGCTATGGGACTGGCATGAAAATCAATTGCACATTCAGCACTTTACACACTTTCCAAGCTATTCGACCATGGGAGGCAGTGCAGACAAGATCATGGCTACACACTGTACTAGCTATTCGACCATGTGAGGCAGTGCAGACGAGGTCAGGGCTACACACTGTACTTAGAGGCCGTTCTTTCTCTTGCAGGCCAAGGTTGCGCACAACCGGCACAACCAAACTGAGACTGGGGGAGGCCGTCCTGACCTCAAAGAGCTCTCCGAGCTCGACCAGCGTGTGGAGCGCATTATGGGAGGCCGGCTGATTGGCCCCGTCGCCAGTGGAGATGCCGACCCTGTTCTGGGCACCAAAGGTAAGAGCATCACCTTTTGGACCTCTCTCGTTCCACTTGCGCATCAGATCAGCATTCTTTGCCACTGTCCGACCAATGAGGTGAATGGCACCACTCATGCCTCACTCGCTGCCACCCTGTCCTCAATCTAAAGCTACTCTTGTGCCTTGCTGCTTTCAGATGGTGAATCGCCAGGTGAGGAGGCGGGCCCTCAAGCTGCCACTGTCAGCCCTTCAGGAGACGAGGAGGAGGAAGAGGAAGCTGGCCCATCAGCGCCACCTCAGCCGCGCCAGCCCATGGCGATGTAGGGGACACGTCTTCCCTGGAGGGGAGCCGGGGGGAAGGGTCGGAGGAGAGTGAAGCTCCAGGGCCCAGCGGCCTGCAGCAATGCGGGATGGGTGGGGAAGCTCGGCGGACTTCTCCCCAGAGGGTGAGTGCGGCCTCCAGTCCTGTGACGGTCAGCTCAGAGGAGGTGCGCCTCCTAGAGGAAATGGCCGTTCAGGCTGAGCGCAGGCACACTGAGCTCATGGCTGCAGTGGCAAAGATGCCTGATTCCATAGAGTCACTGGCAAGGAGTGGGCAGGAATTCGGGGCAGCACAGGCCAGGAGTCTGCAACAATTCAGTGCAGCACAGGCCAGGATTCTGGAAGAATTCAATGCAGCACAGGGCAGGAGTCTGCAGGACATCGCGGCAGCACAGGCCAGGAGTCTGGAGGACTTCGCGGCAGCGCAGTCGGCTTCCAGCCAAGTGCTCAGTCGTGCCGTCCATTCACTGGCTGGTGTCATGCGGACACAGACCAGGGCCACACGGGCACTATCTGCTGCCACCCTCGCTGGATCAGCCAGGCATCGCCAGGGCACTCGCCACGCAGCAGCAGCCCAGCAGTCTGACCTTCAGCTGTTTGCTGCGCATGCTGCAGTGCTGGCCCGTGCGAGTGCCAATGTGTCAGGCGACAGCGAGCACCTGCGATCTGCCAGGTTGCCACCATTCCTGCAGCCGACACTGCCACTCCGCAATTGCAGCTGCCACGAGCTGCTGGACACACTGCTGCCGCCCAGCCTGAGTTGGAGCAGTCAGCAGCCGGCCACTCCAAGTCCAGAGCTGGTGCAGGCCGACCCCCAAGGGTACCTGCCATCTCGCCATCTGACCCTCAGCAGCCTTCCCCCAGCCTTGCTGCAGCCACTGGGCTCCCATTGAGGAGGAGCAGCAGGGCGGCAGGGGCCAGGCAAGGATGCGCAAGGCATCACCCTCGCAGGGCAAAAAGTAGAGGTATGGACAAATGCCTGGTGCTTCTTGGAAGGCCGACACTGGTGCAGTTGTTTTTGTGTAAGGCCGAGACTGGTGTCTATCTTTATTTGTGTAAGGCCGAGAATGGTGTCTATCTTTATTTGTGTAAGGCCGAGACTGGTGTCTATCTTTATTTGTGTAAGGCCGAGACTGGTAGTTTTGCGTTTTTGGAGGGGGCTTCTCCACATGAGCATGTAATGTGGGAAGGGCAGAGGTTTTCAATAAATTTTTATTGTTAAATTGCAGTGTGCATGGTTTTTTGTTTAAGCCCTGCTTGCCCTGCTCGGCTGAGGGCTTGTGGTGCGGCTACATGCATCTGCTGACATTGGCACAAGCCAGTCCCTGAGAGGGGGCCTAGAACCGATGTTCAATAAGCCGGCGACGGGCGGCCCTTGCACTTTGTGCCTCCCTCCTGTGCTGGTCCTCCTCCTCCTCCTCCTGCTCCTCCTCCTCAGGTGGTCCTCCAATCGGTGGTGGCAGTGGCTGAGTCCTGCGGATAGCCAGGTTGTGCAGCATGCAGCAAACGACCACGAAATGGGGACTCGCTCTGGCGAATACTGCAGGGCTCCACCGGAACGATCGAGACAGCGGAACCTTTGCTTCAGGACGCCGATTGTTTGTTCGATGATGTTCCTGGTCGCTTGATGGCTCTCGTTGTATCGCTCTTCAGCAGGGGTGCTGGGCGCACGGAGCGGGGTCATCAGCCAGGTACACAAATTATAGCCTTTGTCCCCGATAAGCCATCCACGTGGGTGAGGCTGTGGCTGGAACATGTCTGCCACAGAAGTCTGTCACAGGAAGAAGGCATCGTGGCTGCTGCCTGGAAAGCGGGCATTGACAGCTAGGATGAGCTGCCTGTGGTCACACACCAGCTGGACGTTCAGCGAATGGTAGCCCTTCCGGTTGTGGAAATCCTCAGCATTCTCCACAGGTGCCCGCAAAGCCACATGCGTGCAGTCAATGGCGCCCTGCACCATGGGGAAGCCCGCGAATGCTGCAAAGCCCATTGCACGCTGTTGCTGCTTGTCAAGGGCCATGGAGAAGGAGATGAACTGACGTCTCCTTTTGAAAGGGGCATTGGTCACCTGGCGGATGCAGCAATGCACGGCGAACTGGGAGATGTTGGCAATGCCCCCAGTAGCGGATTGGAAGGAGCCGGTGGCATAAAAGTTGAGAGCCTCCGTCACCTTCACTGCCACCGACAGAGACGTCCTGCTTCTCAGCTGTGGCTGCAGATCATCGGCAAGCAGCTGGCAGATCTCTGTCACCACCTCCCTTCTGAACCGCAGCCTCCGAACACACTGCTCCTCAGACATGTTGAGATAGGAGAACTGCTGGCGGTTTACCCTGGGTGGATAAGGCCCCCTTTGCCGATGCCTGTTGCCCCCTCTCAGTCTAGCGAGGGCTGCCACTCTCTCACGGCGTCTGTGAGCCCTTTGGATGTAATTGAGAAAGCCAGCGTTGATACCCATTGCAGCCCCCATAATATGCTGGCAAACAATGAGATGTCAATGAAGGCAAAAACTTTTGGAAAGCTGTGGCCTGAAGCCAGAAGTACCTGTCCGAGTGTTGGGCCAAAGCAGAAAGCTATCTACCTTGGTCTCTCTCCAAAGATCCGTTTCGCAAGAAGGTGTGCTGCAAAATGGCAGCCTTTTATATTGCAGGATGAGTGCCCTTTAATTTGCGCCCCCCGCGCCCTGCATCAGCTGAGCACTGTTCCAATTAACAGTCGTTGGGCGCCAGGAGCACAATGGGGCGGCACGACTGAAGTTCCGGTTGGGGGCGCACAAAGGGCGTTGCACGAGGAAATGACGTCATGATCTGTGCGCGCAGCTGAGCGCGTGCAAAGACTTTGTGCCGCCGCTAAATCTCTAGTGAAGTTGGGGCGAGGCGCAGTTCACGCTTCACCCGGGGCTACACGCCTAGCGCCCGACATCTACTCCTCCTAAGGTGCTAACGGCTGGCGCAGCCAACTGAATTTCTAGGCCATAGGCCTAGAAATTCGGTTGGTAGCGCCAGCGATTAGCGCCTAAAGAGCCTGAGAATTGGGACTTTACCCAATTTTCGGGTGGACTCAGTGAATATAGCGTCACCTCCCATATTGAATATCCTTTTAGCACCGGCGCTAACTCTTTGCGTGCGCCTGCGGGCGCAGGCAGATCATGACATCATTTCAGTGTGCAACACCATTTTGGTGCCCCGGACCGGATATTCGGTGTGCCCGCAACCTTTCCACCTGGCGCTATTAGTGACAGTTGGATGGAGAGTTCCCAGGCTCTTCTCGGACTCGGGTGGCGCTATTTAAGGGGCACAGCATTAGTATAAAAGCTGCCGCCATTTGGGCTAGCCATTCTGATCGTTGATGGAGAGAGTTGCTGACCTTCTGTTGGACAGTAATTTTCTCATTGAGCGTTCGGAGGCACTGGCACTGGCAGCTTGAGGGCCCGGCTCCGGAGCTGGTGATGCAGCATTTGAAAGCAGGGAGGTGGAAGAGTGGCTTTAGCAAAAGGACAGCTTGTCAGCAAGGGATGCCAGATTGCGGCAATGCTATGACATGGGACCACAGTGAGAAAGCAAGCTGGCGGGGGGAACAAGTGGAACGAGACAGTTGTAAAACGTGAGAACCTTACCACCGCTGTTGAGAATGGGGTCGGCAGCTGCAGTGGTTACAGGACCACTCAGACGTCCTGCAAGAATCTGCTGAACTCTCTCCTCGAGTTCAGTGAGAGTGACCACTTGTGGAGGTCCTCCAGTGGTGTGAAGCTGGTCGTTGCCAATCCTCGCCAGCTTGGACTGCAGGGGAAAGGAGGGGAAGTTATGTTACATGATGCCCTGAGTGATCATCTCATGCCCCCCATGGTGGAAGTGCCCTTACATGATGCCCTGAGTGATCGATCATCTCATGACCCCCATGGTTCAATAGCCCTTACATGATGCCTTGAGTCAATTGTGCATGTGTGTGCCCAGAAAGGGCCATGGGTGTTTGCTGGCAGATGGCCAATGGGGCACAGCCCACCCTGTAGCCATAAAGTCAGGTGCAAGTGAAGGGATGCAGAAGTTTGCAGCAACAACACTCACCCTCACGACCCGAGTGAGGTCGTTGAATTTCTTTCTGCATTGGACAGGGCTCCTGGTCACCATGCTTCTGGAGAGGACCCTCTGGCATACATCCCTCCAAGCTCGTCGGTAGTCCTTATGATATGGCCTCCTGCCATTGTCTGGGTAGAGAACATCTCACCGGCGCTCCACTGCGGCCACCAATTGCTCCAGAGCCTCATTGGTGAAGTGTTCTGCCCTCTGTCTCACCTTCTCCATCTGGTCCAAGTTTTTAACGCCAGAGAAGGGCCTGCACCGATTCTGAGGCCTGCAAGGTGCAGAGTGTGGATGCTGAAGCTGACTGACCCACCCCTTTAAGAGCTGGCCGGCGCCTGGAAGTCTCATGGTCATCGGTAATTGAGAGCACCTGCACTGCACCCGTCCGCTCCGATATTGGGTTGCGCCAAAAGTTTAGCGCCTTAGGAGTCCCGTGTAATGCCTGAATTCACGCCTCAATCACCTTTAGGGTTGATGCAACCCAATATTACGCCAGATGGCGATAAGTTGCTTCTGGCTATAAACTTTGCGCTGCGCCAATTCTAACGCCCCAAGCGGGGCTATACCCAATTTCTATAGAGTTATATAGAGTTTCTAGCACAGAAAGTACCCACTTGGCCTAACTGGCCGGTGATGGCATTTATGCCACAGACGAGCCTCTTCGAACCCCTCTTCATTTAATACTACCTGCACATCCTTTTATTCTTTCTGTCTCTCGTGCTTATACAGCTTCCCCTAAAATGCATGCAACTAATTGCCTCAAATAATCAATATTATAGCAAGTTCCACATTCTAAACAAACTCTGGGTAAATAAGTTGCTCCTGAATTCCCTATTGGATTTATTCCTGACTATCTTATTTTTATGGCTTCCAGTTATGGACTCTCTGACAAGTGAAAACATTTTCCCTCCATCTACTCTATCGAACCCTTCATAATCTTAAAGACTCCTATCAGGTCACACCTCGGCCTTCTCTATTCCACAGACAGACTTGGGTGAGTACAGTCAACAAACTCTGTGAAGATCCAGAAAGTAGTCGGACTGTACTCTCCTGATGGTGCTGCACTCTACACCGTTATAACTTGCTATCCTAGATGAATGCGATGCTGTAATAGTCGTAACGTTGCATCAAAAGCAATTTAAATATTGTTAGATAGCCATTGCAGCTATTCTCATGCCACATTAATGCTTTAGAATATAATGGAGTATATGGATTTCTGATGGTCGTTACGGATATTGTAAACACGGCAAGAGCAATTTCTAAATGCATTGATTCAAGCAGTACTTGTAACAGCGTATTGAAAACAGCCTTTCATGATTTTATTAGTAATAGCAATCAGAGCAAACTATCCTACCAGGTGCACATGATGCTAACAGGTAAGGTAAAGGGAATATAATTCCATAAATTTTTACCTCAGATATTTATTCTGCCATCTTGCTTTAAAAAAGTAATGCGGAAAAACCCATTTCTGTCGATTGATGGATTGTTTCCATTGAATAATTATGACCCATTTGTTCTTAACTTGACATTTTTGACTTGTTGGCAAGGTCAATTTAACTGGCGAGGGTGTTGATTCATTAATATTTCACTGCTGAATGGGACAAGTATGAGGGATGTTCCCATCCACCATTGTTCAAACTCATAAGGGTGTGAATCTAATCAAGGTCGCTCACTGTTTTCTGATAATAATTATATATCGATGTCAAGGAAGTATTCGGGAGGATACCGTTTAACAGGGTGCTTAATTTTTTTAAACGTCGACATTAAAGTGAAAAATATGGAACATTTGAATTGTGATCCCATGAATTTTATTCTTTCTGAGTCAACGCCAGTAATCATGGGTGGCTAGTCAAGGAGCACATGGATCAGAGAGCAGGTAAAAAGTCTCTATTCTGCCTGAACTTTGCATACAATGCCTCAGCATCAGGTTAGTATCCCGGTTGCAGTGAAGGCGATCAAGGTGGTTACTTTACAAACATAGGAATTGTTAGCCGAGCAAACACTAAGGGCCATCTAGCTCGCCTTCTCCCATCCAGCTAGTCACATGATGCAGCGATAAAGGAGTTGTTGACTTATAATTGCAATCGAACTTTCTCAATTACCCTACAACAGACCCAGACATGAGGTGAGGAAAGCCATCAGTGGTGGAGAGCTTTGGGGGTCATAGGCCCAAAATATGACCTGTTTCTCCCAAGCATGCTACACAAACCACATGTCAGGTCTCAAATTACACATATACTCTATCCCAAAATGTGATTTTCTGAAAGAAATCTATCTAATTTTCATTTCTGTGTATCAATACAAATTACTCCCTCCGTCTCCCCAGGGAGCCTGTTGCATAGATTGACAACTCGCTCACTGAAATGTTGATTACGCAGAGTAGTTTTGAATTTAACCCCTTCAAATGCGGGTCATATGCTCTGGCTCTACGGTTTTTGCACAAGGTGAACTAGCTTCTCATGGTCATACATTATCTAGTCCCATTAGGATCCTAAAAAGAGGGATCATATCACCTCTCAACCTTCTCTTTTCCAGTGACACAATACCCACCCTGATCACCTTCACAGGGTGAGATCTTCGAATTACATGATGAACAATCAATACTTTCTCATGGCCAATATTTTTTCCCTCAGTCATCATCACTAAAAACAGATTATCTGGCATTATCACTTTGCTCTTTGTGGGAGCGTTTTGGATTAAAATGGCTGGCATGTTTCCTACATTACAACAGTGACTGCAATTCAAATAATAGTTCATTGGCTGTAATGTGCTCTGGTTCATCCTGTAGTCGCAACAGGCGCTAAAAAATGCAAGTTTTTATTTCTTTAAACAATTAATATTGGTGATATTATTTAGGATAATGTCGATATTCAATAAATGAGGGAGGTGTGTAAATTCGCCACTAGTCATTAGCATTGCCACCATGTTGTAATGACTTGATTGAAGCTTTGCCTCCGTAACCTCAGATCATAATACGAAAAATTCAATGTGGATTCTCTGGAGGTTTCCCTGGGCATCTGCTGTAAATGGTATTTACCCCCAAGATTTCCGTGCATTATCCGTCAAGCTATCATGGACAATCGATGAAGCCCCGTGGATATTTGCCCTCTTATGTCCCTGAGTTCGGCCCTTTGAAACTTGTTCTGTGACAGTGCTCCTGATGCTGAGCTTCTTGGTTGCAAAGTGAATGACTTCACAATAGCTCACATTGAACTCCAATTGGCCTAGTTTTGCCCAGTCACTTATTCTGTTGGTCAAAATTGAATGCTGTACTCCCGATGGGACTAATCAATGTTCTATACACCAGAAACAAACCTTCCTCCCCAATGGACCCCCGAGCACTTGAGAAAAGTGAATTTGGACCCACGAAACAAGCAATTCACAAGGATATTTCCTGCTGTCTCAACAAAACAGGTAAATATATTTCGAAATTTTGCAAGAAAGTCTGACCTTTTTCAGTCTTATGAGATCCAATTGTTCCAGCTTTCAATCTTTTTGAGGACTAAGTTCCAGATTTCTAAATACGCTTTGTGTGAAAAAGTGCGTCATAATGGCCTCGATCGAATTTTAAAATCATTTCCACTCTTTTTGATTTCCCCAGCAAGTAGTTTCCCCAAATAGAGTATACTTATCGGGAAAGCATGAGGAGGCTGCCTCTCTTTTATCTTAAAAACAGAAGGCTGAGTGATGACCTATTAGAAGTCTTTAAAATTATGAAATGTAGTTATACAGTGGATACAGAGACAATGTTTCCAATTGAGGGGAAGGTCATAACTAGAGGCCTTCAATATAATGGCCCAGAAATTCGGGTCGGAGGCTTGCCGCGGGTGCAAGCCTCTGTCCTGCCCTTACCTTGCCGCTGTGCTGTGGTCCCACGTGGAATTCCGATCCTGGGCCTGCCCCAACTGCCAGGGCGCACAGTGCTTGCGTATCCCAGGGGCGCAGTTAGTTCGATGCGTCCACTGGGATCACGTGGGCCATGGAGAGCCAATGGTACCAGGGAATGCTTCATTCATAAGTTTGATAGGAAGAGCTGTCAAACCTATAAATAATATAAGCCCCAAAACATCACTAAAACTTCAAATAAGTGTTATAAACCCCATTTTTAAAATAACTATACATTATATGAACTAACTATTTTAAACAATAATTTAAATTTTGAAAAAATGTATTAAATTTTCTAATGGGGCTAAAAATAAACTTACCTTTCTTTAAAGTATTTAAAAATAATAAAACTGTGGATAAATGTTTGAATTTTAATTAATTCATCACTTACCTTGTTAAAAGTAGGCCTTGTGCCTGCTTTTTAAAAGTGTAACTCCTGGAGACTTACACTCCCGGAGAAACCTGGAAAAAAAAAGTAAGTGTGATGCACATGTGCTGCCTCTCCGGTGCACGCATTCAACCTCTGAACCCCTTCTTTCAGGGGAACAGAAGTGCCGGTTTCCCGCGCATGCGCAGTGCATGCACAAAACAGGCACTTTTGTTGGGCCTACACGTGAGTACCAGCGCATACTCACGCATTGGGACCCGAATTTCAATATACTCACCAATAAATCCAACAGGGAATTCCGAATGAAACTTCTTTAAACAGAGGGTAGAGAGAATGTCGAACTCGCTACCACAGGGAGGAGTTGAAGCGAACAGTGTAAATGCATTTAAGGGGTGGCTAGACAAGCATTTGAGGGAGAAGGGAATAGAGGGTTATTATGATAGATTTAGATGAGTAAACACGGGGAGGAGACATGAGTGGAGCATAAGCGCTGGCATAGACTGGTTGGGCCGAATGGCCTGCTTCTGTGCCGAATATCCTACATAACCCTATTTGATCCTATGTAAATCGGTTCTCCGTACATCTACCCCATCAAATCAACTTTTTACATTTTAGCAGTGTAAACAGATCAACAATCAACCTTCTGTACTCTAGGGAATACAAACCAGGTTTATGCAACCTGTCTTCGTAACTGAATTGATATTGTAGAGTCAACACCAGTAATATTATTTTAGGTGTACCACGAATAATGTTAGATTAGGTTCAGCGCAAGTACTGTCCGAGTAGGATCACCACCAGTAATGTTGGGTCAACATCAGCAATTTAAGTGTAGTGTCATCTGCAGTAATGCTCCAGCAGAATCGCCAATAGTAAGGTTAGAATAGAGGCATCACCACTAATGTTAGAGCCGGGTCATCACCGCTAATGTTAGAGTCGGGTCACCAGCACAAATGTTAGACAAGGGTCACCACCACTAATGTTAGAGTCGGGTCAACACCACTAATGTTAGAGTCGAGGCACCAACACTAATGTTAGAGTCGGGTCACCACCATTAACGTTAGAGCCGGGTCACCTCCACAAATGTTAGAGTCGGGTCACCACCACAAATGTTAAAGTCGGGTCACCAGCACAAATGTTAGAATCGTGTCACCAGCACAAATGTTAGAATCGTGTCACCACCACTAACGTTAGAGTCGGGTCACCAGCACAAATTTAGAGAAATGTCACCACCACTAATGTTAGAGTTGGGTCACCAGCACAAATGTTAGACAAGGGTCACCACCACTAATGTTAGAGTCGGGTCAACACCACTAATGTTAGAATCGGGGCACCAACACTAATGTTAGAGTCGGGTCACCACCATTAACGTTAGAGCCGGGTCACCTCCACAAATGTTAGATTCGGGTCACCACCACAAATGTTAAAGTCGGGTCACCAGCACAAATGTGAGAATCGTGTCACCAGCACAAATGTTAGAATCGTGTCACCTCCACTAACGTTAGAGTCGGGTCACCAGCACAAATTTTAGAGAAGGGTCACCACCACTAATGTTGGAGTCGGGTCACCACCACTAATGTTAGAGTCGAGTCACCAGCACAAATGTTAGAGTCGGGTCACCACCACTTATGTCAGAGTAGGGTCACCACCACTAATGTTAGAGTTGGGCACCACCACTAATGTTAGAGTCGGATCACCACCACTAATGTCAGAGTCGGGTCACCACCAATAATGTTAGAGCTGGTTCACCACCACTAATCACAGAAAATCACAGAATCACAGAAACCACACAATGCAGATAGAGGCCATTTCGGCCCATCGAGCCTGCACGGACACATATCCCACCCAATCCCCGTAACCCCACGTATTTAATCCCCCTAACACTAAGGGTCAATTTATCATAGCCAATCAACCTAACCCGCACATCTTTGGACTGTTGAGGAAAACGGAGCACCCGGAGGAAACCCACGCAAACACAGGGAGAATGTGCAATCTCCACACAGACAGTCACCCGAGGCCGGATTCTAACCCGGGTCCCTGGCGCGGTGAGGCAACAGTGCTAACCTCTATGCCACCGTGCCACCCGACTAATGTTAGAGTCGGATCACCACCACTAATGTTAGAGAAGGTGTAGTGTCCATGTGCTGATAAAGACACTGAAGACAGGAGTTGGTTCATAGATGTTTACTAAGCAAAGTCTGGGGGGAGGGGGTTCTAATGGTTATACACAATATACAGGCTTATATAGCCCGAGTGGCCATTACCGGCATTACAGCACACCTGGGGCTCTTAAAGGCACATACACTACAATTCCTCCCCTTTTAGCTAACCAGTACATCATATTTTAAATAATTATTAATTACATGTTATAAGCAAAATAATATACATTTTGCTGTAGTTAATTAATTATATGTCAGTCTCTCAGGGGGCATCCTGACTCGGTCCGGATAACGCCTCGGGGCTGTAGTAGTTTCTGGTGGTGTAGTAGGTTCTTCTGGCAAGGCTGATTCAGCTTGAATGCCAGCGTCGGGTTCATCGGGTTCCAGTATCACCGGATCGGAGGTAGATATGGGTATCTCTATTTCATCGTTAGACGTAAAGTGTTGTGGTGTAGGTTGCCCCTTTTCGGATGACTTTATGATTTGGTCAGCATGGTGCCTTATTATGCTTTCTCCGATGTCCACGGTATACATCAGTGGTCCTAGTCGTGTGCAGATAGTTCCAGGCTGCCATTTCTCGGTACGGTAGTCCCGGGCCAAAACTTGTTGACCTATCTGGAAGGTTCTAGTTGGCCTTTCATTCATGCCTTGAAACTGCCGGTTCTCCACGTCCCTTCTGATGTTGGGCTTGACCAAATCCAGCCGGCATCTTAGGTTTCTATTGAAGAACATCATGGCGGGAGTTTGGTTGGTAACCATATCTGTTGCATTCCTGTATGCGAATAAGAAGTTATCCACCTTGTGCTGAAGTTTTATGTCTTCATTACCCATGGCCTTTATGGCCTTCTTGAAGGTCTGGACAAACTTTTCAGCCAATCCATTGGTGGTGGGATGGTATGGGGCGGACGTGTAGTGCTTAACCCCATTGTTTTTTGAAGAACTTTCTGAATTCTTCGGACACAAATTGCAGTCCATTATCAGAACATATCTGTTCTGGCAGCCCATTCCTGGCAAATATGGTCCTTAATACTGTGATGGTTTTTTCCGTGGTGGTGGAGGACATCTTTATTAACTCCAGCCACTTGGAGTGTGCATGAACCGCGATTAAGAACATTGAGTCCTTAAATGGACCAGCAAAGTCGATGTGCACCCTTTGCCAGGGAGATGAGGGCCACTCCCATGGATGTAGAGGGGCTTGTGGTGGAGCGTTTTGGACCTTCTGGCATTCTAGGCAGCTCTTGGTCATTTCTTCGATGTCTCCATCGATACCTGGCCACCATACAAACGCCCTAGCTATGTTCTTCATTTTCACTCCACCCAGATGCCCCTCGTGAAGCTCCCTTAGCACTTTATCCTGGAGTTTGGGTGGAATTACCACTCTGGATCCATGCATTAAGGTTCCTCAGCACACTGACAGCTGTTCTCTTCTTTGCGAGAATGCTGGCAACAGTGGTTCACCATGTGCTGGCCATCCCTTCACTGTTAAGTCGTAGACCCGTGAGAGAGTCGGGTCATTTCTCGTCTCCCTTTCAATGGCAGTATTTGTTAGGGTAGACATTCCAGTATGGCAGAGTGGAACATCTCTACTGGGTCTACTGTAGGTGCCTCTTCTACCGTTGGCAACGGTAGGCGCGATAAACCGTCAGCATTCCCATGCTGCTTAGATGCTTTGTATTCTATGTTGTATTGGTGTGCCCCTAGAAAAAGGGACCACCTCTGTAGCCTTTGCGCTGTCATAATGGGAAAACCCTTTTTAGGGTTGAATATGGAGATGAGGGGTTGATGGTCAGTCAACAAGGTAAATTTTTGTCAGTGTAGGTAATGGTTGAATTTCTTCACTCCCCATACCAGGCTGAGTGCTTCCATGTCGATTTGGGCATAGTTACGCTCAGCTGAGTTTAGTGAGCGTGACGCAAAAGCTATCGGCCGTTCTGAGCCATCAGGGAATTTATGGGATAATACTGCTCCTATACCGTAAGGGGATGCATCGCACGCCAGTCTGATTGGCAGTGATGGGTTGTAATGAGCCAAAACTTCTTCGGATGTGATTATGTCTTTGCATTTATGGAAGGCACGTTTACAGTTTTCGTTCCATTTCCAAATCACTCCTGTTTGTAGAAGTTCATTAAGAGGGTGTAGAAGAGTTGATAAGTTCGGTAAAAATTTATGATAGTAATTTATTAATCCCAGGAACGACCTTAATTGTGAAACATTTTCAGGTGCTGGGGCTTTTATGACTGCTTCAATTTTTTCAGGTGACTTATGCAACCCTTCATTATTAATTATGTGGCCACAATATGATATCTGATTTTGGAAAAATTCGCACTTGGGGCGATTTGTTCGTAGGCCCCGTTCTTTTAGCCTAGTGAGCACCAGCTCCAAATTGGCAAGGTGCTCGTTGTCGTTTTCTTCTGTTACAAGGATGTCATCGAGGTAGCATTGAGTCCCCGGAATCCCTTGCAGGATTTGCTCCATAGCTCTTTGCCAGATAGCTGGAGCTGTTGCTACTCCAAAAACCAGTCGATTGTACTGGTACAGGCCTTTGTGTGTGTTTATCGTGAGATACTTTTTAGAGGCCTCCTCAACCTCCAGCTGTAGATATGCCTGTGCCAAGTCAATTTTGGTGAAACGTTTCCCTCCGGATAGTGAGGCAGAAATATCTTCTATCCTCGGAAGAGGATACTGTACTGTGTGAAGGAACGGGTTTACAGTCACCTTGAAGTCTCCACAGATGCGAATTTTTCTCTGTTCTTCAGATTTATCATTATTCAATGCTTTTTTCATGACTGGAACGATGGGTGTTGCCCACTCACTCCAATCTATTTTGGATAATACGCCTGCTTTTTCCAAATTCTCCAGCTCTGCCTCGACTGCGGGATGTATTGCGTATGGCACCGGTCTTGCCTTAAAAAATTTGGGAATTGCTGCATCTTCCACTTTTTTTGAGGCGGTGATGCCTTTCAAGGTTCCTAGTTTCGCTTGAATCACTTGTTAGGCGTTGGCCAAGATGTATTTTAATCGTTCAGATATGATGTCATCATTGTTTTTTTTCTTACTGGTCACCGTCAGTGCCTGAATGGAGTGCCAGTCTAAACGCATCTTTCTGATCCATTCACGTCCCGACAATGGTGGACCACCATCTTGTAGAATGTATAAATACAACTTCTGTATTTTGTTGCCGTTGTATACAACAGTGTGGTAAACCACTGTTATTGTTGTTCACCGTTGTTGTTGTTGTTGCACACTGTTGTATCTATGCATGCCTCAGCTGACTCCGCCCCTGGCTCCACCCACATGCCCAGGTATAAAGGTGACTGCTCTGCAGCCCCCTGCCTTCTTCAAAACCAGTCAACCACGAGAGGCATGCTCTGTTCTTTGTTAATAAAAGCCTTTTAGTTACTTTGGTGTATGTAACCTGTTCCACCTTAAGAGAACTTAAGCCTGTTCCACCTTATTAGATGTACTACTTTCTCTGGCTGCTGTATACGTAATACCGGTGGTGACCACCGGTATATAAGTACTGTGTAGTGATATTGTATTTAGTATAGTCCTGACCTCCAACTAGTAAAGACCTGTTGAACTTTATTCTTGTAGTCTGTGTCAGTAACTAATCTTAATACAACTGGAACACACAGACTTAACAGTGGTGACGAGTCCGATTCTTACCCTGCAGCAGTTTATATCCACGGCGGCTTCATCCACAGAACTGGCGTCGAAGACACGTCGCGCGGCAGGCATCGAGAAGACATCCTGAACTCGAAGCCTCCATCAGCGGCAGTCAGCTATCTTCTTTCTACCTCGGTGGTGGGTAAGCCGGTCAGCGACGCGAGCAGAAAGTCGGCCACGTTGGCTATACAGACGGGGGGAGGAAGACGGAGGAATAAGGGTGTTGAGATCGATCGCGACCGGAGATGAGGGCCGGGCTGCATTCGGGCCGAAAGGCGCAGCGCGGGGACATCGATCGCGGCTGGTGATAAGGGCCGGGCCGCTTTCGGGCTAAAAAGTCGCAGCATCTGGGGCGACTGAAGGCACGAGAGCCGCGGTGAAGGCGAACGCAGCCGGTGCTAATAACCGGGCTGCAAGAAGGGCTGCGAGGCACGACATCGGGGAAGCGCGAATGCCCGAGGGAGCCACGGTGAAGCGGAGACAGCGTCGGGGGAGTTACTATCCGCTGGGAAAGGGGAGCAGCAGCGGCACGCCAAACGCCATTGCAGCCAGTGGGTGAAGACCGCCAAGCGTGGGAAAACCACCATTTTGTAGGCGGAGGATGAAGACAAGAGCGGGAAGCCGCCATCTTGGGATAAAATAAATTGCAATGATGCCTAAACATGGGAACATTAATACCTTTGATAGCGACATCGAAGATTGGGCCATGTATGTAGAACGCACACAAAATTATTGTAAAGCAAATAAAATCCCAGATGCAGAGAAAGCACTAACTTTATTAAACTTAATGGGTGCGAAGACATACGGGCAATTGAAACACCTTTTATCACCAGATGAACCGATGGATAAGACGTTCGAGGAGATTGTTACTGTCCTGAAAAATCATCTAAACCCCACGCCGCTGATGCTAGCGGAACAATTTAAAGTTTACAGCAGAAGGCAGCTGAAGGATGAAAGCAATGCTGAATATTTAATGGAATTGCGTAAGCTAGCAAAGTACTGTCAGTTTGGAACGGGACTAACAGAGGCGCTAAGAGATAAATTTGTGTGTGGATTATTAAAAGAAGATACACAAAAGCGACTGCTCGAGGAGAATGAGCTGACGCTTGAGAAAGTGGTCACTATGGCAGCAGCACATGAAGCCGCAGCGAGAGGCACGGCAGTAATGCAGCTATGGTCACCGGAACTCAGCACAAATAAATTGGGTTTGAGTACTGTAAAATATTATCATTGTGGAAAGACAACACACGATCAGAACCAGTGTTGGTTTAAAAACCAAGAATGCAGAACGTGCGGCAGGCTTGGCCACATAGCTAAAGTATGCCGGTCAGGAAAGAAGACCAGCAACAAAAAGTCACCGCAAGGAAAATACATAAAGGTGCACAAGGTGACAAAGACCAGTTCGAACGAACAGAAGTCAGATTCAGACGCTAGCAGTAATGAACTGGGTAGCTTTAGAGTAAACAACGTTGGTAAGGATGCAGATCTCCAGACAATTTGGGTCACTCTTCAGATAGCAGGAGTCCAAGTAAAGATGGAATTGGACACTGGATCGGCATTGACGGTCATGAATAAGAAAGATTACAAAAGGTTATTCCAACATATTCCCCTACGGGATACGGAGATTATATTGAAAACATACACGGGGCAAAGAGTGTACCCCATCGGAAAGATAGAGGTAAAAGTGGTCCACAAGGGTGAAGAAAGCCAAGTAATGGACTTATATGTGCTACCTGAAGGAGATCCACCACTACTGGGACGGGAGTGGATTAGGAAAATGAATATGGACTGGCACTCCTTAAAAGCACGAACGGTAGATTCCGGGGAAACAGATGTCAAACCTAAACGATTGTCCAAAATATTGGATGATGCTAAACAGGTGTTCCAGCAAGGACTGGGAACACTGAAAGGAATTACGGCAAACATCAAGATTGATGAACATGCACAACCAAAATTTTTCAGAGCCAGACCGGTACCCTATGCAATACGACCTACTGTAGAAGCGGAACTGGAAGCGCTAGAACGTTCAGGTGTACTGTCTAAGGTAGATTGGAGTGAGTGGGCTACACCCATTGTTCCCGTTATGAAACGTCCTTCGAGCAACAAGCCAGGAGAACCAGGGAAGGTTCACATCTGTGGAGATTTCAAGATCACCGTTAATCCGGTGCTTCACACGGTGCAGTATCCGCTTCCGCAGATTGAGGATATTTTTGCTTCATTGTCTGGCGGGAAACACTTCACCAAGAAAGACCTGGCGCAGGCGTACTTGCAGATGGAGGTTGAAGAAGAGTCACGCCAGTACCTCACGATCAACATGCATAGAGGGTTGTACCGGTATAATAGTCTGGTTTTTGGAGTGTCATCGGCTCCGGCAATTTGGCAGAGGGCCATGGAGCAGGTGTTACAGGGAATTCCAGGCAGACAATGTTACCTGGACGATATTCTGATTACAGTTGATGGTGATGAAGAACACCTCGCAAACTTGGAACTGGTGCTCAACAGACTGAAAGAGTATGGACTTAGAGTTAATCTGCAGAAATGTGAGCTCTTTCAGAAGCGGATCTCGTACTGTGGTCATGTTATTGACCGGGAGGGGCTTCATAAGTCTCCTGACAAGATAGAGGCAGTTGTAAAGGCTCCCGCTCCGGATAATGTCTCTCAGTTGAGGTCGTTTCTGGGATTGATTAACTATTACCATAAATTTCTACCGAATCTATCCACGGTACTGCACCCGCTGAACGCTCTTTTACAGAAGGGGGTACCATGGGAATGGAGCGAAAACTGTAAGAAGGCATTTCGCAAAAGCAAAGAATTGATCACCTCAGAGGAAGGGTTGGCTCACTTCAACCCGACACTGCCTATTCGGTTGGCTTGTGATGCTTCTCCATATGGTATTGGGGCAGTACTCTCACACAAGTTGCTAAATGGCACGGAAAGGCCAGTCGCGTTTGCATCCAGATCATTGACCTCCACTGAGCGCAACTATGCGCAGATCGATAGGGAGGCTCTCAGCCTTGAATGGGGAGTGAAGAAGTTTAATCATTACCTGCAGGGCCAAAAATTCACACTTCTGACAGATCATCAGCCGTTGGTATCCATTTTTAACCCTAAGAAGGGTGTTTCGGTGATGACAGCACAGCGACTCCAGAGATGGTCCCTTTTCCTAGGGGCACATCAATATCAAATAGAATTCAAAGGTACAAAGCAGCATGGCAATGCTGATGGGCTGTCGCGCCTGCCGCTACCTGAAGCAGAAGAGACGATGAAAGTTGACCCTGTTGAGTTATTTCATTCGACCATCATCGAGTGTTTACCAGTCACCAATGCATGTATTGAAAGAGAAACCAGGAACGACCCGACACTGTCCCGAGTTTACGAGGTGACAGTGAAGGGATGGCCAACACATGGTGATCCTCACCGGCATTCTCGGCAAGGCGAGATGAGCTGTCCATCTGCCATGGTACTTTGATGTACGGGACAAGAGTGATTATTCCTCCCAAGTTACGGGAAAGAGTTCTAAAGGAACTGCATGAAGGTCATCTGGGGGGAGTTAAGATGAAAAGTCTTGCTAGGGCTTATGTATGGTGGCCGGGCATTGACCAACAGATAGAGGAGTTGACAGAAAGCTGCGCTGGGTGCCAAAAAGTGCAAAATGCACCTCCGATCGCACTGCTACAACCATGGGAATGGCCTTCAGCCCCATGGCAATGCGTACATATTGACTTTGCTGGTCCATTCATGGACTCCATGTTCCTAATTGCGGTGGACGCACATTCCAAATGGCCAGAAGTGATCAAGATGAATACCACTACTTCAGAAAAGACAATTGCGGTGTTAAGAACAATATTCGCAAGGAACGGATTGCCAGAACAGATATGTTCGGACAACGGACCACAGTTCATGTCGGAAGAATTCCAAAAATTCTTAAAGAGGAATGGGGTGAAACATTATACCTCTGCCCCATATCATCCAGCGACAAACGGGTTGGCCGAGAGATTTGTCCAAACATTCAAAAAGGCAATAAAGGCCATGAACGATGATCAGATTCCGTTACAACACAAGGTGGACAATTTCCTAATGGAATATCGAAACGCCGCTCATGCAGTGACTAACCAAAGTCCTGCCATGATGTTTTATAACAGGAGGTTGCGGTCCAGTTTGGACTTGTTAAAACCAAATGTGTGGAGGGAAGTGGAAAACAAACAGTTCCGGCATATTAATAACAAGTCCACTCGAAGTTTCGACGTAGGACAACCAGTGTTGGCAAGGGGCTATGGAAACGAAAAATGGCAGTCCGGAACAATTCGGGCCAGACAAGGACCTCTGATGTACACAGTAGATATTGGTAGCAATGTGATAAGGCGTCATGTGGATCAACTGGTAGAATCAAGAGCAAGGGTCGAACCCATGGTTGCGACAGAGACAACTGTGGAAGACGATAATGAACTTGAAGCATCTAGCTCAGCAGGGACTGTACCTGATGATGACGTCCAATACATAGGAAACCAACAAGAAGAGTCACCTCAGCAACAAGAATCAGAGACCACTGAAAGGCGTTATCCAAACCGAATCAGAAGGCCTCCTGAGAGACTGAACCTTTGAACTGCTTATACCTGAAGTTATATATGTATATATGTTATTATGTTATGTTAAATGGGGATATGACTGTTAAGCTAAAAAGGGAGGATTGTGGTGTATGTAACCTGTTCCACCTTAAGAGAACTTAAGCCTGTTCCACCTTAAGAGATGTACTACTTTCTCTGGCTGCTGTATACGTAATACCGGTGGTGACCACCGGTATATAAGTACTGTGCAGTGATATTGTATTTAGTATAGTCCTGACCTGCAACTAGTAAAGACCTGTTGAACGTTATTATTGTAGCCTGTGTCAGTAATTAATCTTAATACAACTGGAACACACAGACTTAACAGTTACTCTCCTAACTCTCCGTCTTTTATGAGTAATTAATAGCGCATCAATTTTATTAACAAAAACAAAATGTCGGCACCAAACGCTGAGCAGCAGGCGCTGCAGCAAACGACGGCACCAAACGCTGAGCAGCAGGCGCTGCTGCATGCCCTCAGACCAACATGCCTGGACCTAGACCCTCAAGAAGCGGGTTCATCTACCAAGTTCGCACAATGGCTGCGTTGCTTCGAAGCTTACCTGGATGCCTCAGCCGTGCCACTAGATGGAAACAAACTATAAATCCTGGCCTCCAAGGTGGGCCACCAAGTCTACACGCTCATCCAGGACGCGACTACCTACGCAATGGCTATCGATCTGCTAAAATGACAATACACACGCCCGGTAAATATGGTTTCTGCCAGACACCTCCTGAGATCCCGCAAACAGCTGTCCGGGGAATTGGTGGAGGCATTCCTATGGGCAATACAGATACTCGGCCGAGCCTGTGATTGTAAAGAGGTATCGGCCGCGACACACACGGAGGGACTTAGCTGAGATGCTTTCGTTGCGGGCCTCAAGTCCAACTACTCCCCGCAGAGACTGCTGAAGAAGGGCAAAATCGACCTGAAGAAGGCAGTGTCCCTCGCGCTCTCGCTAGACGCGACCCACTGGAATATGGAAGCATTCTCCCCTAACCGCTCCGCACCGTGGATGCCGCAACCTTGGATCATGGGACCGCCGCCCCCGGCACCAACTGCTGCAGCGATGTCCAAGGGCCCGAAATGCTACTTTTGTGGCCAGGCAAAACACCCCAGAGCACGCTGCCTGGTGAAAAACGCTACCTGCTCTGGCTGCGGGAAGAAAGGACACTACGTCAGCGACTGCAAAGGTAAAACCGCTAACGCCAGCAGCGCCGCGTGTGATCCGTGGGGCAGCCATCTTGTCCGCCAACTTGGACACCTCCTGCCGCATGGGGATCGGGATCATGGGGGCAGCCATTATGTCCGCCATCTTGGACGCCTCCAACTCCAATCGCGGGCGACCCAGACTCAACCACCGCCTCGTCTGATGACCACAGCGACTCGCTCGACCATACGCTGGCCTCCGTGATGCTGGACCAATCTCTCCCTCACCAACTGTCCAGGTACATGATGGACATTACGGTAAATGGCCGCGCCACTACCTGCCTTTTCGACAGCGGGAGCACGGAGAGCTTTATCCACCCCAACACAGTGCGCAGTTACTCTCTCCCGGTCCGGCCAACGTGCCATCGGATCTCTATGGCTTCCAAATCCCATTCAGCAGACGTCGGTGGCTAATGTGTAGTGACCCTTTCAGTAAGGGGCACAGAATACAAAAATTTTAAACTTCTTGTCCTGCCCCATCTCTGCGCTGCCGTTCTACTGGGGTTGGATTTCCAGTGCCACCTTAAAAGTGTCACATTGCGTATGGCGGACCCCTCCCCCCACTCACAGTCTGCAGCCAGCAGCTTTTAAATAGCCCGCCACGCACCATTTGCAGCCTCTCCACGCTTAAAGTCTCCCCCCCATTGTTCGCTAACCTCACCCGCGACTGTAAGCCCATCGCTACCAAAAGCAGGCGGTACAGTGCCGGGGATATGAGCTTCATTAAATCCGAAGTAGCAAGACTCCTGAAGGAAGGGATTATTGAGGGTAACACTAGCCCATGGCGAGCACAAGTGGTGGTAGTGAAGACTGGCGAAAAACAGCGCCTAGTTATTGACTACAGCCAGACGATCAATCGCTACACCCAGTTAGATGCATACCCACTCCCCCGCATATCTGACATGGTCAATCAGATCGCACAATACCGGGTGTTCTCGACGATTGAGCTGAAGTCGGCATACCACCAGCTCCCCATCAGGGCTGATGTCCACCAGTACACAGCTTTTGAAGCTGACAGTCGACTCTACCACTTCCTCCGAGTCCCCTTCGGCGTCACCAACAGGGTTTCGGTCTTCCAAAGGGAGATGGAACAAATGGTTGACCAGAACGCGCTGCAGGCCACCTTCCCCTATCTAGGCAACGTCACCATCTGCGGCCACGACCAGCAGGACCATAACGTTAACCTAGAGAATTTCCTCCGTATGGCCCAGCGGCTGAATCTAACACACAACAAGGACAAATGTATGTTTCGCACCACGCGCCTCACCATTCTTGGCTGCGTAGTGGAGAACGGAGTCATTGGCCCCGACCCCGACAGAATGCGCCCCCTTATGGAGCTCCCCCTCCCCCACTGCCAAAAAGCACTGAAGAGATGCCTAGGGTTTTTCTCTTACTATGCTCAGTGGGTACCCAACTATGCGGACAAAGCCAGACCCCTCATCAAGTCCACCTCCTTCCCACTGACAGCAGAAGCATGTGCAGCCTTCACTCTCATAAAAAAGATATTGCGAAGGCCACAATGCACGCAGTGGATGAGTCCGTCCCTTTCCAAGTGGAGAGCGACGCATCCGACTTCGCCCTAGCTGCAACCCTTAACCAGGCGGGGAGACCCGTGGCCTTCTTCTCAAGGACCCTCCAGGGCCCCGAGATTCGGCACTCCTCTGTCGATAAGGAGGCCCAGGCCATTGTGGAAGCGGTGCGACATTGGAGGCATTACCTGGCCGGAAAACGATTTACCCTGCTCACTGATCAGCGTTCAGTAGCTTTCATGTTTAACAATAAGCAATGGGGCAAAATCAAGAACGACAAGATCTTGAGGTGGAGAATTGAACTCTTCACCTACAATTACGATATCTTGTACCGGCCCGTAAAACTCAATGAGCCCCCAGATGCCCTATCACGTGGTACATGCGCCAACGTGCAGGTTGATAGACTGCAGACCATCCACAATGACCTCTGCCACCCGGGGGTCACCAGGTTCTTCCATTTCATCAAATCCCGTAACCTGCCCTACTCCATCGAGGAGGTCAGGACCATGACCAGGAACTGTCAAATCTGTGCCGAGTGCAAACCGCATTTTTATGGGCCAGACAGAGCAAGCCTGATCAAGGCCACTCGCCCCTTCGAGCGCCTGAGCGTCGATTTTAAAGGGCCCCTCCCCTCCTCTCACCGCAACGTGTACTTCCTCAACATAATTGATGAGTTCTCCCGTTTCCCGTTTGCCATCCCTTGCCCAGACATGACCAGTAACACGGTCATTAAATGTCTGAATGACCTTTTCACCTTGTTCGGCTTCCCTAGCTATATCCATAGCGACCGGGGCTCATCCTTTATGAGCGGCGAACTCCGTCAGTACCTGCTCATGAGAGGTATTGCTACAAGCAGAACCACCAGCTACAACCCCTGGGCGAACGGCCAGGTGGAAAGAGAGAATGAGACGGTTTGGAAGGCCGTCCTCTTAAACTTAAAATCTAAGGGCCTTCCGACCTCTCGCTGGCTGGTGGTCCTCCCTGCGGCGCTCCACTCCATTCGGTCACTGCTTTGTACGGCCACCAATGCCACCCCCCAAGAAAAAATGTTCACTTTCCCCAGGAAGTCCACATCGGGGACCTCGCTACCGACATGGCTGACGTCTCCAGGACCCGTCCTACTGCAGAAGCACGTGAGGTCCCATAAAACGGACGGCCTGGTCGAGAGGGTGAGCCTCCTCCACGCCAACCCCCAGTATGGTTATGTGGCGTACCCGGACGGGCGGGAGGACACAGTCTCCATATGAGACCTCGCACCTTCGGGTGCCCCTGAAACACTACCATTGCCATCCACCACGGACTCACTACCATTGCCATCCACCACTACCCACAACCCAACCCCTGTAGATGGCATGCCGCAGCCCCAGGACCCGTCATTGACCACCCAACCACTCAATGAGACGCCAGATTCAACATTGGATGCTGCACCATCACCGCCGCCACCACGACGATCAGGACGGCATACAAGGCCACCTGATAGACTTACTTACAGGAACCTTTAGTACACTTCACCCCGCCGGACTCAATTTTAAACAAGGGGTGAATGTGGTAAACCACTGTTATTTTTGTTCACCGTTGTTGTTGTTGTTGCACACTGTTGTATCTATGCATGCCTCAGCTGGCTCCGCCCCTGGCTCCACCCACATGCCCAGGTATAAAGGTGACTGCTCTGCAGCCCCCTGCCTTCTTGGAAACCAGTCAACCACGAGAGGCATGCTCTGTTCTTTGTTAATAAAAGCCTTTTAGTTACATTCCTAACTCTCTGTCTTTTATGAGTAATTAATAGCGCATCAAATAGGCACCCTTATTTTTTCTTTGGGGTATACTTTCTGCCCCGTATATGTTTTTAAGATAATGGATGTGTCTTTTAGAGGTATCTGCGATAATAGCCTCTCGTAATCCCGTCGATTTATTACGGTTAGAGCTGATCCTGTATCTAGCTCCATTTTAACTGGGGACCCTGCTATCGTGAGGGTAACCCAAATGGTTTGGTAATCCTCTTTGGCAAGTACATTATGTAATTTGAGACAGCTTAGTCTCTTGTTTTCGAAGTTGCTATCGCTCTTCTGGTCTTCGGAACTACTGTCCGTCATCATTTGTACCTTCCTGTACTTTTCTTTATTGATTTTTTTTTTCTGTCTGTGTATTTATTTTGTCCAGATCGGCATACCCGTGCAATGTGTCCAATTTTTCCGCATTGCCTGAATGCTTTGTCCTTGAACCAGCAGACCCTCTGGTTATGGGTGGATCTGCCGCAGCGATAACATCTTTCGAAACCCTGTTTCATTTCATGGGTGCCGAAGTCCTGTGTCTTTTTTTGTATCTCTGCAGCTCCTCTTGCTGCTGCTCCTTATGATACAGCCATACTGAAATCTTTGTCCAATGTTAAATCTTTTTCAGAAAGCAGCCTTTTTTGTGTTCCTTTACTTAAGCGGCCACAAACGAATTTGTCTCGAAGATAATCTGATAGTCCTGCCCCGAATTGACAGTACTTGATAGATTTCTTAATTCGGTTAGGTAATCAGCATTACTTTCATTCTTGTGTTGATTTCTCTTCAAGAACTTGAATCGTTCCACTATCAGCAGCGGTGTAGGGTTTAAGTGTTCCTGCAGGGTATCAACAATTTCTTTAAAATTCTTGTCCTTTGGTCTGGCAGGAGTGATTAAATTTTGTAACAGCCCGTATGCCTTTGCGCCCATTAAGTTCACCAGCACTGAAGCTTTATTTTCATCTTCTATTCCATTTGCAGTGCAATTTACCTCTACTCTTTCCACGTATGTGGTCCAATCCTCTACTTCGCTAACAAAAGCATCAATATTGCCAGACTTAGGCATTTCAGAAAAGATATGGCACTTCACGTGCTTTTCTTTCTTTTCTGCAGCAAAGATATGGCAGTTCCCGCACTTTCCCGCCGCTGCTGCCGATGACAACGCTGTTTACCGCGGTTTTTTTTATTTTTTATTTACTGTTGGAGACTCGTTCCCGCCGGACTTTCTCTCCAGGTCTGAACGCTGACCTGCTTGCCGCGCCAGCCGTCTCCAGAGTGCTCCCTCCCAGTTCGTTATTGCTTACCTCCGATTTCACTGCCTGTCTCAGTTGCAGAGCCAGCTGCTGGAGCGCCAGCCTGACGCCCAGGAAGGATTAGCGCGGTACCTGCCATCAGCTTGGCCAGCTGGTGAAACCACAGCTTCTCTCACTTTCTTGAGTCTTCTGGACGCCCGAGTAATCGATGTCCTTGAGGTACTGCCGAATTGCAGGTAAGTCCGTTTCCACTTCGTCGCCACTGTAGTGTCCGTGTGTTGATAACGACACTGAAGACAGGAGTTGGTTCACAGATGTTTACTAAGCAAAGTCTGGGGGGTGGGGTTTAACGTATATACACTATATACAGGCTTATATAGCCCGAGTGGCAATTACCGGCATTACAGCAGACCTGGGGCTCTTAAAGGCACATACAATACAATTGGGTCACCACCACTAATGTTAGAGTGGGGTCACAACCACTAATGTCAGAGTAGGGTCACCACCACTAATGTTAGAGTCGGGTCACCACCACTAATGTCTGAGTCGGGTCACCACCACTAATGTTAGAGTCGGTTTCACCTCCAATAATATTAGAGTCGGGTCACCACCACTAATGTTAGCGAAGGGTCACCAGCACAAATGTTAGAGAAGTGTCACCAGCACTAATGTTAGAGTCGGGTCACCACCACTAATGTTAGAGTCGGGTCACCACCACTAATGTTAGAGTCGGGTCACCACCACTCATGTTAGAGTTGGGTCACCACCACAAATTTTAGAGTCGGTTCACCACCACTAATGTTAGATTCGGGTCACCACCATTAATGTCAGAGAGTCGGGTCACAACCACTAATGTTAGAGTCGGGACAGCAGCACTAATGTCAGTGTCGGGTCACCACCACTAATGTTAGAGTCGGGTCACCACCACTAATTTTAGAGTCGGGTCACCACCACTAATTTTAGAGTCGGGTCACCACCACTAATGTTAGAGTCGGGTCACCACCGCTAATGTTAGAGTCGGGTCACCTCCACTAATGTTAGAGTCGGGTCACCACCGCTAATGTTAGAGTCGGGTCACCACCACTAATGTTAGAGTCGGGTCACCACCACTAATGTTAGAGTCGGTTCACCACCACTAATGACAGATTCGGGTCACCACCACTAATGTCAGAGTCGGTTCACCACCACTAATGTTAGAGTCGGTCACTACCACTAATGTTAGAGTCGGGTCACCACCACTAATGTCAGAGTCGGGTCACCACCACTAATGTTAGATTCGGTTCACCACCACTAATGTCAGTGTCGGGTCACCACCACTAATGTTAGAGTCGGGTCACTACCACTAATGTCAGAGTCGGGTCAACACCACTAATGTCAGAGTTAAGTCACCACCACTAATGTGAGAGTCGGGTCACCACCACTAATGTTAGAGTCGGGTCACCACCACTAATGTCAGAGTCAAGTCACCACCACTAATGTCTGAGTCGGGTCACCACCACTAATGTTAGAGTCGGTTTCACCTCCACTAATATTAGAGTCGGGTCACCACCACTAATGTTAGCGAAGGTTCACCAGCACAAATGTTAGAGAAGTGTCACCAGCACTAATGTTAGAGTCGGGTCACCACCACTAATGTTAGAGTCGGGTCACCACCAATAATGTTAGAGTCGGGTCACCACCACTCATGTTAGAGTCGGGTCACCACCACTAATTTTAGAGTCGGTTCACCACCACTAATGTTAGATTCGGGTCACCACCATTAATGTCAGAGAGTCGGGTCAAAACCACTAATGTTAGAGTCGGGACACCAGCACTAATGTCAGAGTCGGGTCACCACCACTAATGTTAGAGTCGGGTCACCACCACTATTGTTAGAGTCAGGTCACCACCACTAATGTCAGAGTCGGGTCACCACCACTAATGTCAGAGTCGGGTCACCACCACTAATGTTAGAGTCGGGTCACCACCACTAATGTTAGAGTCGTGTCACCACCACTAATGTAAGAGTCAAGTCACCACCACTAATGACAGAGTCGGGTCACCACCACTAATGTCAGAGTCGGGTCACCACAAATATTGTTAGATTCGGGTCACCTCCACTAATGTTAGATTCGGGTCACCACCATTAATGTTAGAGTCGGGTCACCACCACTAATGTCAGAGTCGGGTCACCACCACTAATGACAGAGTCGGGTCACCACCAATAACGTTAGAATCGGGTCACCACCACTAATGTTAGAGTCGTGTCACCACCACCAAAGTAAGAGTCGGGTCACCACCACTAATGCTATAGTCGGGTCACCACCACTTATGTCAGAGTTGGGTCACCAACACTAATGTTAGAGCATGGTCACCACCACTAATGTTAGAGTCAGGTCACCACCAATAATGTTAGAGTCGGGTCACCACTACTAATGTCAGAGTCGGCTCACCACCACTAATGTGAGAGCAGGGTCACCACCACTAATGTTAGAGCAGGGTCACCACCACTAATGTTAGAGTGGGGTCACCACCACTAATGTCAGAGTCGGGTCACAACCACTAATGTTAGTGTCGGGTCACCACCACTAATGTCAGAGTCGGGTCACCACCACTAATGTTAGAGTCGGGTCACCACCAGTAATGATAGAGTTGGGTCACCACCACGAATCTTAGAGTCGGTTCACCTCCACTAATATTAGAGTCGGGTCACCACCACTAATGTTAGGGAAGGGTCACCAGCACAAATGTTAGGGAAGTGTCACCAGCACTAATGACAGAGTCGGGTCACCGCCACTAATGTCAGAGTCGGGTCAACACCAATAATGTCAGAGTCGGGTCACCACCATTAATGTTAGAGTCGGGCCACCACCACTAATGTTAGAGTCGATTCACCTCCACTAATATTAGAGTCGGGTCACCACAACTAATGTTAGAGAAGGGTGACCACCACTAATGTTAGAGTCGGGTCACCACCACTAATGTCAGAGTCGGGTCACCAACACTAATGTTAGAGTCGGGTCACCACCACTAATGTGAGAGTCGGGTCACCACCACTAACGTTAGAGTCGGGTCACCACCACTAATTTTAGAGTCGGGTCACCACCACTAATGTCAGAGTCGGGTCACCACCACTAATGTTAAAGTCGGGTCACCACCACTAATGTTAGAGTCGGGTAACCACCAGTAATGATAGAGTTGGGTCACCACCACGAATGTTAGAGTCGGTTCACCTCCACTAATATTAGAGTCAGGTCACCACCACTAATGTTAGAGAAGGGTCACCAGCACAAATGTTAGGGAAGTGTCACCAGCACTAATGTCAGAGTCGGGTCACCGCCACTAATGTAAGAGTCGGGTCAACACCAATAATGTCAGAGTCGGGTCACCACCAGTAATGTTACAGTCGGGCCACCACCACTAATGTTAGAGTCGGTTCACCTCCACTAATATTCGAGTCGGGTCACCACAACTAATGTTAGAGAAGGTTCACCACCACTAATGTTAGAGTCGGGTCACCACCACTAATGTCAGAGTCGGGTCACCAACACTAATGTTAGAGTCGGGTCACCACCACTAATGTCAGAGTCGGGTCACCACCACTAACGTTAGAGTCGGGTCACCACCACTAATTTTAGAGTCGGGTCACCACCACTAATGTCAGAGTCGGGTCACCACCACTAATGGTAGAGTTGGGTCACCATCACTTATATCAGAGTTGGGTCAACACCACTAATGTTAGAGTCGTGTCCTCACCACTAATGTCAGAGTCGGGTCAGCAGCACACATGTTAGATTCGGGTCACCACCACTAATGTTAAATTCGGGTCACCACCACTAATGTCAGAATCGGGTCACCACCACTAATGACAGAGTCGGGTCACCACCAATAATGTTAGAGTCGGGTCACCACCACTTATGTTAGAGTTGCATCACCACCACTAATGTCAGTGTCGGGTTATCATCACTCATGTCAGAGTCGGGTCATCAGCGCTAATGTTAGATTTGGATCAACACAACTAATGTCAGAGTCGGTTCACCACCACTAATTTTAGAGTCGGGTCACCACCACTAATGTCAGATTCGGGTCACCACCACTCATTTTAGTGCCGGTTCACCACAACTAATGTTAGAGTCGGGTCACCACCACTAATGTCAGAGTCGGGTCACCAACACTAATTTTATAGTCGGGTCACCACCACTAAAGTTAGATTCGGGTCACCACCACTAATGTCAGAGTCGGGTCACCACCACTAATGTCAGAGTCGGGTCTCCACCACTAATGTTAGAGTCGGGTCAGCACCATTAAAGTAAGAGTCGGGTCACCAGCACAAATGGTAGAGGACTGTCACCAGCACTAATGTTAGAGTCGGGTCACCACCACTTATGAAAGACTCAGGTCACCACCACTAATGTTAGAGTTGGGTCACCATCACTTATGTCAGAGTCGGGTCAACACCACTAATGTTAGAGTCGTGTCATCACCACTAATGTCAGAGTCGGGTCAGCAGCACACATGTTAGATTCGGGTCACCACCACTAATGTTAGAGTCGGGTCACCACCACTAATGTCAGAGCCGGGTCACCACCACTAATGACAGAGTCGGGTCAACACCAATAATGTTAGAGTCGAGTCACCACCACTTATGTTAGAGGTGCGTCACCACCACTAATGTCAGTGTCGGGTTATCACCACTAATGTCAGTGTCGGGTTATCACCACTAATGTCAGAGTCGGGTCACCAGCACTAATGTTAGATTTGGGTCAACACAACTAATGTCAGATTCAGGTCACCAGCACAAATGTTAGAGTTGGGTCACCACCACTAATGTTAGAATCGGGTTACAACCACTAATGTTACAGTCGGGTCCCACCACTAATGTTAGAGTCGGGTCAACACAACTAATGTCAGAGTCGGGTCACTAGCACTAATGTCAGAGTCAGGTCACCACCACTAATGTCAGAGTCGGGTCACCTCCACTAATGTTTGAGTCGGGTCACCACCACTAATGTCAGAGTCGGGTCACCACCACTAATTGTAGGGTCGGGTCACCACCACTAATGTTAGAGCCGGGTCACCACCACTAATGTTAGTGTCGGTTCACCATCACTAATGTTAGAGTCGGGTCACCACCACTAATGTCAGAGTCGGGTCACCACCACTAATTTTAGAGTCGGATCACCACCACTAATGTCAGAGTCGTGTCACCACCACTAATGTTAGTGTCGGGTCACCACCACTAATGTCAGAGTCGGGTCACCACCATTAATGTTAGAGTCGGGTCACCACCACTAATGTTAGAGAAGGGTCACCAGCACAAATGTTAGAGGACTGTCACCAGCACTAGTGTAAGAGTCGGGTCACCACCACTTATGAAAGACTCAGGTCACCACCACTAATGTTAGAGTTGGGTCACCATCACTTATGTCAGAGTCGGGTCAACACCACTAATGTTAGAGTCGTGTCATCACCACTAATGTCAGAGTCGGGTCAGCAGCACACATGTTAGATTCGGGTCACCACCACTAATGTTAGAGTCGGGTCACCAACACTAATGTCAGAGTCGGGTCACCACCACTAATGACAGAGTCGGGTCACCACCAATAATGTTAGAGTCGGGTCACCACCACTTATGTTAGAGTTGCGTCACCACCACTAATGTCAGTGTCGGGTTATCACCACTAATGTCAGAGTCGGGTCACCAGCGCTAATGTTAGATTTGGGTCAACACAACAAATGTCAGAGTCGGGTCACCACCACTAATGTCAGAGTCAGGTCACCACCACTAATGTCAGATTCGGGTCACCACCACTAATTTTAGTGTCGGTTCACCACAACTAATGTTAGAGTCGGGTCACCACCACTAATGTCAGAGTCGGGTCACCACCACTAATTTTAGAGTCGGGTCACCACCACTAATGTTAGATTCGGGTCACCACCACTAATGTCAGAGTCGGGTCACCACCACTAATGTCAGAGTCGGGTCACCACCACTAATGTTAGAGTCGGGTCAGCACCATTAAAGTAAGAGTCGGGTCACCAGCACAAATGGTAGAGGACTGTCACCAGCACTAATGTTAGAGTCGGGTCACCACCACTTATGAAAGACTCAGGTCACCACCACTAATGTTAGAGTTGGGTCACCATCACTTATGTCAGAGTCGGGTCAACACCACTAATGTTAGAGTCGTGTCATTAACAATAATGTCAGAGTCGGGTCAGCAGCACACATGTTAGATTCGGGTCACCACCACTAATGTTAGAGTCGGGTCACCACCACTAATGTCAGAGTCGGGTCACCACCACTAATGACAGAGTCGGGTCAACACCAATAATGTTAGAGTCGGGTCACCACCACTTATGTTAGAGGTGCGTCACCACCACTAATGTCAGTGTCGGGTTATCACCACTAATGTCAGAGTCGGGTCACCAGCACTAATGTTAGATTTGAGTCAACACAACTAATGTCAGATTCGGGTCACCAGCACAAATGTTAGAGTCGGTACACCACCACTAATGTTAGAGTCGGGTCAGCAGCACTAATGTTAGAGTCGGTTCACCAGCACTTATGTCAGAGTTGGGTCACCACCACTAATGTTAGAGTCGGGTTACAACCACTAATGTTACAGTCGGGTCCCACCACTAATGTTAGAGTCGGGTCAACACAACTAATGTCAGAGTCGGGTCACCAGCACTAATGTCAGTGTCAGGTCACCACCACTAATGTCAGAGTCGGGTCACCTCCACTAATGTTTGAGTCGGATCACCACCACTAATGTCAGAGTCGGGTCACCACCACTAATTGTAGAGTCGGGTCACCACCACTAATGTTAGAGCCGGGTCACCACCACTAATGTTAGTGTCGGTTCACCATCACTAATGTTAGAGTCGGGTCACCACCACTAATGTCAGAGTCGGGTCACCACCACTAATTTTAGAGTCGGATCACCACCACTAATGTCAGAGTCGTGTCACCACCACTAATGTTAGTGTCGGGTCACCACCACTAATGTCAGAGTCGGGTCACCACCATTAATGTTAGAGTCGGGTCACCACCACTAATGTTAGAGAAGGGTCACCAGCACAAATGTTAGAGGACTGACACCTGCACTAGTGTTAGAGTCGGTCACCACCACTTATGAAAGACTCAGGTCACCACCACTAATGTTAGAGTTGGGTCACCATCACTTATGTCAGAGTCGGGTCAACACCACTAATGTTAGAGTCGTGTCATCACCACTAATGTCAGAGTCGGGTCAGCAGCACACATGTTAGATTCGGGTTACCACCACTAATGTTAGAGTCGGGTCACCACCACTAATGTCAGAGTCCGGTCACCACCACTAATGACAGAGTCGGGTCACCACCAATAATGTTAGAGTCGGGTCACCACCACTTATGTTAGAGTTGCGTCACCACCACTAATGTCAGTGTCGGGTTATCACCACTAATGTCAGAGTCGGGTCACCAGCGCTAATGTTAGATTTGGGTCAACACAACTAATGTCAGAGTCGGGTCACCACCACTAATGTCAGAGTCAGGTCACCACCACTAATGTCAGAGTCGGGTCACCACCACTAATGTCAGAGTCGGGTCACCACCACTAATTATAGAGTCGGTTCACCACCACTAATGTCAGAGTCGGATCACCACCACTAATTTTAGTGTCGGTTCACCACCACGAATGTTAGAGTCGGGTCTCCACCACTAATGTCAGAGGCGGGTCACCACCACTAATTTTAGAGTCGGGTCACCACCACTAATGTTAGATTCGGGTCACCACCACTAATGTCAGAGTCGGGTCACCACCACTAATGTCAGAGTCGGGTCACCACCACTAATGTTAGAGTCGGATCAGCACCATTAATGTAAGAATCGGGTCATCACCACTAATGATAGAGTCGGTTCACCATCACTCATGTTAGAGTCGGGTCACCACCACTAATGTTAGAGAAGGGTCACCAGCACAAATGTTGGAGGACTGTCACCAGCACTAACGTTAGAGTCGGGTCACCACCACTTATGTAAGAGTCGGGTCACCACCACTAATGTTAGAGTTGGGTCACCATCACTTATGTCATAGTCGGGCCAACACCACTAATGTTAGAGTCGTGTCATCACCACTAATGTCAGAGTCGGTCAGCAGAACACATGTTAGATTCGGATCACCACCACTAATGTTAGAGTCGGGTCACCACCACTAATGTCAGAGTCGGGTCACCACCACTAATGACAGAGTCGGGTCACCACCAATAATGTTAGAGTCGGGTCACCACCACTTATGTTAGAGTTGCATCCCCACCACTAATGTCAGTGTCGGGTTATCACCATTAATGTCAGAGTCGTGTCACCAGCACTAATGTTAAATTTGGGTCAACACAACTAATGTCAGAGTCGGGTCACCACCACTAATGTCAGAGTCAGGTCACCACCACTAATGTCAGTGTCGGTTCACCACCACTAATGTCAGAGTCGAGTCACCACCACTAATTTTACAGTCGGGTCACCACCACTAATGTCAGAGTCGCGTCACCACCACTAATTTTAGAGTCGGGTCACCACCAGTAATGTCAGAGTCGTGTCACCACCACTAATGTTAGAGTCGAGTCACCACCACTAATGTCAGAGTCGGGTGACCACCATTAATGTTAGAGTCGTGTCACCACCACTAATAATAGGGTCTGTTCACCACCACTCATGTTAGAGTTGGGTCACCACCACTAATGTCAGAGACGGGTCACCACCACTAATGTTAGAGTCGGGTCACCACCTCTAATGTTAGAGTCGTACCACCACCACTAACGTTAGAGCCGGGTCACCACCACTAATGTTAGAGTCGGGTCACCACCACTAATCTTAGAGTGGGATCACCATACTAATGTCAGAGTCGGGTCATCACCACTAATGTTAGTGTCGGGTCACCACCACTAATGTAAGAGTCGGGTCACCAGCACTAATATTAGAGTCGGGTCACCACCACTAATGTTAGAGAAGGGTCACCAGCACAAATGTTAGGGAAGTGTCACCAGCACTAATGTCAGAGTCGGGTCACCACCACTAATTTTAGTGTCGGTTCACCACAACTAATGTTAGAGTCGGGTCACCACCACTAATGTCAGAGTCGGGTCACCACCACTAATTTTAGAGTCGGGTCACCACCACTAATGTTAGATTCGGGTCACCACCACTAATGTCAGAGTCGGGTCACCACCACTAATGTCAGAGTCGGGTCACCACCACTAATGTTAGAGTCGGGTCAGCACCATTAAAGTAAGAGTCGGGTCACCAGCACAAATGGTAGAGGACTGTCACCAGCACTAATGTTAGAGTCGGGTCACCACCACTTATGAAAGACTCAGGTCACCACCACTAATGTTAGAGTTGGGTCACCATCACTTATGTCAGAGTAGGGTCAACACCACTAATGTTAGAGTCGTGTCATCACCACTAATGTCAGAGTCGGGTCAGCAGCACACATGTTAGATTCGGGTCACCACCACTAATGTTAGAGTCGGGTCACCACCACTTATGTTAGAGGTGCGTCACCACCACTAATGTCAGTGTCGGGTTATCACCACTAATGTCAGAGTCGGGTCACCAGCACTAATGTTAGATTTGGGTCAACACAACTAATGTCAGATTCGGGTCACCAGCACAAATGTTAGAGTCGGTTCACCACCACTAATGTTAGAGTCGGGTCAGCAGCACTAATGTTAGAGTCGGTTCACCAGCACTTATGTCAGAGTTGGGTCACCACCACTAATGTTAGAGTCGGGTTACAACCACTAATGTTACAGTCGGGTCCCACCACTAATGTTAGAGTCGGGTCAACACAACTAATGTCAGAGTCGGGTCACCAGCACTAATGTCAGAGTCAGGTCACCACCACTAATGTCAGAGTCGGGTCACCTCCACTAATGTTTGAGTCGGGTCATCACCACTAATGTCAGAGTCGGATCACCACCACTAATTGTAGAGTCGGGTCACCACCACTAATGTTAGAGCCGGGTCACCACCACTAATGTTAGTGTCGGTTCACCATCATTAATGTTAGAGTCGGGTCACCACCACTAATGTCAGAGTCGGGTCACCACCACTAATTTTAGAGTCGGATCACCACCACAAATGTCAGAGTCGTGTCACCACCACTAATGTTAGTGTCGGGTCACCACCACTAATGTCAGAGTCGGGTCACCACCATTAATGTTAGAGTCGGGTCACCACCACTAATGTTAGAGAAGGGTCACCAGCACAAATGTTAGAGGACTGTCACCAGCACTAGTGTAAGAGTCGGGTCACCACCACTTATGAAAGACTCAGGTCACCACCACTAATGTTAGAGTTGGGTCACCATCACTTATGTCAGAGTCGGGTCAACACCACTAATGTTAGAGTCGTGTCATCACCACTAATGTCAGAGTCGGGTCAGCAGCACACATGTTAGATTCGGGTCACCACCACTAATGTTAGAGTCGAGTCACCACCACTAATGTCAGAGTCGTGTCACCACCACTAATGACAGAGTCGGGTCACCACCAATAATGTTAGAGTCGGGTCACCACCACTTATGTTAGAGTTGCGTCACCACCACTAATGTCAGTGTCGGGTTATCACCACTAATGTCAGAGTCGGGTCACCAGCGCTAATGTTAGATTTGGGTCAACACAACTAATGTCAGAGTCGGGTCACCACCACTAATGTCAGAGTCAGGTCACCACCACTAATGTCAGAGTCGGGTCACCACCACTAATGTCAGAGTCGGGTCACCACCACTAATTATAGAGTCGGGTCACCACCACTAATGTCAGAGTCAGGTCACCACCACTAATTTTAGTGTCGGTTCACCACCACGAATGTTAGAGTCGGGTCTCCACCACTAATGTCAGAGTCGGGTCACCACCACTAATTTTAGAGTCGGGTCACCACCACTAATGTTAGATTCGGGTCACCACCACTAATGTCAGAGTCGGGTCACCACCACTAATGTCAGAGTCGGGTCACCACCACTAATGTTAGAGTCGGGTCAGCACCATTAATGTAAGAGTCGGGTCATCACCACTAATGATAGAGTCGGTTCACCATCACTCATGTTAGAGTCGGGTCACCACCACTAATGTTAGAGAAGGGTCACCAGCACAAATGTTGGAGGACTGTCACCAGCACTAACGTTAGAGTCGGGTCACCACCACTTATGTAAGAGTCGGGTCACCACCACTAATGTTAGATTCGGGTCACCACCACTAATGTTAGAGTCGGGTCACCACCACTAATGTCAGAGTCGGGTCACCACCACTAATGACAGAGTCGGGTCACCACCAATAATGTTAGAGTCGGGTCACCACCACTTATGTTAGAGTTGCGTCCCCACCACTAATGTCAGTGTCGGGTTATCACCATTAATGTCAGAGTCGTGTCACCAGCACTAATGTTAGATTTGGGTCAACACAACTAATGTCAGAGTCGGGTCACCACCACTAATGTCAGAGTCAGGTCACCACCACTAATGTCAGTGTCGGTTCACCACCACTAATGTCAGAGTCGAGTCACCACCACTAATTTTACAGTCGGGTCACGACCACTAATGTCAGAGTCGGGTCACCACCACTAATTTTAGAGTCGGGTCACCACCAGTAATGTCAGAGTCGTGTCACCACCACTAATGTTAGAGTCGAGTCACCACCACTAATGTCAGAGTCGGGTGACCACCATTAATGTTAGAGTCGTGTCACCACCACTAATAATAGGGTCTGTTCACCACCACTCATGTTAGAGTTGTGTCACCACCACTAATGTCAGAGACGGGTCACCACCACTAATGTTAGAGTCGGGTCACCACCTCTAATGTTAGAGTCGTACCACCACCACTAATGTTAGAGCCGGGTCACCACCACTAATGTTAGAGTTGGGTCACCAGCACTAATGTTAGAGAAGGGGCACCACCACTAATCTTAGAGTGGGATCACCATACTAATGTCAGAGTCGGGTCACCACCACTAATGTTAGTGTCGGGTCACCACCACTAATGTAAGAGTCGGGTCACCAGCACTAATATTAGAGTCGGGTCACCACCACTAATGTTGGAGAAGGGTCACCAGCACAAATGTTAGGGAAGTGTCACCAGCACTAATGTCAGAGTCGGGTCACCGCCACAAATGTCAGAGTCGGGTCACCACCAATAATGTCAGAGTCGGGTCACCACCATTAATGTTAGAGTCGGGCCACCACCACTAATGTTAGAGTCGGTTCACCTCCACTAATATTAGAGTCGGGTCACGACAACCAATGTTAGAGAAGGGTCACCACCACTAATGTTAGATTCGTGTCACCACCACTAATGTCAGAGTCGGGTCACCAACACTAATGTTAGAGTCGGGTCACCACCACTAATGTCAGAGTCGGGTCACCACCACTAACGTTAGAGTCGGTTCACCACCACTAATGTCAGAGTAGGGTCACCACCACTAATGTTAGAGTCGGGTCACCACCACTAATGTCAGATTCGGGTCACCAGCACAAATGTTACATTCGGTTCACCACCACTAATGTTAGAGTCGGGTCAGCAGCACTAATGTTAGAGTCGGTTCACCAGCACTTATGTCAGAGTTGGGTCACCACCACTAATGTTAGAATCGGGTCACCACCACTAATGTTACAGTCGGGTCCCACCACTAATGTTAGAGTCGGGTCAACACAACTAATGTCAGCGTCGGGTCACCAGCACTAATGTCATAGTCGGGCCAACACCACTAATGTTAGAGTCGTGTCATCACCACTAATGTCAGAGTCGGTCAGCAGCACACATGTTAGATTCGGGTCACCACCACTAATGTTAGAGTCGGGTCACCACCACTAATGTCAGAGTCGGGTCACCACCACTAATGACAGAGTCGGGTCACCACCAATAATGTTAGAGTCGGGTCACCACCACTTATGTTAGAGTTGCGTCCCCACCACTAATGTCAGTGTCAGGTTATCACCATTAATGTCAGAGTCGTGTCACCAGCACTAATGTTAGATTTGGGTCAACACAACTAATGTCAGAGTCGGGTCACCACCACTAATGTCAGAGTCAGGTCACCACCACTAATGTCAGTGTCGGTTCACCACCACTAATGTCAGAGTCGAGTCACCACCACTAATTTTACAGTCGGGTCACCACCACTAATGTCAGAGTCGGGTCACCACCACTAATTTTAGAGTCGGGTCACCACCAGTAATGTCAGAGTCGTGTCACCACCACTAATGTTAGAGTCGAGTCACCACCACTAATGTCAGAGTCGGGTGACCACCATTAATGTTAGAGTCGCGTCACCACCACTAATAATAGGGTCTGTTCACCACCACTCATGTTAGAGTTGTGTCACCACCACTAATGTCAGAGACGGGTCACCACCACTAATGTTAGAGTCGGGTCACCACCTCTAATGTTAGAGTCGTACCACCACCACTAATGTTAGAGCCGGGTCACCACCACTAATGTTAGAGTCGGGTCACCAGCACTAATGTTAGAGAAGGGTCACCACCACTAATCTTAGAGTGGGATCACCATACTAATGTCAGAGTCGGGTCACCACCACTAATGTTAGTGTCGGGTCACCACCACTAATGTAAGAGTCGGGTCACCAGCACTAATATTAGAGTCGGGTCAACACAACTAATGTCAGCGTCGGGTCACCAGCACTAATGTCAGAGTCAGGTCACCACCACTAATGTCAGAGTCGGGTCACCTCCACCAATGTTTGAGTCGGGTCACCACCACTAATGTCAGAGTCGGGTCACCACCATTAATTGTAGAGTCGGGTCACCACCACTAATGTTAGAGCCGGGTCACCACCACTAATGTTAGTGTCGGTTCACCACCACTAATGTTAGAGTCGGGTCACCACCACTAATGTCAGATTCGGGTCACCACCACTAATTTTAGAGTCGGATCACCACCACTATTGTCAGAGTCGTGTCACCACCACTAATGTTAGTGCCGGGTCACCACCACTAATGTCAGAGTCGGGTCACCACCATTAATGTTAGAGTCGTGTCACCACCACTAATGATAGGGTCGGTTCACCACCACTCATGTTAGAGTCGGGTCACCACCACTAATGTCAGAGTCGGGTCACCACCACTAATGTTAGATTCGGGTCACCACCACTAATGTCAGAATCTGGTCTCCACCACTAATGTCAGATTCGGGTCACCACCACTAATGTTAGAGTCGGGTCAGCACCATTAATGTTAGAGTTGGGTCACCACCTCTAATGTTATAGTCGAATCACCACCACTAGTTGTAGAGTCGGGTCACCGCCACTAATGTCAGAGTCGGGTCACCACCACTAATGTTAGATTCGGGTCACCACCACTAATGTCAGAGTCTGGTCACCACCACTAATGTCAGATTCGGGTCACCACCACTAATGTTCGAGTCGGGTCAGCACCATTAATTTTAGAGTCGGGTCACCACCACGAATGATAGAGTCGGTTCACCACGACTCATGTTAGAGTCGGGTCACCACCACTAATGTTAGAGAAGGGTCACCAGCACAAATGTTAGAGGACTGTCACCAGCACTAATGTTAGAGTCGGGTCACCACCACTTATGTAAGAGTCGTGTCACCACCTCTAATGATAGGGTCGGTTCACCATCACTCATGTTAGAGTCGGGTCACCAACACTAATGTCAGAGTCTGGTCTCCACCACTAATGTCAGATTCGGGTCACCACCACTAATGTTAGAGTCGGGTCAGCACCATTAATGTTAGAGTCGGGTCACCACCACTAATGATAGAGTCGGTTCACCACCACTCATGTTAGAGTCGGGTCACCACCACTAATGTTAGAGAAGGGTCACCAGCACAAATGTTGGAGGACTGTCACCAGCACTAATGTTAGATTCGGGTCACCACCACTTATGTAAGAGTCGTGTCACCACCTCTAATGATAGGGTCGGGTCACCACCACTCATGTTAGAGTTGGGTCACCACCACTAATGTCAGATTCGGGTCACCACCACTAATGTTAGAGTTGGGTCAGCACCATTAATATTAGAGTCGGATCACCACCACTAATGAAAGAGTCGGGTCACCACCACTTATGTAAGTGTCGGGTCACCATCACAAATGTTAGAGTTGTGTCACCACCACTTATGTAAGAGTCGGGACAACACCACTAATGTTAGAGTCGTGTCATCACCACTAATGTCAGAGACGGGTCAGCAGTACACATGTTAGATTCGGGTCACCACCACGAATGACACAGTCGGGTCACCACCAATAATGTTAGAGTCGGGTCACCACCACTTATGTTAGAGTCGCGTCACCACCACTAATGTCAGTGTCGGGTCACCACCACTAATTTTAGAGTCGGGTCACCACCACTAAAGCTAGAGTCGGGTCACCAGCACTAATGTTTGATTTGGGTCAACACAACTAATGTCAGAGTCGGGTCACCACCACTTACGTCAGAGTCAGGTCACCACGACTAATGTCAGAGTCGGGTCACCTCCACAATGTTAGAGTCGGGTCACCACCACTAATGTCAGAGTCGGGTCACCACCACAAATTGTAGAGTCGGGTCACCACCACTAATGTTAGAGCCGGGTCACCACCACTAATGTTAGTGTCGGTTCACCACCACTAATGTTAGAGTCGGGTCTCGGGTCACCACCACTAATGTCAGAGCCGGGTCACCACCACTAATTTTAGAGTCGGGTCACCACCACTAATGTCAGAGTCGTGTCACCACCACTAATGTTAGAGTCGGATCACCACCACTAATGTCAGAGTCGGGTCACCACCATTAATGTTAGAGTCTTGTCAGCACCACTAATGATAGGGTCGGCTCACCACCACTCATGTCAGAGTTGGGTCACCTTCACTAATGTCAGAGACGGGTCACCACCACTCATGTTAGAGTTGGGTCACCACCTCTAATGTTAGAGTCGAATCACCACCACTAGTTGTCGAGTCGGGTCACCACCACTAATGTCAGAGTCGGGTCACCACCACTAATGTTAGATTCGGGTCACCACCACTAATGTCAGAGTCTGGTCACCACCACTAATGTCAGATTCGGGTCACCACCACTAATGTTAGAGTCGGGTCAGCACCATTAATGTTAGAGTCGGGTCACCACCACGAATGATAGAGTCGGTTCACCACGACTCATGTCAGAGTCGGGTCACCACCACCAATGTTAGAGAAGGGTCACCAGCACTAATGTTAGAGGACTGTCACCAGCACTAATGTTAGAGTCGGGTCACCACCACTTATGTAAGAGTCGTGTCACCACCTCTAATGATAGGGTCGTTTCACCATCACTCATGTTAGAGTCGGGTCACCAACACTAATGTCAGAGTCTGGTCTCCACCACTAATGTCAGATTCGGGTCACCACCACTAATGTTAGAGTCGGGTCAGCACCATTAATGTTAGAGTCGGGTCACCACCACTAATGATAGAGTCGGTTCACCACCACTCATGTTAGAGTCGGGTCACCACCACTAATGTTAGAGAAGGGTCACCAGCACAAATGTTAGAGGACTGTCACCAGCACTAATGTTAGATTCGGGTCACCACCACTTATGTAAGAGTCGTGTCACCACCTCTAATGATAGGGTCGGGTCACCACCACTCATGTTAGAGTTGGGTCACCACCACTAATGTCAGATTCGGATCACCACCACTAATGTTAGAGTTGGGTCAGCACCATTAATATTAGAGTCGGGTCACCACCACTAATGAAAGAGTCGGGTCACCACCACTTATGTAAGTGTCGGGTCACCATCACAAATGTTAGAGTTGGGTCACCACCACTTATGTAAGAGTCGGGACAACACCACTAATGTTAGAGTCGTGTCATCACCACTAATGTCAGAGTCGGGTCAGCAGCACACATGTTAGATTCGGGTCACCACCACTAATGACAGAGTCGGGTCACCACCTATAATGTTGGAGTCGGGTCACCACCACTTATGTTAGAGTCGCGTCACCACCACTAATGTCAGTGTCGGGTTACCACCACTAATGTCAGAGTCGGGTCACCACCACTAATTTTAGAGTCGGGTCACCACCACTAAAGCTAGAGTCGGGTCACCAGCACTAATGTTAGATTTGGGTCAACACAACTAATGTCAGAGTCGGGTCACCACGACTAATGTCAGAGTCGGGTCACCTCCACAATGTTAGAGTCGGGTCACCACCACTAATGTCAGAGTCGGGTCACCACCACAAATTGTAGACTCGGGTCACCACCACTAATGTTAGAGCCGGGTCACCACCACTAATGTTAGTGTCGGTTCACCACCACTAATGTTAGAATCGGGTCACCACCACTAATGTCAGAGCCGGGTCACCACCACTAATTTTAGAGTCGGGTCACCACCACTAATGTCAGAGTCGTGTCACCACCACTAATGTTAGAGTCGGATCACCATCACTAATGTCAGAGTCGGGTCACCACCATTAATGTTAGAGTCTTGTCAGCACCACTAATGATAGGGTCGGCTCACCACCACTCATGTCAGAGTTGGGTCACCACCACTAATGTCAGAGACGGTTCACCACCACTCATGTTAGAGTTGGGTCACCACCTCTAATGTTAGAGTCGAATCACCACCACTAGTTGCAGAGTCGGGTCACCACCACAAATGTCAGAGTCGGGTCACCACCACTAATGTTAGATTCGGGTCACCACCACTAATGTCAGAGTCTGGTCACCACCACTAATGTCAGATTCGGGTCACCACCACTAATGTTAGAGTCGGGTCAGCACCATTAATGTTAGAGTCGGGTCACCACCACGAATGATAGAGTCGGTTCACCACGACTCATGTTAGAGTCGGGTCACCACCACTAATGTTAGAGAAGGGTCACCAGCACAAATGTTAGAGGACTGTCACCAGCACTAATGTTAGAGTCGGGTCACCACCACTTATGTAAGAGTCGTGTCACCACCTCTAATGATAGGGTCGGTTCACCATCACTCATGTTAGAGTCGGGTCACCAACACTAATTCCAGATTCGGGTCACCACCACTAATGTTAGATTCGGGTCACCACCACTAATGTCAGAGTCGGGTCACCATCACTAATGTCAGATTCGGGTCACCACCACTAATGTTAGAGTCGGGTCAGCACCTTTAATGTTAGAGAAGGGTCACCAGCACAAATGTTACAGGACTGTCACAAGCACTAATGTTAGAGTCGGGTCACCACCACTTATGTAAGAGTCGGGTCACCACCACAAATGTTAGAGTTGGGTCACCACCACTTATGTAAGAGTCGGGACAACACCACTAATGTTAGAGTCGTGTCATCACCACTAATGTCAGAGTCGGGTCAGCAGCGCACATGTTAGATTCGGGTCACCACCACTAATGTTCGAGTCGGGTCACCACCACTAATGACAGAGTCGGGTCACCACCAATAATGTTAGAGTCGGGTCACCACCACTTATGTTAGAGTCGCGTCACCACCACTAATATCAGTGTCGGGTTACCACCACTAATGTCAGAGTCGGGTCACCACCACTAATTTTAGAGTCGGGTCACCACCACTAAAGCTAGAGTCGGGTCACCAGCACTAATGTTAGATTTGGGTCAACACAACTAATGTCAGAGCCGGGTCACCACCACTTACGTCAGAGTCAGGTCACCATCACTAATGTCAGAGTCGGGTCACCTCCACAATGTTAGAGTCGGGTCACCACCACTAATGTCAGATTCGAGTCACCACCACAAATTGTAGAGTCGTGTCACCACCACTAATGTTCGAGCCGGGTCACCACCACTAATGTTAGTGTCGGTTCACCACCACTAATGTTAGAGTCGGGTCACCACCACTAATGTCAGAGCCGGGTCACCACCACCAATTTTAGAGTCCGGTCACCACCACTAATGTCAGAGTCGTGTCACCACCACTAATGTTAGAGTCGGGTCACCACCAATAATGCCAGAGTCGGGTCAACACCATTAATGTTAGAGTCGTGTCAGCACCACTAATGTCAGAGTTGGGTCACCACCACTAACGTTAGAGTCGGTTCACCACCACTAATGTCAGAGTAGGGTCACCACCACTAATGTTAGAGTCGGGTCACCACCACTAATGTCAGATTCGGGTCACCAGCACAAATGTTAGTGTCGGTTCACCACCACTAATGTTAGAGTCGGGTCAGCAGCACTAATGTTAGAGTCGGTTCACCAGCACTTATGTCAGAGTTGGGTCACCACCACTAATGTTAGAATCGGGTCACCACCACTAATGTTACAGTCGTGTCCCACCACTAATGTTAGAGTCGGGTCAACACAACTAATGTCAGAGTCGGGTCACCAGCACTAATGTCAGAGTCAGTTCACCACCACTAATGTCAGAGTCGGGTCACCTCCACTAATGTTTGAGTCGGGTCACCACCACTAATGTCAGAGTCGGGTCACCACCACTAATTGTAGAGTCGGGTCACCACCACTAATGTTAGAGCCGGGTCACCACCACTAATGTTAGTGTCGGTTCACCACCACTCATGTTAGAGTCGGGTCACCACCACTAATGTCAAAGTCGTGACACCACCACTAATGTTAGATTCGGGTCACCACCACTAATGATAGAGTCGGTTCACCACCACTCATGTTAGAGTCGGGTCACCACCACTAATGTTAGAGAAGGGTCACCAGCACAAATGTTAGAGGACTGTCACCAGCACTAATGTTAGATTCGGGTCACCACCACTTATGTAAGAGTCGTGTCACCACCTCTAATGATAGGGTCGGGTCACCACCACTCATGTTAGAGTTGGGTCACCACCACTAATGTCAGATTCGGGTCACCACCACTAATGTTAGAGTTGGGTCAGCACCATTAATATTAGAGTCGGGTCACCACCACTAATGAAAGAGTCGGGTCACCACCACTTATGTAAGTGTCGGGTCACCATCACAAATGTTAGAGTTGGGTCACCACCACTTATGTAAGAGTCGGGACAACACCACTAATGTTACAGTCGTGTCATCACCACTAATGTCAGAGTCGGGTCAGCAGCACACATGTTAGATTCGGGTCACCACCACTAATGACAGAGTCGGGTCACCACCAATAATGTTAGAGTCGGGTCACCACCACTTAAGTTAGAGTCGCGTCACCACCACTAATGTCAGTGTCGGGTTACCACCACTAATGTCAGAGTCGGGTCACCACCACTAATTTTAGAGTCGGGTCACCACCACTAAAGCTAGAGTCGGGTCACCAGCACTAATGTTAGATTTGGGTCAACACAACTAATGTCAGAGTCGGGTCACCACCACTTACGTCAGAGTCAGGTCACCACGACTAATGTCAGAGTCGGGTCACCTCCACAATGTTAGAGTCGGGTCACCACCACTAATGTCAGAGTCGGGTCACCACCACAAATTGTAGAGTCGGGTCACCACCACTAATGTTAGAGCCGTGTCACCACCACTAATGTTAGTGTCGGTTCACCACCACTAATGTTAGAGTCGGGTCACCACCACTAATGTCAGAGCAGGGTCACCACCACTAATTTTAGAGTCGGGTCACCACCACTAATGTTAGAGTCGTGTCACCACCACTAATGTTAGAGGCGGATCACCACCACTAATGTCAGAGTCGGGTCACCACCATTCATGTTAGAGTCTTGTCAGCACCACTAATGATAGGGTCGGCTCACCACCACTCATGTCAGAGTTGGGTCACCACCACTAATGTCAGAGACGGGGCACCACCACTCATGTTAGAGATGGGTCACCACCTCTAATGTTAGAGTCGTATCACCACCACTAGTTGTAGAGTCGGGTCACCACCACTAATGTCAGAGTCGGGTCACCACCACTAATGTTAGACTCGGGTCACCACCACTAATGTCAGAGTCTGGTCAGCACCACTAATGTCAGATTCGAGTCACCACCACTAATGTTAGAGTCGGGTCAGCACCATTAATGTTAGAGTCGGGTCACCACCACGAATGATAGAGTCGGTTCACCACGACTCATGTTAGAGTCGGGTCACCACCACTAATGTTAGAGAAGGGTCACCAGCACAAATGTTAGAGGACTGTCACCAGCACTAATGTTAGAGTCGGGTCACCACCACTTATGTAAGAGTCGGGTCACCACCACTAATGTTAGACTTGGGACACCACCACTAATGTCAGAGTCTGGTCAGCACCACTAATGTCAGATTCGAGTCACCAACACTAATGTTAGAGTCGCGTCATCACCATTAATGTCAGTGCCGGGTCAGCAGCACACATGTTAGATTCGGGTCACCACCACTAATGTTAGAGTCGGGTCACCACCACTAATGACAGTGTCGGGTTACCACCACTAATGTCAGAGTCGGGTCACCACCACTAATTTTAGAGTCGGGTCACCACCACTAAAGCTAGAGTCGGATCACCAGCACTAATGTTAGATTTGGGTTAACACAACTAATGTCAGAGTCGGGTCACCACCACTAATGTCAGAGTCGGGTCACCACCACTAATGTCAGAGTCGGGTCACCACCACAAATTGTAGAGTCGGGTCACGACCACTAATGTTGGAGCCGGGTCACCAACACTAATGTTAGTGTCGGTTCACCACCACTAATGTTAGAGTCGTGTCACCATCACTAATGTCAGAGCCGGGTCACCACCACTAATTTTAGATTCGTGTCACCATCACTAATGTCAGAGCCGGGTCACCACCACTAATTTTAGATTCGTGTCACCACCACTAATGTCAGAGTCGTGTCACCACCACTAATGTTGGAGTCGGGTCACCACCACTAATGTCAGAGTCGTGTCACCACCACTCATGTTAGAGTTGGGTCACCACCACTAATGTCAGAGACGGGTCACCACCACTAATGTTAGAGTCGGGTCACCACCTCTAATGTAAGAGTCGAATCACCACCACTAATTGTAGAATCGGGTCACCACCACTAATGTTAGAGCCGGGTCACCAGCACTAATGTTAGTGTCGGTTCACCACCACTAATGTTAGAGTCGGGTCACCACCACTAATGTCAGATTCGGGTCACCACCACTAATTTTAGAGTCGGGTCACCACCACTAATGTCAGAGTAAGGTCACCACCACTAATGTCAGAGACGCGTCACCACCACTAATGTTAGAGTCGGGTCACCACCACTAATGTTAGATTCGAATGACCACCAATAATGTTAGAGCCGGGTCACCACCACTAATGTTAGAGTCGGGTCACCAGCACTAATGTTAGAGTAGGGTCACCATCACTAATGTAAGTGTCGGGTCACCACCACTAATGTCAGAGTGGGGTCACCACCACTAATGTTAGAGTCGTGTCACCACCAGTAATGATAGGGTCGTGTCACCAACACGACTGTTAGAGTCCGCTCACCTCCACTAATATTAGAGTCGGGTCACCACCACTAATAGAGTCATAGAGTCATAGAGTAATACAGCACGGATAGAGGCCCTTCGGCCCATCGTGTCCATGCCGACCATCAAGCCTTGTCTAATCTAATCCCATATTCCAGCATTTGGCCCGTAGCCTTGTATGCTATGGCATTTCAAATGCTCATCCAAATGCTTCTTAAATGTTGTGAGGGTTTCTGCCTCCACAACCCTTTCAGGCAGTGAGTTCCAGACTCCAACCACCCTCTGGGTGAAAAAGTTCTTTCTCAAATCCCCTCTAAACCTCCCGCCCTTTACCTTGAATCTGTGCCCCCTAGTTATTGACCCCTCTACTAAGGGGAAAAGCTCCTCAGCATCCATCCTATCTATGCCCCTCACAATTTTGTACACCTCAATCATGTCCCCCCTCAGCCTCCTCTGCTCCAAGGAAAACAAACCCAATCTGCCCAGTCTCTCTTCATAGCTGAAGCGCTCCAGCCCTGGTAACATCCTGGTGAACCTCCTCTGCACCCTCTCTAACGCGATCACATCTTTCCCGTAGTGTGGCGACCAGAACTGCACACAATATTCCAGCTGTGGCCTAACCAGTGTTTTATACAGCTCCATCATAACCTCCTTGCTCTTATATTCTATGCCTCGGCTAATGAAGGCAAGTATCCCATATGCCTTTTTTACCACCTTATCCACCTGTTCCGCCGCCTTCAGGGATCTGTGTACCTGCACACCCAGATCCCTCTGACCCTCCGTCTTGCCTAGGGTCTTTCCCTTCATTGTGTATTCCCTTGCCTTGTTAGACCCCCCAAAGTGCATCACCTCGCACTTTTCCGGGTTAAATTCCATTTGCCACTGTTCCGCCCATCTGACCAACCCATCTATATCGTTCTGCAGACTGAGGCTACCCTCCTCGCTATTTACCACCCTACCAATTTTAGTATCATCCGCGAATTTACTGATCATACCCTTTACATTCATATCCAAGTCATTAATGTAGACCACAAACAGCAAGGGACCCAGCACCGATCCCTGTGGTACCCCACTGGCCACAGGTTTCCAGTCACAAAAACAACCTTCGACCATCACCCTCTGCCTTCTGCCACTAAGCCAGTTTTGTATCCAATGTGCCAAGGCACCCTGGATTCCATGGGCTCTTACCTTCTTGACCAGTCTCCTGTGCGTGACTTTATCAAAGGCCTTACTGAAATCCATGTATACCACATCCACTGCGTTACCCTCATCCACACACCTAGTCACCCCCTCAAAAAATTCAATCAAATTAGTCAGACATGATATTCCCTTGACAAAGCCATGTTGACTAACCCTGATTAATCCTTGCCTCTCCAAGTGGAGACAAATTTTGTCCCTCAGGATTTTTTCCAGTAATTTTCCTACCACTGATGTTAGGCTCACTGGCCTGTAGTTCCCCGGTTTTTCCCTACTTCCCTTCTTGAATAATGGTACTACATTAGCGGTTCTCCAGTCCTCTGGCACATCCCCTGTGGCCAGAGAGGTCCTGAATATATGTGTTAGAGCCCCCGCAATCTCCTCCTTTGCCTCACACAGCAGCCTGGGGAACATTTCATCCGGGCCTGGGGATTTATCCATTTTTAGGCCAGCTAAAACCGCCAATACCTCCTCCCTCTCGATGTTAATATGTTCGAGCATATCACAGTCCCACCGCCCTATTTCTATGTCTACATCGTCCTTCTCCATAGTGAAAACAGATGCAAAAAATTCATTTAGAACCCCTCCTACATCTTCCGGCTCCACACACAGATTGCCACTTTTGTCCCTAATGGGCCCTATTTTTTCCCTAGTTATCCTTTTACCCTTAATATACTTATAAAACATCTTCGGATTTTCCTTTATTTTGCTCGCCAGTGTTATTTCATGGCCCCTCCTTGATCTCCTAATTTCTTTTTTAAGTATCCCCCTGCACTTTTTGTACTCCTCTAGGGCTTCCTCCGTCTTTAGCCTTTTGTATCTACCAAAAGCCCTCCTTTTTTTCCTAATCCATTCCCGTATATCCCCTGACATCCACGGTTCCCTGTGGTTTTTGGAACCACTCTTGACATTTATGGGAACATGTTGCCCTTGTATGATCTCAATCTCCCTTCTGAAAGCCTCCCATTGCTCCGATGCGGATTTTCCTACAAGTAGCTGATCCCAGTCCATTTTGGCCAGATCCTGCCTTATCCTATTAAAATCGGCCTTCCCCCAATTTAGAACCTTTATTTCCGGCCCATCCCTGTCCTTTTCCATGACCACCTTAAATCTTACCATATTATGGTCACTATCACCAAAGTGCTCACCTACTAGCACTTTTTCCACTTGGCCGGCCACATTCCCTAGAATTAGGTCCAGTACCGCCCCCTCTCTTGTAGGACTTTCTACATGCTGGCTCAAAAAGCTCTCCTGGATGCACTTTAAGAATTCTACACCCTCTGAGCCTTTCACACTTTGACTATCCCAGTTAATATTGGGGAAGTTGAAATCCCCCAATATTATTACCCTATTATTTGCACATTTCTCTGAGATTTGCCTACATATCTGTTCCTCTATTTCCCCCTGACTGTTTGGAGGCCTATAGTACACTCCCAGCAAAGTGCTTGCCCCCTTTTTGTTTTTAAGCTCCACCCATATGGCCTCATTAGAGGACCCTGCTAATATATCATCCCTCCTTACTGCAGTAATTGACTCCTTAATTAATATTGCGACACCCCCTCCTCTTATACCTCCCCCTCTGTCTCGCCTGAAGATTCTGTACCCCGGAATATTGAGCTGCCAGTCTTGCCCCTCCCTCAACCATGTCTCCGTGATAGCAACAATATCATACTCCCATGTGTTTATCAACACCTTCAGTTCATCCACCTTATTTGCAAGACTCCTTGCATTAAAATAGATGCCATCCAGCCTTGCCCTTATATATTTGCCCTGTCTACCAAGCTGATTTGTTTTTTCCTCCATAATTGGCAGCACATCCCCCCCTATTTCAGCTTCCCTCTGTATCCCATCCCCCTGCCAAGTTAGTTTAAACCCCCCCCGACAGTGCTAGCAAACCTCCCCGCAAGGATATTTGTCCCGCTCTGGTTCAGGTGCAACCCGTCCGACTTGTACAAGTCCCACCTTTCCCAGAAGCAGGCCCAGTGATCCAGGAAAGTAAAACCCTCCCCCCTACACCAACTCTTTAGCCACGCATTCATCTGCTCTATCCTCCCATTCCTATACTTACTAGCACGTGGCACTGGGAGTAATCCAGAGATTACACCCTTTGAGGTCCTGCCCTTTAATCTGTTACCTAGCTCCCTAAATTCTTGATGCAGGACCTCATCCCTCTTTTTACCTATGTCGTTGGTACCAATGTGGACCACGACCACTGGCTGTTCACCCTCCCCCTCCAGAATGCCCTGCAGCCGCTCAGTGACATCCTTGACCCTGGCACCAGGGAGGCAACAAACCATCCTGGAGTCACGTTTGCGGCCACAGAAACGCCTATCTGTTCCCCTTACTATAGAATCCCCTACCACTATTGCTCTCCCACTCTTTTTCCCCCCCTCCTGGGCAGCAGGAGCACCCCCAGTGCCAGGAAGTTGGCTGCTGCTGCCTTCCCCTGGTGAGTCATCCCCCTCAACAGTATCCAAAGCGGTATACCTGTTTGAAAGGGGGATGTCCGCAGGGGTTCCCTGCACTACCTGCCTGCCTTTGTTGCTCCGCCTGATGGTCACTCCCTGTGCTGCCCTACCCTGAGGCGTGCACAACTCGCTAAACGTGGTATCCACGAGCCTCTCAGCATCGCGCATGCTCCACAACCCATCCACCCGCAGCTCGAGCGCCGCAATGCGGTCTACAAGTAGCTGCAGCTGGATGCATTTCCCGCACACATGGTCGTCAGGGACACTGGCAGCGTCCCTGATTTCCCACATGGAGCAAGAGGAGCAGAACACGGGTCTGAGCTCTCCTGCCATGGCTTACTCCTTTAATTAATTTAAAAATTAATTCAATAGAGAAGGGTCACCAGCACAAATGTTAGGGTAGTGTCACCAGCACTAATGTCAGGGTAGGGTCACCGCCACTAATTTCAGAGTCGGGTCACCACCAATAATTTTAGAGTCGGGTCACCACCACTAATGTCAGAGTCGGGTCACCACCAGTAACGTTAGAGTCGGGTCACCACCACTAATGTTAGAGTCTGGTCACCACCACTAATGTCAGAGTCGGGTTACCACCACTAATTTTAGAGTCGTGTCACCACCACTAATGTTAGAGTCAGGTCACCACCACTAATGTCAGATTCGGGTCACCACCACTAATTTCAGAGTCGGGTCACCACCACTAATGTTAGAGTCGGGTCACCACCACTAATGTTAGAGTCGAGTCATACAGCACAAATGTTAGAGTCGGTTCACCACCACCAATGTTAGAGTCGGATCAGCACCACTAATGTTAGAGTCGGGTCATCACCACTAATGTTAGAGTCGGGTCACCATCACTAATGCTATAGTCGTGTCACCACCACGAATGTCAGAGCAGGTCACCACCACTAATGTCAGAGTCGGGTCACCTCCACTAATGTTAGAGTCGGGTCACCAGCACTAATGTCAGAGTCGGGTCACCACCACTAATTGTGGAGTCGGGTCACCACCAATAATGTTAGAGCCGGGTCACCACCACTAATGTTAGTGTCGGTTCATCACCACTAATGTCAGAGTCGGGTCACCACGACTAATTTTAGAGTCGGGTCACCACCACTAATGTCAGAGTCGTGTCACCACCACTAATGTTAGAGTCGGGTCACCACCACTAATGTTACAGTCGGGTCACCACCACTAATGTTAGAGTCGGGTCAACACAACTAATGTCAGAGTCGGGTCACCACCACTAATGTCATAGTCAGGTCACCACCACTAATGTCAGAGTCGGGTCACCTCCGCTAATGTTAGAGTCGGGTCACCAGCACTAATGTCAGAGTCGGGTCACCACCACTAATTGTAGAGTCGGATCACCACCACTAATGTTAGAGCCGCGTCACCACCACGAATGTTAGTGTCGGTTCACCGCCACTAATGTCAGAGTCGGGTCACCACCACTAATTTTAGAGTCGGGTAACCACCACTAATGTCAGAGTCTTGTCACCACCACGAATGATATGGTCGGTTCAACACCACTCATGTTAGAGTCGGGTCACCACCACTAATGTCAGAGTCGTGTCACCACCACGAATGTTAGATTCGGGTCACCACCCCTAATGTCAGAGTCGGGTCACCACCACTAATGTCAGACTCGGGTCACCACCACTAATTTTAGAGTCGGATCAGCACCATTAATGTTAGAGTCGGGTCAGCACCACGAAGGATAGAGTCGGTTCACCACCACTCATGTTAGACTCGGATCATCACCACTAATGTCAGAGTCGGGTCAGCACCAATAATGTGAGAGTCGGGTCAACACCACTTATGTTAGAGTCGCATCACCACCACTAATGTCAGTGTCGGGTTACCACCACTAATGACAGAGTCGGGTCACCACCAATAATGTGAGAGTCGGGTCAACACCACTTATGTTAGAGTCGCATCACCACCACTAATGTCAGTGTCGGGTTACCACCACTAATGTCAGAGTCGGGTCACCACCACTAATTTTAGATTCGGGTCACCACCACTAAAGTTAGAGTCGGGTCACCAGCACTAATGTTAGAGAAGGGTCACCACCACTAATGTTAGAGTGGGGTCACCACCACTAATGTCAGAGTCGGGTCACCACCACTAATGTTAGAGTTGGGTCACCACCAGTAATGATAGAGTCGGGTCACCACCACGAATGTTAGAGTCGGTTCACCTCCACTAATATTAGAGTCGGGTCACCACCACTAATGTCAGAGTCGGGTCACCAACACTAATGTTAGAATCGTGTCACCACCACTAATGTCAGAGTCGGGTCACCACCACTAACGTTCGAGTCGGGTCACCACCACGAATGTTAGAGTCGGGTCACCACCACTAATGTTAGAATCGGGTTACCACCACTAATTTTAGAGTCGCGTCACCACCACTAATGTCAGAGTCGGGTCACCACCACTAATGTCAGAGTCGGGTCACCACCACTAATGTCAGGGTCAGGTCACCACCACTAATGTCATAGTCGGGTCACCTCCACTAATGTTAGATTCTGGTCACCAGCACTAATGTCAGAGTCGGGTCACCACCACCAGTTGTAGAGTCGGGTCACCACCACTAATGTTAGAGCCGGGTCACCACCACTAATGTTAGTGTCGGTTCACCACGACTAAAGTCAGAGTCGGGTCACCACCACAAATTTTAGAGTCGGGTCACCACAACTATGTCAGAGTCGTGTCACCACCACTAATGTTAGAGTCGGGTCACCACCACTAATGTCTGAGTCGGGTCACCACCACTAATGTCAGGGTCGGGTCACCACCTCTAATGATAGGGGCGGTTCACCACCACTCATGTTAGTGTCGGGTCACCACCACTATTGTCAGAGTCGGGTCACCACCACTAATGTTAGATTCGGGTCACCACCCCTAATGTCAGAGTCGGGTCACCACCACTAATGTTAGAGTCGGGTCAGCACCATTAATGTTAGAGTCGGGTCACCACCACTAATGATAGAGTCGGTTCACCACCACACATGTTCGAGTCGGATCACCACCACTAATGTAAGAGAAGGGTCACCAGCACACATGTTAGAGGACTGTCACCAGCACTAATGTTAGAGTCGGGTCACCACCACTAATGTCAGAGTCGGGTAACCAACACTAATGTTAGAGTCGGGTCACCACCACTAATGTCAGAGTCGGGTCACCACCACTAATGTCAGAGTCGGGTCACCACCACTAACGTTCGAGTCGGGTCACCACCACGAATGTTAGATTCGGGTCACCACCACGAATGTTAGAGTCGGGTTACCACCACTAATTTTAGAGTCGGGTCACCACCACTAATGTCAGAGTCGGGTCACCACCACTAATGTCAGAGTCGGGTCACCACCACTAATGTTACAGTCGGGTCACCGCCACTAATGTCAGATTCGGGTCACCACCACTAATGTCAGAGTCGGGTCACCACCACTAATGTCAGAGTCGTGTCACCACAACTAATGTTGGAGTCGGGTCACCACCACTAATGTTAGAGTTGGGTCACCACCACTAATGTTACAGTCGCGTCACCAGCACTAATGTTAGAGTCGGGTCAGCACAACTAATGCCAGATTCGGGTCACCACCACTAATGTGAGGGTCAGGTCACCACCACTAATGTCATAGTCGGGTCACCTCCACTAATGTTAGATTCTGGTCATCAGCACTAATGTCAGAGTCGGGTCACCACCACTAATTGTAGAGTCGGGTCACCACCACAAATGTTAGAGCCGGGTCACCACCACTAATGTTAGTGTCGGTTCACCACGACTAACGTCAGAGTCGGGTCACCACCACAAATTTTAGAGTCGGGTCACCACCACTATGTCAGAGTCGTGTCACCACCACTAATGTTAGAGTCGGGTCACCACCACTAATGTCTGAGTCCGGTCACCACCATTAATGTTAGAGTCGTGTCACCACCTCGAATGATAGGGTCGGTTCACCACCACTCATGTTAAAGTCGGGTCACCACCACTATTGTCAGAGTCGGGTCACCACCACTAATGTTAGAGTCGGGTTACCACCACTTATTTTAGAGTCGGGTCACCACCACTAATGTTAGAGCCGGGTCACCACCAATAATGTGAGAGTCGGGTCAACACCACTTATGTTAGAGTCGCATCACCACCACTAATGTCAGTGTCGGGTTACCACCACTAATGTTAGAGTCGGGTCACCACCACTAATGTTGCAGTCGGGTCACCACCACTAATGTTAGAGTCGGGTCAACACAACTAATGTCAGAGTCGGATCACCACCACTAATGTCAGAGTCAGGTCACCACCACTAATGTCAGAGTCGTGTCACCTCCGCTAATGTTAGAGTCGGGTCACCAGCACTAATGTCAGAGTCGGGTCACCACCACTAATTTTACAGTCGGGTCACCACCACTAATGTCAGAGTCGTGTCACCACCACTAATGATAGGGTCGGTTCACCACCACTCATGTTAGAGTCGGGTCACCACCACTAATGTCAGATTCGGGTCACCACCACTAATGTTAGATTCGGGTCACCACCCCTAATATCAGAGTCGGGTCACCACCACTAATGTCAGAGTCGGGTCACCACCACTAATGTTAGAGTCGGGTCAGCACCATTAATGTTAGAGTCGGGTCACCACCACGAACGATAGAGTTGATTCACCACCACTCATGTTAGAGTCGGATCAACACCACTAATGTTAGAGAATGGTCACCAGCACACGTGTTAGAGGACTGTCACCAGCACTAATGATAGAGTTGGGTCACCACCTCTTATGTAAGAGTCGGGTCACCACCACTAATTTTAGCGTCGGGTCACCACCACTTATGTAAGAGTCGGGTCAACACCACTAAAGTTAGAGGCGGGTCACCACCACTAATGTCAGTGTCGGGTTACCACCACTAATGTCAGAGTCGGGTCCCCACCACTAATTTTAGAGACGGGTCACCACCACTAAAGTTAGAGTCGGGTCACCAGCACTAATGTTAGAGAAGGGTCACCACCACTAATGTTAGATTCGGGTCACCACCCCTAATGTCAGAGTCGGGTCACCACCACTAATGTCAGAGTCGGGTCACCACCACTAATGTTAGAGTCGGGTTAGCACCATTAATGTTAGAGTCGGGTCACCACCACTAATGAGAGAGTCGGTTCACCACCACTCATATTAGAGTCGGATCACCACCACTAATGTTAGAGATGGGTCACCAGCACACATGTGAGAGGACTGTCACCAGCACTAATGTTAGAGTCGGGTCACCACCACTCATGTCAGAGTCGGGTAACCAACACTAATGTTAGAGTCGGGTCACCACCACTAATATCAGAGTCGAGTCACCACCACTAACGTGTCACCACCACGAATATCAGAGCCGGGTCACCACCACTAATGTTAGAGCCTGGTCACCACCAATAATGTGAGAGTCGGGTCAACACCACTTATGTTAGAGTCGCATCACCAGCACTAATGTCAGTGTCGGGTTACCACCACTCATGTCGGAGTCGGGTTACCACCACTAATTTTAAAGTCGGGTCACCAGCACTAATGTCAGAGTCGGGTCACCACCACTAATTGTAGAGTCGGGTCACCACCACTAATGTTAGAGCCGGGTCACCACCACTAATGTTAGTGTCGGTTCACCACCACTAATGTCAGAGTCGGGTCACCACCAGTAATGTTATAGTCGCGTCACCACCACTAATGTTAGAGTCGGGTCAGCACAACTAATGTCAGATTCGGGTCACCACCACTAATGTGAGGGTCAGGTCACCACCACTAATGTCATAGTCGGGTCACCTCCACTAATGTTAGATTCTCTTCACCAGCACTAATGTCAGAGTCGGGTCACCACCACTAATTGTAGAGTCGGGTCACCACCACAAATGTTAGAGCCGGGTCACCACCACTAATGTTAGTGTCGGTTCACCACGACTAACGTCAGAGTCGGGTCACCACCACAAATTTTAGAGTCGGGTCACCACCACTATATCAGAGTCGTGTCAGCACCACTAATGTTAGAGTCGGGTCACCACCACTAATGTCTGAGTCCGGTCACCACCATTAATGTTAGAGTCGTGTCACCACCTCTAATGATAGGGTCGGTTCACCACCACTGATGTTAGAGTCGGGTCACCACCACTAATGTCAGATTCGGGTCACCACCACTAATGTCAGAATCGGGTCACCACCACTAATGTCAGAGTCGTGTCACCACAACTAATGTTAGAGTCGGGTCACCACCACTAATGTTAGAGTCGGGTCACCACCACTAATGTTACAGTCGCGTCACCACCACTAATGTTAGAGTCGGGTCAGCACAACTAATGTCAGATTCGGGTCACCACCACTAATGTGAGGGTCAGGTCACCACCACTAATGTCATAGTCGGGTCACCTCCACTAATGTTAGATTCTGGTCACCAGCACTAATGTCAGAGTCGGGTCACCACCACTAATTGTAGAGTCGGGTCACCACCACAAATGTTAGAGCCGGGTCACCACCACTAATGTTAGTGTCGGTTCACCACGACTAACGTCAGAGTCGGGTCACCAACACAAATTTTAGAGTCGGGTCACCACCACTATGTCAGAGTCGTGTCACCACCGCTAATGTTAGAGTCGGGTCACCACCACTAATGTCTGAGTCCGGTCACCACCATTAATGTTAGAGTCGTGTCTCCACCTCTAATGATAGGGTCGGTTCACCACCACTCATGTTAAAGTCGGTTCACCACCACTCATGTTAAAGTCGGGTCACCACCACTAATGTCAGAGTCGGATCACCACCACTAATGTTAGAGTCGGGTCAGCACCATTAATGTTAGAGTCGGGTCACCACCACTAATGATAGAGTCGGTTCACCACCACTCATGTTCGAGTCGGATCACCACCACTAATGTAAGAGAAGGGTCACCAGCACACATGTTAGAGGACTGTCACCAGCACTAATGTTAGAGTCGGGTCACCACCACTAATGTCAGAGTCGGGTAACCAACACTAATGTTAGAGTCGGGTCACCACCACTAATGTCAGAGTCGAGTCACCACCACTAACGTTAGAGTCGGGTCACCACCACGAATATTAGAGTCGGGTCACCACCACTAGTGTTAGAGTCGGGTTACCACCACTTATTTTAGAGTCGGGTCACCACCACTAATGTTAGAGCCGGGTCACCACCAATAATGTGAGAGTCGGGGCAACACCACTTATGTTAGAGTCGCATCACGACCACTAATGTCAGTGTCGGGTTACCACCACTAATGTTAGAGTCGGGTCACCACCACTAATGTTACAGTCGGGTCACCACCACTAATGTTAGAGTCGGGTCAACACAACTAATGTCAGAGTCGGATCACCACCACTAATGTCAGAGTCAGGTCACCACCATTAATGTCAGAGTCGGGTCACCTCCGCTAATGTTAGAGTCGGGTCACCAGCACTAATGTCAGAGTCGGGTCACCCCCACTAATTTTAGAGTCGGGTCACCACCACTAATGTCAGAGTCGTCTCACCACCACTAATGATAGGGTCGGTTCACCACCACTCATGTTAGAGTCGGGTCACCACCACTATTGTCAGAGTCGGGTCACCACCACTAATGTTAGATTCGGGTCACCACCCCTAATATCAGAGTCGGGTCACCACCACTAATGTCAGAGTCGGGTCACCACCACTAATGTTAGAGTCGGGTCAGCACCATTAATGTTAGAGTCGGGTTACCACCACTAATTTTGGAGTCGGGTCACCACCACTAATGTCAGAGTCGGGTCACCACCACTAATGTCAGAGTCGGGTCACCACCACTAATGTTAGAGTCGGGTCACCATCACTAATGTCAAATTCGGGTCACCACCACTAATGTCAGAGTCGGGTCACCACCACTAATGTCAGAGTCGTGTCACCACCACTAATGTTAGAGTCGGGTCACCACCACTAATGTTAGAGTCGGGTCACCACCACTAATGTTACAGTCGCGTCACCACCACTAATGTCAGAGTCGGGTCAGCACAACTAATGTCAGATTCGGGTCACCACCACTAATGTGAGGGTCAGGTCACCACCACTAATGTCATAGTCGGGTCACCTCCACTAATGTTAGATTCTGGTCACCAGCACTAATGTCAGAGTCGGGTCACCACCACTAATTGTAGAGTCGGGTCACCACCACAAATGTTAGAGCCGGGTCACCACCACTAATGTTAGTGTCGGTTCACCACGACTAACGTCAGAGTCGGGTCACCACCACAAATTTTAGAGTCGGGTCACCACCACTATGTCAGAGTCGTGTCACCACCACTAATGTTAGAGTCGGGTCACCACCACTAATGTCTGAGTCCGGTCACCACCATTAATGTTAGAGTCGTGTCACCACCTCTAATGATCGGGTCGGTTCACCACCACTCATGTTAGAGTCGGGTCACCACCACTATTGTCAGAGTCGGGTCACCACCACTAATGTTAGATTCGGGTCACCCCCGCTAATGTCAGAGTCGGGTCACCACCACTAATGTCAGAGTCGGATCACCACCACTAATGTTAGAGTCGGGTCAGCACCATTAATGTTAGAGTCGGGTCACCACCACTAATGATAGAGTCGGTTCACCACCACTCATGTTCGAGTCGGATCACCACCACTAATGTAAGAGAAGGGTCACCAGCACACATGTTAGAGGACTGTCACCAGCACTAATGTTAGAGTCGGGTCACCACCACTAATGTCAGAGTCGGGTAACCAACACTAATGTTAGAGTCGGGTCACCACCACTAATGTCAGAGTCGAGTCACCACCACTAACGTTAGAGTCGGGTCACCACCACGAATATTAGAGTCGGGTCACCACAACTAATGTTAGAGTCGGGTTACCACCACTTATTTTAGAGTCGGGTCACCACCACTAATGTTAGAGCCGGGTCACCACCAATAATGTGAGAGTCGGGTCAACACCACTTATGTTAGAGTCGCATCACCACCACAAATGTCAGTGTCGGGTTACCACCACTAATGTTAGAGTCGGGTCACCACCACTAATGTTACAGTCGGGTCACCACCACTAATGTTAGAGTCGGGTCAACACAACTAATGTCAGAGTCGGATCACCACCACTAATGTCAGAGTCAGGTCACCACCACTAATGTCAGAGTCGGGTCACCTCCGCTAATGTTAGAGTCGGGTCACCAGCACTAATGTCAGAGTCGGGTCACCACCACTAATTATAGAGTCGGGTCACCACCACTAATGTCAGAGTCGTGTCACCACCACTAATGATAGAGTCGGTTCACCACCACTCATGTTAGAGTCGGGTCACCACCACTAATGTCAGAGTCGGGTCACCACCACTAATGTTACATTCGGGTCACCACCCCTAATATCAGAGTCGGGTCACCACCACTAATGTCAGAGTCGGGTCACCACCACTAATGTTAGAATCGGGTCAGCACCATTAATGTTAGAGTCGGGTCACCACCACGAACGATAGAGTTGATTCACCACCACTCATGTTAGAGTCGGATCACCACCACTAATGTTAGAGAATGGTCACCAGCACACGTGTTAGAGGACTGTCACCAGCACTAATGATAGAGTTGGGTCACCACCTCTTATGTAAGAGTCGGGTCACCACCACTAATTTTAGAGTCGGGTCACCACCACTTATGTAAGAGTCGGGTCAACACCACTAAAGTTAGAGGCGGGTCACCACCACTAATGTCAGAGTCGGGTCACCACCACTAATGAAAGAGTCGGGTCACCACCAATAATGTGAGAGTCGGGTCAACACCACTTATGTTAGAGTCGCATCACCACCACTAATGTCAGTGTCGGGTTACCACCACTAATGTCAGAGTCGGGTCACCACCACTAATTTTAGAGTCGGGTCACCACCACTAAAGTTAGAGTCGGGTCACCAGCACTAATGTTAGAGAAGGGTCACCACCACTAATGTTAGATTCGGGTCACCACCCCTAATGTCAGAGTCGGGTCACCACCACTAATGTCAGAGTCGGGTCACCACCACTAATGTTAGAGTCGGGTCAGCACCATTAATGTTAGAGTCGGGTCACCACCACTAATGAGAGAGTCGGTTCACCACCACTCATGTTAGAGTCGGATCACCACCACTAATGTTAGAGATGGGTCACCAGCACACATGTTAGAGGACTGTCACCAGCACTAATGTTAGAGTCGGGTCACCACCACTAATGTCAGAGTCGGGTAACCAACACTAATGTTAGAGTCGGGTCACCACCACTAATATCAGAGTCGAGTCACCACCACTAACGTGTCACCACCACGAATATCAGAGCCGGGTCACCACCACTAATGTTAGAGCCTGGTCACCACCAATAATGTGAGAGTCGGGTCAACACCACTTATGTTAGAGTCGCATCACCAGCACTAATGTCAGTGTCGGGTTACCACCACTCATGTCGGAGTCGGGTTACCACCACTAATTTTAAAGTCGGGTCACCAGCACTAATGTCAGAGTCGGGTCACCACCACTAATTGTAGAGTCGGGTCACCACCACTAATGTTAGAGCTGGGTCACCACCACTAATGTTAGTGTCGGTTCACCACCACTAATGTCAGAGTCGGGTCACCACCAGTAATGTTACAGTCGCGTCACCACCACTAATGTTAGAGTCGGGTCAGCACAACTAATGTCAGATTCGGGTCACCACCACTAATGTGAGGGTCAGGTCACCACCACTAATGTCATAGTCGGGTCACCTCCACTAATGTTAGATTCTGGTCACCAGCACTAATGTCAGAGTCGGGTCACCACCACTAATTGTAGAGTCGGGTCACCACCACAAATGTTAGAGCCGGGTCACCACCACTATATCAGAGTCGTGTCAGCACCACTAATGTTAGAGTCGGGTCACCACCACTAATGTCTGAGTCCGGTCACCACCATTAATGTTAGAGTCGTGTCACCACCTCTAATGATAGGGTCGGTTCACCACCACTCATGTAAAGTCGGGTCAACACCACTATTGTCAGAGTCGGGTCACCACCACTAATGTTAGATTCGGGTCACCCCCCCTAATGTCAGAGTCGGGTCACCACCACTAATGTCAGAGTCGGATCACCACCACGAATGTTAGAGTCGGGTCAGCACCATTAATGTTAGAGTCGGGTCACCACCACTAATGATAGAGTCGGTTCACCACCACTCATGTTCGAGTCGGATCACCACCACTAATGCAAGAGAAGGGTCACCAGCACACATGTTAGAGGACTGTCACCAGCACTAATGTTAGAGTCGGGTCACCACCACTAATGTCAGAGTCGGGTAACCAACACTAATGTTAGAGTCGGGTCACCACCACTAATGTCAGAGTCGAGTCACCACCACTAACGTTAGAGTCGGGTCATCACCACGAATATTAGAGTCGGGTCACCACCACTAATGTTAGAGTCGGGTTACCACCACTTATTTTAGAGTCGGGTCACCACCACTAATGTTAGAGCCGGGTCACAACCAATAATGTGAGATTCGGGTCAACACCACTTATGTTAGAGTCGCATCACCACCACTAATGTCAGTGTCGGGTCACCACCACTAATGTTACAGTCGGGTCACCACCACTAATGTTAGAGTCGGGTCAACACAACTAATGTCAGAGTCGGATCACCACCACTAATGTCAGAGTCAGGTCACCACCACTAATGTCAGAGTCGGGTCACCTCCGCTAATGTTAGAGTCGGGTCACCAGCACTAATGCCAGAGTCGGGTCACCACCACTAATTTTAGAGTCGGGTCACCACCACTAATGTCAGAGTCGTCTCACCACCACTAATGATAGGGTCGGTTCACCACCACTCATGTTAGAGTTGGGTCACCACCACTATTGTCAGAGTCGGGTCACCACCACTAATGTTAGATTCGGGTCACCACCCCTAATATCTGAGTCGGGTCACCACCACTAATGTCAGAGTCGGGTCACCACCACTAATGTTAGAGTCGGGTCAGCACCATTAATGTTAGAGTCGGGTTACCACCACTAATTTTAGAGTCGGGTCACCACCACTAATGTCAGAGTCGGGTCACCACCACTAATGTCAGAGTCGGGTCACCACCACTAATGTTAGAGTCGGGTCACCATCACTAATGTCAGATTCGGGTCACCACCACTAATGTCAGAGTCGGGTCACCACCACTAATGTCAGAGTCGTGTCAACACCACTAATGTTAGAGTCGGGTCACCACCACTAATGTTAGAGTCGGGTCACCACCACTAATGTTACAGTCGCGTCACCACCACTAATGTTAGAGTCGGGTCAACACAACTAATGTCAGAGTCGGGTCACCACCACTAATGTCAGGGTCAGGTCACCACCACTAATGTCATAGTCGGGTCACCTCCACTAATGTTAGATTCTGGTCACCAGCACTAATGTCAGAGTCGGGTCACCACCACTAATTGTAGAGTCGGGTCACCACCACTAATGTTGGAGCCGGGTCACCACCACTAATAATAGTGTCGGTTCACCACGACTAACGTCAGAGTCGGGTCACCACCACAAATTTTAGAGTCGGGTCACCACAACTATGTCAGAGTCGTGTCACCACCACTAATGTTAGAGTCGGGTCACCACCACTAATGTCTGAGTCGGGTCACCACCACTAATGTCAGGGTCGGGTCACCACCACTAATTGTAGAGTCGGGTCACCACCACTAATGTTAGAGCCGGGTCACCACCACTAATGTTAGTGTCGGTTCACCACGACTAACGTCAGAGTCGGGTCACCACCACAAATTTTAGAGTCGGGTCACCACAACTATGTCAGAGTCGTGTCACCACCACTAATGTTAGAGTCGGGTCACCACCACTAATGTCTGAGTCGGGTCACCACCACTAATGTCAGGGTCGGGTCACCACCTCTAATGATAGGGGCGGTTCACCACCACTCATGTTAGTGTCGGGTCACCACCACTATTGTCAGAGTCGGGTCACCACCACTAATGTTAGATTCGGGTCACCACCCCTAATGTCAGAGTCGGGTCACCACCACTAATGTCAGAGTCGGGTCACCACCACTAATGTTAGAGTCGGGTCAGCACCATTAATGTTAGAGTCGGGTCACCACCACTAATGATAGAGTCGGTTCACCACCACTCATGTTCGAGTCGGATCACCACCACTAATGTAAGAGAAGTATCACCAGCACACATGTTAGAGGACTGTCACCAGCACTAATGTTAGAGTCGGGTCACCACCACTAATGTCAGAGTCGGGCAACCAACACTAATGTTAGAGTCGGGTCACCACCACTAAAGTCAGATTCGGGTCACCACCACTAATGTCAGAGTCGCGTCACCACCACTAACGTTCGAGTCGGGTCACCACCACGAATGTTAGAGTCGGGTCACCACCACGAATGTTAGAGTCGGGTTACCACCACTAATTTTAGAGTCGGGTCACCACCACTAATGTCAGAGTCGGGTCACCACCACTAATGTCAGAGTCGGGTCACCAGCACTAATGTTACAGTCGGGTCACCACCACTAATGTCAGATTCGGGTCACCACCACTAATGTCAGAGTCGGGTCACCACCACTAATGTCAGAATCGTGTCACCACAACTAATGTTAGAGTCGGGTCACCACCACTAATGTTAGAGTCGAGTCACCACCACTAATGTTACAGTCGCATCACCACCACTAATGTTAGTGTCAGGTCACCACCACTAATGTCATAGTCGGGTCACCTCCACTAATGTTAGATTCTGGTCACCAGCACTAATGTCAGAGTCGGGTCACCACCACTAATTGTAGAGTCGGGTCACCAACACAAATGTTAGAGCCGGGTCACCACCACTAATGTTAGTGTTGGTTCACCACGACTAACGTCAGAGTCGGGTCACCACCACAAATTTTAGAGTCGGGTCACCACCACTATATCAGAGTCGTGTCAGCACCACTAATGTTAGAGTCGGGTCACCACCACTAATGTCTGAGTCCGTTCACCACCATTAATGTTAGAGTCGTGTCACCACCTCTAATGATAGGGTCGGTTCACCACCACTCATGTTAGAGTCGGGTCACCACCACTATTGTCAGAGTCGGGTCACCACCACTAATGTTAGATTCGGGTCACCCCCCCTAATGTCAGAGTCGGGTCACCACCACTAATGTCAGAGTCGGGTCACCGCCACTAATGTTAGAGTCGGGTCAGCACCATTAATGTTAGAGTCGGGTCACCACCACTAATGATAGAGTCGGCTCACCACCACTCCTGTTCGAGTCGGATCACCACCACTAATGTCAGAGTCGGGTAACCAACACTAATGTTAGAGTCGGGTCACCACCACTAATGTCAGAGTCGAGTCACCACCACTAACGTTAGAGTCGGGTCACCACCACGAATATTAGTGTCGGGTCACCACCACTAATGTTAGAGTCGTGTTACCACCACTTATTTTAGAGTCGGGTCACCACCACTAATGTTAGAGCCGGGTCACCACCAATAATGTGAGAGTCGGGTCAACACCACTTATGTTAGAGTCGGGTCAGCACCATTAATGTTAGAGTCGGGTTACCACCACTAATTTTAGAGTCGGGTCACCACCACTAATGTCAGAGTCGGGTCACCACCACTAATGTTAGAGTCGGGTCAGCACCATTAATGTTAGAGTCGGGTTACCACCACTAATTTTAGAGTCGGGTCACCACCACTAATGTCAGAGTCGGGTCACCACCACTAAAGTCAGAGTCGGGTCACCACCACTAATGTTAGAGTCGGGTCACCATCACTAATGTCAGATTCGGGTCACCACCACTAATGTCAGAGTCGGGTCACCACCACTAATGTCAGAGTCGTGTCAACACCACTAATGTTAGAGTCGGGTCACCACCACTAATGTTAGAGTCGGGTCACCACCACTAATGTTACAGTCGCGTCACCACCACTAATGTTAGAGTCGGGTCAACACAACTAATGTCAGAGTCGGGTCACCACCACTAATGTCAGGGTCAGGTCACCACCACTAATGTCATAGTCGGGTCACCTCCACTAATGTTAGATTCTGGTCACCAGCACTAATGTCAGAGTCGGGTCACCACCACTAATTGTAGAGTCGGGTCACCACCACTAATGTTGGAGCCGGGTCACCACCACTAATATTAGTGTCGGTTCACCACGACTAACGTCAGAGTCGGGTCACCACCACAAATTTTAGAGTCGGGTCACCACAACTATGTCAGAGTCGTGTCACCACCACTAATGTTAGAGTCGGGTCACCACCACTAATGTCTGAGTCGGGTCACCACCACTAATGTCAGGGTCGGGTCACCACCACTAATTGTAGAGTCGGGTCACCACCACTAATGTTAGAGCCGGGTCACCACCACTAATGTTAGTGTCGGTTCACCACGACTAACGTCAGAGTCGGGTCACCACCACAAACTTTAGAGTCGGGTCACCACAACTATGTCAGAGTCGTGTCACCACCACTAATGTTAGAGTCGGGTCACCACCACTAATGTCTGAGTCGGGTCACCACCACTAATGTCAGGGTCGGGTCACCACCTCTAATGATAGGGGCGGTTCACCACCACTCATGTTAGTGTCGGGTCACCACCACTATTGTCAGAGTCGGGTCACCACCACTAATGTTAGATTCGGGTCACCACCCCTAATGTCAGAGTCGGGTCACCACCACTAATGTCAGAGTCGGGTCACCACCACTAATGTTAGAGTCGGGTCAGCACCATTAATGTTAGAGTCGGGTCACCACCACTAATGATAGAGTCGGTTCACCACCACTCATGTTCGAGTCGGATCACCACCACTAATGTAAGAGAAGTATCACCAGCACACATGTTAGAGGACTGTCACCAGCACTAATGTTAGAGTCGGGTCACCACCACTAATGTCAGAGTCGGGCAACCAACACTAATGTTAGAGTCGGGTCACCACCACTAAAGTCAGATTCGGGTCACCACCACTAATGTCAGAGTCGCGTCACCACAACTAACGTTCGAGTCGGGTCACCACCACGAATGTTAGAGTCGGGTCACCACCACGAATGTTAGAGTCGGGTTACCACCACTAATTTTAGAGTCGGGTCACCACCACTAATGTCAGAGTCGGGTCACCACCACTAATGTCAGAGTCGGGTCACCAGCACTAATGTTACAGTCGGGTCACCACCACTAATGTCAGATTCGGGTCACCACCACTAATGTCAGAGTCGGGTCACCACCACTAATGTCAGAATCGTGTCACCTCAACTAATGTTAGAGTCGGGTCACCACCACTAATGTTAGAGTCGAGTCACCACCACTAATGTTACAGTCGCATCACCACCACTAATGTTAGTGTCAGGTCACCACCACTAATGTCATAGTCGGGTCACCTCCACTAATGTTAGATTCTGGTCACCAGCACTAATGTCAGAGTCGGGTCACCACCACTAATTGTAGAGTCGGGTCACCAACACAAATGTTAGAGCCGGGTCACCACCACTAATGTTAGTGTTGGTTCACCACGACTAACGTCAGAGTCGGGTCACCACCACAAATTTTAGAGTCGGGTCACCACCACTATATCAGAGTCGTGTCAGCACCACTAATGTTAGAGTCGGGTCACCACCACTAATGTCTGAGTCCGGTCACCACCATTAATGTTAGAGTCGTGTCACCACCTCTAATGATAGGGTCGGTTCACCACCACTCATGTTAGAGTCGGGTCACCACCACTATTGTCAGAGTCGGGTCACCACCACTAATGTTAGATTCGGGTCACCCCCCCTAATGTCAGAGTCGGGTCACCACCACTAATGTCAGAGTCGGGTCACCGCCACTAATGTTAGAGTCGGGTCAGCACCATTAATGTTAGAGTCGGGTCACCACCACTAATGATAGAGTCGGCTCACCACCACTCCTGTTCGAGTCGGATCACCACCACTAATGTCAGAGTCGGGTAACCAACACTAATGTTAGAGTCGGGTCACCACCACTAATGTCAGAGTCGAGTCACCACCACTAACGTTAGAGTCGGGTCACCACCACGAATATTAGTGTCGGGTCACCACCACTAATGTTAGAGTCGTGTTACCACCACTTATTTTAGAGTCGGGTCACCACCACTAATGTTAGAGCCGGGTCACCACCAATAATGTGAGAGTCGGGTCAACACCACTTATGTTAGAGTCGGGTCAGCACCATTAATGTTAGAGTCGGGTTACCACCACTAATTTTAGAGTCGGGTCACCACCACTAATGTCAGAGTCGGGTCACCACCACTAATGTTAGAGTCGGGTCAGCACCATTAATGTTAGAGTCGGGTTACCACCACTAATTTTAGAGTCGGGTCACCACCACTAATGTCAGAGTCGGGTCACCACCACTAAAGTCAGAGTCGGGTCACCACCACTAATGTTAGAGTCGGGTCACCATCACTAATGTCAGATTCGGGTCACCACCACTAATGTCAGAGTCGGGTCACCACCACTAATGTCAGAGTCGTGTCAACACCACTAATGTTAGAGTCGGGTCACCACCACTAATGTTAGAGTCGGGTCACCACCACTAATGTTACAGTCGCGTCACCACCACTAATGTTAGAGTCGGGTCAACACAACTAATGTCAGAGTCGGGTCACCACCACTAATGTCAGGGTCAGGTCACCACCACTAATGTCATAGTCGGGTCACCTCCACTAATGTTAGATTCTGGTCACCAGCACTAATGTCAGAGTCGGGTCACCACCACTAATTGTAGAGTCGGGTCACCACCACTAATGTTGGAGCCGGGTCACCACCACTAATATTAGTGTCGGTTCACCACGACTAACGTCAGAGTCGGGTCACCACCACAAATTTTAGAGTCGGGTCACCACAACTATGTCAGAGTCGTGTCACCACCACTAATGTTAGAGTCGGGTCACCACCACTAATGTCTGAGTCGGGTCACCACCACTAATGTCAGGGTCGGGTCACCACCACTAATTGTAGAGTCGGGTCACCACCACTAATGTTAGAGCCGGGTCACCACCACTAATGTTAGTGTCGGTTCACCACGACTAACGTCAGAGTCGGGTCACCACCACAAACTTTAGAGTCGGGTCACCACAACTATGTCAGAGTCGTGTCACCACCACTAATGTTAGAGTCGGGTCACCACCACTAATGTCTGAGTCGGGTCACCACCACTAATGTCAGGGTCGGGTCACCACCTCTAATGATAGGGGCGGTTCACCACCACTCATGTTAGTGTCGGGTCACCACCACTATTGTCAGAGTCGGGTCACCACCACTAATGTTAGATTCGGGTCACCACCCCTAATGTCAGAGTCGGGTCACCACCACTAATGTCAGAGTCGGGTCACCACCACTAATGTTAGAGTCGGGTCAGCACCATTAATGTTAGAGTCGGGTCACCACCACTAATGATAGAGTCGGTTCACCACCACTCATGTTCGAGTCGGATCACCACCACTAATGTAAGAGAAGTATCACCAGCACACATGTTAGAGGACTGTCACCAGCACTAATGTTAGAGTCGGGTCACCACCACTAATGTCAGAGTCGGGCAACCAACACTAATGTTAGAGTCGGGTCACCACCACTAAAGTCAGATTCGGGTCACCACCATTAATGTCAGAGTCGCGTCACCACCACTAACGTTCGAGTCGGGTCACCACCACGAATGTTAGAGTCGGGTCACCACCACGAATGTTAGAGTCGGGTTACCACCACTAATTTTAGAGTCGGGTCACCACCACTAATGTCAGAGTCGGGTCACCACCACTAATGTCAGAGTCGGGTCACCAGCACTAATGTTACAGTCGGGTCACCACCACTAATGTCAGATTCGGGTCACCACCACTAATGTCAGAGTCGGGTCACCACCACTAATGTCAGAATCGTGTCACCACAACTAATGTTAGAGTCGGGTCACCACCACTAATGTTAGAGTCGAGTCACCACCACTAATGTTACAGTCGCATCACCACCACTAATGTTAGAGTCAGGTCACCACCACTAATGTCATAGTCGGGTCACCTCCACTAATGTTAGATTCTGGTCACCAGCACTAATGTCAGAGTCGGGTCACCACCACTAATTGTAGAGTCGGGTCACCAACACAAATGTTAGAGCCGGGTCACCACCACTAATGTTAGTGTTGGTTCACCACGACTAACGTCAGAGTCGGGTCACCACCACAAATTTTAGAGTCGGGTCACCACCACTATATCAGAGTCGTGTCAGCACCACTAATGTTAGAGTCGGGTCACCACCACTAATGTCTGAGTCCGGTCACCACCATTAATGTTAGAGTCGTGTCACCACCTCTAATGATAGGGTCGGTTCACCACCACTCATGTTAGAGTCGGGTCACCACCACTATTGGCAGAGTCGGGTCACCACCACTAATGTTAGATTCGGGTCACCCCCCCTAATGTCAGAGTCGGGTCACCACCACTAATGTCAGAGTCGGGTCACCGCCACTAATGTTAGAGTCGGGTCAGCACCATTAATGTTAGAGTCGGGTCACCACCACTAATGATAGAGTCGGCTCACCACCACTCCTGTTCGAGTCGGATCACCACAACTAATGTCAGAGTCGGTTAACCAACACTAATGTTAGAGTCGGGTCACCACCACTAATGTCAGAGTCGAGTCACCACCACTAACGTTAGAGTCGGGTCACCACCACGAATATTAGTGTCGGGTCACCACCACTAATGTTAGAGTCGTGTTACCACCACTTATTTTAGAGTCGGGTCACCACCACTAATGTTAGAGCCGGGTCACCACCAATAATGTGAGAGTCGGGTCAACACCACTTATGTTAGAGTCGCATTACCACCACTAATGTCAGTGTCGGGTTACCACCACTAATGTTGAGTCGGGTCACCACCACTAATGTTACAGTCGGGTCACCACCACTAATGTTAGAGTCGGGTCAACACAACTAATGTCAGAGTCGGATCACCACCACTAATGTCAGAGTCAGGTCACCACCACTAATGTCAGAGTCGGGTCACCTCCGCTAATGTTAGAGTCGGGTCACCAGCACTAATGTCAGAGTCGGGTCACCACCACTAATTTTAGAGTCAGGTCACCACCACTAATGTCAGAGTCGTCTCACCACCACTAATGATAGGGTCGGTTCACCACCACTCATGTTAGAGTCGGGTCACCACCACTAATGTCAGAGTCGGGTCACCACCACTAATGTTAGATTCGGGTCACCACCCCTAATATCAGAGTCGGGTCACCACCACTAATGTCAGAGTCGGGTCACCACCACTAATGTTAGAGTCGGGTCAGCACCATTAATGTTAGAGTCGGGTCACCACCACGAACGATAGAGTCGGTTCACCACCACTCATGTTAGAGTCGGATCACCACCACTAATGTTAGAGAATGTTCACCAGCACACGTGTTAGAGGACTGTCACCAGCACTAATGATAGAGTTGGGTCACCACCTCTTATGTAAGAGTCGGGTCACCACCACTAATTTTAGAGTCGGGTCACCACCACTTATGTAAGATTCGGGTCACCACCACTAAAGTTAGAGTCGGGTCACCAGCACTAATGTTAGAGTCGGGTCAACACAACTAATGTCAGAGTCGGATCACCACCACTAATGTCAGAGTCAGGTCACCACCACTAATGTCAGAGTCGGGTCACCTCCGCTAATGTTAGAGTCGGGTCACCAGCACTAATGTCAGAGTCGGGTCACCACCACTAATTTTAGAGTCAGGTCACCACCACTAATGTCAGAGTCGTCTCACCACCACTAATGATAGGGTCGGTTCACCACCACTCATGTTAGAGTCGGGTCACCACCACTAATGTCAGAGTCGGGTCACCACCACTAATGTTAGATTCGGGTCACCACCCCTAATATCAGAGTCGGGTCACCACCACTAATGTCAGAGTCGGGTCACCACCACTAATGTTAGAGTCGGGTTAGCACCATTAATGTTAGAGTCGGGTCACCACCACGAACGATAGAGTCGGTTCACCACCACTCATGTTAGAGTCGGATCACCACCACTAATGTTAGAGAATGTTCACCAGCACACGTGTTAGAGGACTGTCACCAGCACTAATGATACAGTTGGGTCACCACCTCTTATGTAAGAGTCGGGTCACCACCACTAATTTTAGAGTCGGGTCACCACCACTTATGTAAGATTCGGGTCACCACCACTAAAGTTAGAGTCGGGTCACCAGCACTAATGTTGGAGAAGGGTCACCACCACTAATGTTAGATTCGGGTCACCACCGCTAATGTCAGAGTCGGGTCACCACCACTAATGTCAGAGTCGGGTCACCACCACTAATGTTAGAGTCGGGTCAGCACCATTAATGTTAGAGTCGGGTCACCACCACTAATGAGAGAGTCGGTTCACCACCACTCATGTTAGAGCCGGATCACCACCACTAATGTTAGAGATGGGTCACCAGCACACATGTTAGAGGACTGTCACCAGCACTAATGTTAGAGTCGGGTCACCACCACTCATGTCAGAGTCGGGTAACCAACACTAATGTTAGAGTCGGGTCACCACCACTAATATCAGAGTCGAGTCACCACCACTAACGGGTCACCACCACGAATATCAGAGCCGGGTCACCACCACTAATGTTAGAGTCGGGTTACCACCACTAATTTTAGAGTCGGGTCACCACCACTAATGTTAGAGCCTGGTCACCACCAATAATGTGAGATGCGGGTCAACACCACTTATGTTAGAGTCGCATCACCAGCACTAATGTCAGTGTCGGGTTACCACCACTCATGTCGGAGTCGGGTTACCACCACTAATTTTAAAACCGGGTCACCAGCACTAATGTCAGAGTCGGGTCACCACCACTAATTGTAGAGTCGGGTCACCACCACTAATGTTAGAGCCGGGTCACCACCACTAATGTTAGTGTCGGTTCATCACCACTAATGTCAGAGTCGGGTCACCACCACTAATTTTAGAGTCGGGTCACCACCACTAATGTCAGAGTCGTGTCACCACCACTAATGTTAGAGTCGGGTCACCACCACTAATGTCAGAGTCGCGTCACCACCATTAATGTTAGAGTTGTGTCACCACCACTAATGATAGGGTCGGTTCACCACCACTCATGTTAGAGTCGGGTCACCACCACTAATGTCAGAGTCGGGTCACCACCACTAATGTTAGATTCGGGTCACCACCACTAATGTCAGAGTCGGGTCACCACCACTAATGACAGAGTCGGGTCACCATCACTAATGTTAGAGTCGGGTCAGCACCATTAATGTTAGAGTCGGGTCACCACCACTAATGATAGAGTCGGTTCACCACCACTCATGTTAGAGTCGGGTCACCACCACTAATGTTAGAGAAGGGTCACCAGCACAAATGTTAGAGGACTGTCACCAGCACTAATGTTGGAGTCGGGTCACCACCTCTTATGTAAGAGTCGGGTCACCACCACTAATGTTATAGTCGGGTCACCACCACTTGTGTAAGAGTCGGGTCAACACCACTAATGTTAGAGTCGGGTCACCACCACTAATGTCAGAGTCGGGTCAGCAGCACACATGTTAGATTCGGGTCACCATCACTAATGACAGAGTCGGGTCACCACCAATAATGTGAGAGTCGGGTCAACACCACTTCTGTTAGAGTCGCATCACCAGCACTAATGTCAGTGTCGGGTTACCACCACTCATGTCGGAGTCGGGTTACCACCACTAATTTAAAGTCGGGTCACCAGCACTAATGTCAGAGTCGGGTCACCACCACTAATTGTAGAGTCGGGTCACCACCACTAATGTTAGAGCCGGGTCACCACCACTAATGTTAGTGTCGGTTCACCACCACTAATGTCAGAGTCGGGTCACAAACACTAATTTTAGAGTCGGGTCACCACCACTAATTTCAGAGTCGTTTCACCACCACTAATGTTAGAGTCGGGTCACCACCACTAATGTCAGAGTCGGGTCACCACCATTAATGTTAGAGTCGTGTCACCACCACTAATGATAGGGTCGGTTCACCAGCACTCATGTTAGAGTCGGGTCACCACCACTAATGTCAGAGTCGGGTCACCACCACTAATGTTAGATTCGGGTCACCACCACTAATGTCAGAGTCGGGTCACCACCACTAATGTCAGAGTCGGGTCACCATCACTAATGTTAGAGTCGGGTCAGCACCATTAATGTTAGAGTCGGGTCACCACCACTAATGATAGAGTCGGTTCACCACCACTCATGTTAGAGTCGGGTCACCACCACTAATGTTAGAGAAGGGTCACCAGCACAAATGTTAGAGGACTGTCACCAGCACTAATGTTGGAGTCGGGTCACCACCTCTTATGTAAGAGTCGGGTCACCACCACTAATGTTATAGTCGGGTCACCACCACTTGTGTAAGTGTCGGGTCAACACCACTAATGTTAGAGTCGGGTCACCACCACTAATGTCAGAGTCGGGTCAGCAGCACACATGTTAGAGTCGGGTCACCACCACTAATGTCAGAGTCGGGTCACCACCACTAATGACAGAGTCTGGTCACCACCAATAATGAGAGAGTCGGGTCAACACCACTTATGTTAGAGTCGCGTCACCACCACTAATGTCAGTGTCGGGTTACCACCACTAATGTCAGAGTCGGGTCACCACCACTAATTTTAGAGTCGGATCACCACCACTAAAGTTAGAGTCGCGTCACCAGCACTAATGTTAGAGTCGGATCAAGACAACTAATGTTAGAGTCGGGCCACCACCACTTATGTCAGTGTCGGGTCAACAACACTAATGTTAGAGTCGGGTGAACACCATTAATGTTAGAGTCGGGTCACCACCACTAATGATAGAGTCGGGTCACCACCACTAATGTTAGAGAAGGGTCACCAGCACAAATGTTAGAGAAGCGTCACCACCACTAATGTTGGAGTCGGGTCACAACCAGTAATGTTCGAGTCGGGTTACCACCAGTAATTTTAGAGTCGGGTCACCACCAGTAATGTTAGAGATGTGTCACCACCACTAATGATAGAGTCGGGTCACCACAACTAATGTCAGAATCGGGTCACCACCACTAATGTCAGAGTCTGGTCACCACCACTAATGTTAGAGAAGGGTCACCACCATTAATGTTAGAATCGGGTCACCACCACTAATGTTAGAGTCGGGTCACCGCTACTAATGTTAGAGTCGGGTCACCAGCACAAATGTTAGAATCACGGCACCACCACAAATATTAGAGTCGGGTCACCACCACTAATGTTAGAGTCGGTTCACCACCACTAATGTTAGAGAAGAGTCACCACCACTAATGTTAGAGTCGTGTCAACACCACTAATGTCAGAGTCGGCTCACCACCACTAATGTTAGAGTCGGGTCACCTCCACTAATGTTAGAGTCGGGTCACCACCACTCATGTTAGAGTCGGGTCACCACCACTAATGTTAGAGAAGGGTCACCACCACTAATGTTAGAGTCGGGTCACCAGCACTAATGTTAGAGTCGGGTCACCACCACTAATGTTAGAGTCTGGTCACCACCAGTAATGTTAGAGAAGGGTCACTACCACTAATGTTAGAGTCGGGTCACCACCACTAATGTTAGAGTCGGGTCCCCACCACTAATGTGAGAGAAGGGTCACCACCACTAATGTTAGAGTCGGGTCACCAGCACTAATGTTAGAGTCGGGTCACCACCACTAATGTTAGAGTCTGGTCACCACCAGTAATGTTAGAGAAGGGTCACCTCCATTAATGTTAGAGAAGGGTCACCACCGGTAATGTTAGAGTCGGGTCACCACCACTAATGTTAGAGTCGGGTCCCCACCACTAATGTGAGAGAAGGGTCACCACCACTAATGTTAGAGTCGGGTCACCAGCACTAATGTTAGAGTCGGGTCAACACCACTAATGTTAGAGTCTGGTCACCACCAGTAATGTTAGAGAAGGGTCACCTCCATTAATGTTAGAGAAGGGTCACCACCGGTAATGTTATACTCGGGTCACCAGCACCAATGTTAGAGTCGGGTCACCACCACTAATGTCAGAGTCGGGTCACCACCACTAATGTTAGAGTTGGGTCAACACCACTAATGTTAGAGTTGGGTCACCACCACTAATGTCAGAGTCGGGTCACCACCAATAATGTTCGAGATGGGTCACCACCACGCATGTTGGGTCGGGTCACCTCCATTAATGTCAGGGTCTGGTCACCCCCACTAATGTCAGAGTCGGGTCACCACCACTAATGTTAGAGTCGGGTCACCACCACTAATGTCAGAGTCGGGTCACCACCACTAATGTTAGAGTCGGGTCACCACCAGTAATGTTAGAGCAGGGTCACCACCACTAATGTTAGAGAAGGGTCACCACCACTAATGTTAGAGAAGGGTCACCACCACTAATGTTAGAGTCGGGTCACCACCACTAATGTTAGAGAAGGGTCACCACCACTAATGTTAGATTCGGGTCCCCACCACTAATGTCAGAGTCGGGTCACCACCACTAATGTCAGAGTCAGGTCACCGCCACTAATGTTAGAGTCGTGTCACCACCACTCATGTAAGATTCGGGTCACCACCACAAATGTTAGAGTTGCGTCACCTCCACAAATGTCAGAGTCAGGTCACCACCACTAATGTCAGTGTCGGGTCACCACCACTAATGTCAGAGTCGGGTCATAGTAACATAGAGATAGGAACAGGAGTAGGCCATTCGGCCCTTCGAGCCTGCTCCGCCATTCAATGAGATCATGGCTGATCCTCGTCTGAGATCATAGCTGATCTTACCAGTTCAGTACCCCGTCCCCGCCTTTTCTCCGTAACCCTTAATCCCCTTAGCCTTCAGAAATATATCCAATTCTCTCTTGAAAATATTTATTGAATTAGCCTTCACAGCCCTCTGTGGCAGGGAATTCCACAGGCTCACCACTCTTTGAGTGAAGAAATTCTTCCTCATCTCTGTTTTAAATGATTTGCCCGCTATTTTTAGACTGTGGCCCCTGGTTCTGTGCTCCCTGGCCACCACCATAAATGTTAGAGTCGTGTCACCACCACTAATGTGAGAGTCGGGTCACCTCCACTAATGTTAGAGTCGGGTCACCACCACTAATGTTAGAGTCGGGTCACCAGCACTATTGTTAGAGTCGGGTCAGCACCACTAATGTTAGAATCGGGTCACCACCAGTAATGTTAGAGAAGGGTCACCACCACTAATGTTAGAGAAGGTTCACCACCACTAATGTCAGAGTCGGGTCATCACCACTAATGTTAGAGTCCGGTCACCACCACTAACGTTAGAGAAGGGTCACCACCACTAATGTGAGAGAAGGGTAACCACCACTAATGTTAGAGTCGGGTCACAACCACTAATGTTAGAGAAGGGTCACCACCACTAATGTTAGAGTCGGGACACCTCCACTAATGTCAGAATCGGGTCACCACCACTAATGCCAGAGTCGGGTCACCACCACTAATGTTTGATTCGGGTCACCACCACTAATGTTAGAGTATCGTCACCTCCACTCATGTCAGTGTCGGGTCACCACCACTAATTTCAGAGTCGGGTCACCACCATTAATGTTAGAGTCGGGTCACCTCCACTAATGTTAGAGTCGGGTCACCACCACTAATGTTAGAGAAGGGACACCACCACTAATGTTTGAGAAGGGTCACCACCATTAATGTTAGAGTCGGGTCACCACCACTAATGTTTGAGTCGGGTCACCACCACCAATGTTAGAATCGGTTCACCACTGCTAATGTCAGAGTCGGGTCAGCACCACTAATGTCAGAGTTGGGTCACCACCACTAATGTTAGAGAAGGGTCACCACCACTAATGTTAGAGTCGTGTCACCGCCACTAATTTCAGAATCGGGTCACCACCACTAATGTTGGAGTGTGGTCACCTCCACTAATGTTAGAATCGGGTCACCACCACTAATGTTAGAGTCGGGTCACCACCACTAATGTCAGAGTCGGGTCACCACCACTAATGTCAGAGTCGGGTCCCCACCACTAATGTTAGGGTCGGGTCACCACCACTAATATCAGAGTCGGGTCACCACCACAAATGTTAGAGTCGGGTCACCACCACTAATGTTAGAGTCGGGTTACCACCACTAATGTAAGAGTCGGATCACCACCATTAATGTTAGAGTCACGTCACCACCACTAATGTCAGAGTCGGGTCACCAGCACTAATGTTAGAGCTGGGTCACCACCTCTAATGTTAGAGTTGGGTCACCACCACTAAAGTCAGAGTCGGGTCACCACCACTAATGTCAGAGTCGGGTCACCACCACTAATGTTAGAGAAGGGTCACCACCATTAGTGTTAGAATCGGGTCACCACCACTAATGTTAGAGTCGGGTCACCGCTACTAATGTTAGAGTCGGGTCACCAGCACAAATGTTAGAGTCGGTTCACCACCACTAATGTTAGAGAAGGGTCACCACCACTAATGTTAGATTCGTGTCAACACCACTAATGTCAGAGTCGGCTCACCACCACTAATGTTAGAGTCGGGTCACCTCCACTAATGTTAGAGTCGTGTCACCAGCACAAATGTTAGAGTCGGGTCAACACCACTAATGTCAGCGTCGGGTCACCACCACTAATGTTAGAGTTGGGTCAACACCACTAATGTTAGAGTCTGGTCACCACCAGTAATGTTAGAGAAGGGTCACCACCACTAATGTTATAGAAGGGACACCACCACTAATGTCAGAGTCGGGTCACCACCACTAATGTTAGAGAAGTGTCACCACCACGAAAGTTATATTCGGGTCACCAGTACTAATGTTAGAGTCGGGTCACCACCACTAATGTCAGAGTCGGGTCACCACCACTAATGTTAGAGTTGGGTCAACACCACTAATGTTAGAGTCGGGTCACCACCACTAATGTTAGAGTCGCGTCACCTCCGCTAATGTCAGAGTCGGGTCACCACCACTCATGTCAGTGTCGGGTCACCACCACTAATGTCAGAGTCGGGTCACCACCATTAATGTTAGAGTCGGGTCACCACCACTAATGTTAGAGTCGGATCACCACCACTCATGTCAGTGTCGGGTCACCACCACTAATGTCAGAGTCGGGTCACCACCATTAATGTTAGAGAAGGGTCACCACCACTAATGTTAGAGAATGGTCACCACCACTAATGTTAGAGTCGGGTCACCACCAGCACAAATGTTAGAGTCGGGTCACCACCACTAATTTTAGAGTTGGGTCACCACCACTAATGTCAGAGTCGGGTCACCACCAATAATGTTAGAGATGGGTCACCACCACTAATGTTGGGTCGGGTCACCTCCATTAATGTCAGGGTCTGGTCACCACCACTAATGTCAGAGTCGGGTCACCACCATTAATGTTTGAGTCGGGTCTCCACCACTAATGTTAGAATCGGTTCACCACTAATAATGTCAGAGTCGGGTCAGCACCACTAATGTCAGAGTTGGGTCACCACCACTAATGTTAGAGAAGGGTCACCACCAGTAATGTTAGAGTCGAGTCACCACCACTTACGTCAGAGTCAGGTCACCACGACTAATGTCAGAGTCGGGTCACCTCCACAATGTTAGAGTCGGGTAACCACCACTAATGTCAGAGTCGGGTCACCACCACAAATTGTAGAGTCGGGTCACCAGCACTAATGTTAGAGCCGGGTCACCACCACTAATGTTAGTGTCGGTTCACCACCACTAATGTTAGACTCGGGTCACCACCACTGATGTCAGAGCCGGGTCACCACCACTAATTTTAGAGTCGTGTCACCACCACTAATGTCAGAGTCGTGTCACCACCACTAATGTTAGAGTCGGATCACCACCACTAATGTCAGAGTCGGGTCACCACCATTAATGTTAGAGTCTTGTCAGCACCACTAATGATAGGGTCGGCTCACCAGCACTCATGTCAGAGTTGGGTCACCACCACTAATGTCAGAGACGGTTCACCACCACTCATGTTAGAGTTGGGTCACCACCTCTAATGTTAGAGTCGAATCACCACCACTAGTTGTAGAGTCGGGTCACCACCACTAATGTCAGAGTCGGGTCACCACCACTAATGTTAGATTCGGGTCACCACCACTAATGTCAGAGTCTGGTCACCACCACTAATGTCAGATTCGTGTCACCACCACTAATGTTAGAGTCGGGTCAGCACCATTAATGTTAGAGTCGGGTCACCACCACGAATGATAGAGTCGGTTCACCACGACTCATGTTAGAGTCGGGTCACCACCACTAATGTTAGAGAAAGGTCACCAGCACAAATGTTAGAGGACTGTCACCATCACTAATGTTAGAGTCGGGTCACCACCACTTATGTAAGAGTCGTGTCACCACCTCTAATGATAGGGTCGGTTCACCATCACTCATGTTAGAGTCGGGTCACCAACACCAATGTCAGAGTCGGGTCACCAACACGAATGTTAGATTCGGGTCACCACCACTAATGTCAGAGTCGGGTCACCATCACTAATGTCAGATTCGGGTCACCACCACTAATGTTAGAGTCGGGTCAGCACCTTTAATGTTAGAGTCGGGTCACCACCACTAATGATAGAGTCGGTTCACCACCACTCATGTTAGAGTCGGGTCACCACCACTAATGTTAGAGAAGGGTCACCAGCACAAATGTTACAGGACTGTCACAACCACTAATGTCAGTGTCGGCTTACCACCACTAATGTCAGAGTCGGGTCACCACCACTAATTTTAGAGTCGGGTCACCACCACTAAAGCTAGAGTCGGGTCACCAGCACTAATGTTAGATTTGGGTCAACACAACTAATGTCAGAGCCGGGTCACCACCACTTACGTCAGAGTCAGGTCAACATCACTAATGTCAGAGTCGGGTCACCTCCACAATGTTAGAGTCGGGTCACCACCACTAATGTCAGAGTCGATTCACCACCACTAATGTTAGAGTCGGGTCACCACCAATAATGTCAGAGTCGGGTCAACACCATTAATGTTAGAGTCGTGTCAGCACCACTAATGTCAGAGTTGGGTCACCACCACTAACGTTAGAGTCGGTTCACCACCACTAATGTCAGAGTAGGGTCACCACCACTAATGTTCGAGTCGGGTCACCACCACTAATGTCAGATTCGGGTCACCAGCACAAATGTTAGAGTCGGTTCACCACCACTAATGTTAGAGTCGGGTCAGCAGCACTAATGTTAGAGTCGGTTCACCAGCACTTACGTCAGAGTTGGGTCACCACCACTAATGTTAGAATCGGGTCACCACCACTAATGTTACAGTCGTGTCCCACCACTAATGTTAGAGTCGGGTCAACACAACTAATGTCAGAGTCGGGTCACCAGCACTAATGTCAGAGTCAGGTCACCACCACGAATGTCAGAGTCGGGTCACCTCCACTAATGTCAGAGTCGGGTCACCACCACTAATTGTAGAGTCGGGTCACCACCACTAATGTTAGAGCCAGGTCACCACCACTAATGTTAGTGTCGGTTCACCACCACTAATGTTAGAGTCGGGTCACCACCACTAATGTCAGAGTCGGGTCACCACCACTAATTTTAGAGTCGGATCACCACCACTATTGTCAGAGTCGTGTCACCACCACTAATGTTAGTGCCGGGTCACCACCACTAATGTCAGAGTTGGGTCACCACCATTAATGTTAGAGTCGTGTCACTACCACTAATGATCGGGTCGGTTCACCACCACTCATGTTAGAGTCGGGTCACCACCACTAATGTCAGAGTCGGGTCACCACCACTAATGTTAGATTCGGGACACCACCACTAATGTCAGAGTCTGGTCTCCACCACTAATGTCAGATTCGGGTCACCACCACTAATGTTAGAGTCGGGTCAGCACCATTAATGTTAGAGTCGGGTCACCACCACTAATGATAGAGTCGGTTCACCACCACTCATGTTAGAGTCGGGTCACCACCACTAATGTTAGAGAAGGGTCACCAGCACAAATGTTAGAGGACTGTCACCAGCACTAATGTTAGATTCGGGTCACCACCACTTATGTAAGAGTCGTGTCACCACCTCTAATGATAGGGTCGGGTCACCACCACTCATGTTCGAGTCGGATCACCACCACTAATGTAAGAGAAGGGTCACCAGCACACATGTTAGAGGACTGTCACCAGCACTAATGTTAGAGTCGGGTCACCACCAGAAATGTCAGAGTCGGGTAACCAACACTAATGTTAGAGTCGGGTCACCACCACTCATGTCAGAGTCGAGTCACCACCACTAACGTTAGAGTCGGGTCACCACCACGAATATTAGAGTCGGGTCACCACCTCTAATGTTAGAGTCGGGTTACCACCACTTATTTTAGAGTCGGGTCACCACCACTAATGTTAGAGCCGGGTCACCACCAATAATGTGAGAGTCGGGTCAACACCACTTATGTTAGAGTCGCATCACCACCACTAATGTCAGTGTCGGGTTACCACCACTAATGTTAGAGTCGGGTCACCACCACTAATGTTACAGTCGGGTCACCACCACTAATGTTAGAGTCGGGTGAACACAACTAATGTCAGAGTCGGATCACCACCACTAATGTCAGAGTCAGGTCACCACCACTAATGTCAGAGTCGGGTCACCTCCGCTAATGTTAGAGTCGGGTCACCAGCACTAATGTCAGAGTCGGGTCACCACCACTAATTTTAGAGTCGGGTCACCACCACTAATGTCAGAGTCGTGTCACCACCACTAATGATAGGGTCGGTTCACCACCACTCATGTTAGAGTCGGGTCACCACCACTAATGTCAGAGTCGGGTCACCACCACTAATGTTAGATTCGGGTCACCACCCCTAATATCAGAGTCGGGTCACCACCACTAATGTCAGAGTCGGGTCACCACCACTAATGTTAGAGTCGGGTCAGCACCATTAATGTTAGAGTCGGGTCACCACCACGAACGATAGAGTTGATTCACCACCACTCATGTTAGAGTCGGATCACCACCACTAATGTTAGAGAATGGTCACCAGCACACGTGTTAGAGGACTGTCACCAGCACTAATGATAGAGTTGGGTCACCACCTCTTATGTAAGAGTCGGGTCACCACCACTAATTTTAGAGTCGGGTCACCACCACTTATGTAAGAGTCGGGTCAACACCACTAAAGTTAGAGGCGGGTCACCACCACTAATGTCAGAGTCGGGTCACCACCACGCATGACAGAGTCGGGTCACCACCAATAATGTGAGAGTCGGGTCAACACCACTTATGTTAGAGTCGCATCACCACCACTAATGTCAGTGTCGGGTTACCACCACTAATGTCAGAGTCGGGTCACCACCACTAATCGTAGAGTCGGGTCACCACCACTAAAGTTAGAGTCGGGTCACCAGCACTAATGTTAGAGAAGGGTCACCACCACTAATGTTAGGGTCGGTTCACCACCACTCATGTTAGAGTCGGGTCACCACCACTAATGTCAGAGTCGGGTCACCACCACTAATGTCAGAGTCGGGTCACCACCACTAATTTTAGAGTCGGATCACCACCACTATTGTCAGAGTCGTGTCACCACCACTAATGTTAGTGCCGGGTCACCACCACTAATGTCAGAGTCGGGTCACCACCATTAATGTTAGAGTCGTGTCACCACCACAAATGATAGGGTCGGTTCACCACCACTCATGTTAGAGTCGGGTCACCACCACTAATGTCAGAGTCGGGTCACCACCACTAATGTTAGATTCGGGTCACCACCACTAATGTCAGAGTCTGGTCTCCACCACTAATGTCAGATTCGGGTCACCACCACTAATGTTAGAGTCGGGTCAGCACCATTAATGTTAGAGTCGGGTCACCACCACTAATGATAGAGTCGGTTCACCACCACTCATGTTAGAGTCGGGTCACCACCACTAATGTTAGAGAAGGGTCACCAGCACAAATGTTAGAGGACTGTCACCAGCACTAATGTTAAATTCGGGTCACCACCACTTATGTAAGAGTCGTGTCACCACCTCTAATGATAGGGTCGGGTCACCACCACTCATGTTCGAGTCGGATCACCACCACTAATGTAAGAGAAGGGTCACCAGCACACATGTTAGAGGACTGTCACCAGCACTAATGTTAGAGTCGGGTCACCACCACTAATGTCAGAGTCGGGTAACCAACACTAATGTTAGAGTCGGGTCACCACCACTAATGTCAGAGTCGAGTCACCACCACTAACGTTAGAGTCGGGTCACCACCACGAATATTAGAGTCGGGTCACCACCTCTAATGTTAGAGTCGGGTTACCACCACTTATTTTAGAGTCGGGTCACCACCACTAATGTTAGAGCTGGGTCACCACCAATAATGTGAGAGTCGGGTCAACACCACTTATGTTAGAGTCGCATCACCACCACTAATGTCAGTGTCGGGTTACCACCACTAATGTTAGAGTCGGGTCACCACCACTAATGTTACAGTCGGGTCACCACCACTAATGTTAGAGTCGGGTCAACACAACTAATGTCAGAGTCGGATCACCACCACTAATGTCAGAGTCAGGTCACCACCACTAATGTCAGAGTCGGGTCACCTCCGCTAATGTTAGAGCCGGGTCACCAGCACTAATGTCAGAGTCGGGTCACCACCACTAATTTTAGATTCGGTTCACCACCACTAATGTCAGAGTCGTGTCACCACCACTAATGATAGAGTCGGTTCACCACCACTCATGTTAGAGTCGGGTCACCACCACTAATGTCAGAGTCGGGTCACCACCACTAATGTTAGATTCGGGTCACCACCCCTAATATCAGAGTCGGGTCACCACCACTAATGTCAGAGTCGGGTCACCACCACTAATGTTAGAGTCGGGTCAGCACCATTAATGTTAGAGTCGGGTCACCACCACGAACGATAGAGTTGATTCACCACCACTCATGTTAGAGTCGGATCACCACCACTAATGTTAGAGAATGGTCACCAGCACACGTGTTAGAGGACTGTCACCAGCACTAATGATAGAGTTGGGTCACCACCTCTTAGGTAAGAGTCGGGTCACCACCACTAATTTTAGAGTCGGGTCACCACCACTTATGTAAGAGTCGGGTCAACACCACTAAAGTTAGAGGCGGGTCACCACCACTAATGTCAGAGTCGGCTCACCACCACTCATGACAGAGTCGGGTCACCACCAATAATGTGAGAGTCGGGTCAACACCACTTATGTTAGAGTCGCATCACCACCACTAATGTCAGAGTCGGGTCACCACCACTAATCGTAGAGTCGGGTCACCACCACTAAAGTTAGAGTCGGGTCACCAGCACTAATGTTAGAGAAGGGTCACCACCACTAATGTTAGGGTCGGTTCACCACCACTCATGTTAGAGTCGGGTCACCACCACTAATGTCAGAGTCGGGTCACCACCACTAATGTTAGATTCGGGTCACCACCCCTAATATCAGAGTCGGGTCACCACCACTAATGTCAGAGTCGGGTCACCACCACTAATGTTAGAGTCGGGTCAGCACCATTAATGTTAGAGTCGGGTCACCACCACGAACGATAGAGTTCATTCACCACCACTCATGTTAGAGTCGGATCACCACCACTAATGTTAGAGAATGGTCACCAGCAGACGTGTTAGAGGACTGTCACCAGCACTAATGATAGAGTTGGGTCACCACCTCTTATGTAAGAGTCGGGTCACCACCACTAATTTTAGAGTCGGGTCACCACCACTTATGTAAGAGTCGGGTCAACACCACTAAAGTTAGAGGCGGGTCACCACCACTAATGTCAGAGTCGGGTCACCACCACTCATGACAGAGTCGGGTCACCACCAATAATGTGAGAGTCGGGTCAACACCACTTATGTTAGAGTCGCATCACCACCACTAATGTCAGTGTCGGGTTACCACCACTAATGTCAGTGTCGGGTCACCACCACTAATGTTCGATTCGGGTCACCACCCCTAATGTCAGAGTCGGGTCACCACCACTAATGTCAGAGTCTGGTCACCACCACTAATGTTAGAGTCGGGTCAGCACCATTAATGTTAGAGTCGGGTCACCACCACTAATGAGAGAGTCGGTTCACCACCACTCATGTTAGAGTCGGATCACCACCACTAATGTTAGAGATGGGTCACCAGCACACATGTTAGAGGACTGTCACCAGCACTAATGTCAGAGTCGGGTCACCACCACTCATGTCAGAGTCGGGTAACCAACACTAATGTTAGAGTCGGGTCACCACCACTAATATCAGAGTCGAGTCACCACCACTAACGTGTCACCACCACGAATATCAGAGCCGGGTCACCACCACTAATGTGAGAGCCTGGTCACCACCAATAATGTGAGAGTCGGGTCAACACCACTTATGTTAGAGTCGCATCACCAGCACTAATGTCAGTGTCGGGTTACCACCACTCATGTCGGAGTCGGGTTACCACCACTAATTTTAAAGTCGGGTCACCAGCACTAATGTCAGAGTCGGGTCACCACCACTAATTGTTGAGTCGGGTCACCACCACTAATGTTAGAGCCGGGTCACCACCACTAATGTTAGTGTCGGTTCACCACCACTAATGTCAGAGTCGGGTCACCACCAGTAATGTTACAGTCGCGTCACCACCACTAATGTTAGAGTCGGGTCAGCACAACTAATGTCAGATTCGGGTCACCACCACTAATGTGAGGGTCAGTTCACCACCACTAATGTCATAGCCGGGTCACCTCCACTAATGTTAAATTCTGGTCACCAGCACTAATGTCAGAGTCGGGTCACCACCACTAATTGTAGAGTCGGGTCACCACCACAAATGTTAGAGCCGGGTCACCACCACTAATGTTAGTGTCGGTTCACCATGACTAACGTCAGAGTCGGGTCACCACCACAAATTTTAGAGTCGGGTCACCACCACTATATCAGAGTCGTGTCAGCACCACTAATGTTAGAGTCGGGTCACCACCACTAATGTCTGAGTCCGGTCACCACCATTAATGTTAGAGTCGTGTCACCACCTCTAATGATAGGGTCGGTTCACCACCACTCATGTTAGAGTCGGGTCACCACCACTATTGTCAGAGTCGGGTCACCACCACTAATGTTAGATTCGGGTCACCCCCCCTAATGTCAGAGTGGGGTCACCATAACTAATGTCAGAGTCGGGTCACCACCACTAATGTTAGAGTCGGGTCAGCACCATTAATGTTAGAGTCGGGTCACCACCACTAATGATAGAGTCGGTTCACCACCACTCCTGTTCGAGTCGGATCACCACCACTAATGTAAGAGAAGGGTCACCAGCACACATGTTAGAGGACTGTCACCAGCACTAATGTTAAAGTCGGGTCACCACCACGAATGTCAGAGTCGGGTAACCAACACGAATGTTAGAGTCGGGTCACCACCACTATTGTCAGAGTCGAGTCACCACCACTAACGTTCGAGTCGGGTCACCACCACGAATATTAGAGTCGGGTCACCACCACTAATGTTAGAGTCGGGTTACCACCACTTATTTTAGAGTCGGGTCACCACCACTAATGTGAGAGTCGGGTCAACACCACTTATGTTAGAGTCGCATCACCACCACTAATGTCAGTGTCAGGTTACCACCACTAATGTTAGAGTCGGGTCACCACCACTAATGTTACAGTCGGGTCACCACCACTAATGTTAGAGTCGGGTCAACACAACTAATGTCAGAGTCGGATCACCACCACTAATGTCAGAGTCAGGTCACCACCACGAATGTCAGAGTCGGGTCACCTCCGCTAATGTTAGAGTCGGATCACCAGCACTAATGTCAGAGTCGGGTCACCACCACTAATTTTAGAGTCGAGTCACCACCACTAATGTCAGAGTCGTCTCACCACCACCAATGATAGGGTCGGTTCACCACCACTCATGTTAGAGTCGGGTCACCACCACTAATGTCAGAGTCGGGTCACCACCACTAATGTTAGATTCGGGTCACCACCCCTAATATCAGAGTCGGCTCACCACCACTAATGTCAGAGTCGGGTCACCACCACTAATGTTAGAGTCGGGTCAGAACCATTAATGTTAGAGTCGGGTCACCACCACGAACGATAGAGTCGGTTCACCACCACTCATGTTAGAGTCGGATCACCACCACTAATGTTAGAGAATGGTCACCAGCACACGTGTTAGAGGACTGTCACCAGCACTAATGATGGAGTTGGGTCACCACCTCTTATGTAAGAGTCGGGTCACCACCACTAATTTTAGAGTCGGGTCACCACCACTTATGTATGAGTCGGGTCAACACCACTAAAGTTAGAGGCGGGTCACCACCACTAATGTCAGAGTCGGGTCACCAACACTAATGACAGAGTCGGGTCACCAACAATAATGTGAGAGTCGGGTCAACACCACTTATGTTAGAGTCGCATCACCACCACTAATGTCAGTGTCGGGTTACCACCACTAATGTCAGAGTCGGGTCACCACCACTAATTTTAGAGTCGGGTCACCACCACTAACGTTAGAGTCGGGTCACCAGCACTAATGTTAGAGAAGGGTCACCACCACTAATGTTAGATTCGGGTCACCACCCCTAATGTCAGAGTCGGGTCACCACCACTAATGTCAGAGTCGGGTCACCACCACTAATGTTAGAGTCGGGTCAGCACCATTAATGTTAGAGTCGGGTCACCACCACTAATGAGAGAGTCGGTTCACCACCACTCATGTTAGAGTCGGATCACCACCACTAATGTTAGAGATGGGTCACCAGCACACATGTTAGAGGACTGTCAACAGCACTAATGTTAGAGTCGGGTCACCACCACTAATGTCAGAGTCGGGTAACCAACACTAATGTTAGAGTCGGGTCACCACCACTAATATCAGAGTCGAGTCACCACCACTAACGGGTCACCACCACGAATATCAGAGCCGGGTCACCACCACTAATGTTAAAGTCGGGTTACCACCACTAATTTTAGAGTCGTATCACCACCACTAATGTTAGAGCCTGGTCACCACCAATAATGTGAGATGCGGGTCAACACCACTTATGTTAGAGTCGCATCACCAGCACTAATGTCAGTGTCGGGTTACCACCACTCATGTCGGAGTCGGGTTACCACCACTAATTTTAAAACCGGGTCACCAGCACTAATGTCAGAGTCGGGTCACCACCACTAATTGTAGAGTCGGGTCACCACCACTAATGTTAGAGCCGGGTCACCACCACTAATGTTAGTGTCGGTTCACCACCACTAATGTCGGAGTCGGGTCACCACCACTAATTTTAGAGTCGGGTCACCACCACTAATGTCAGAGTCGTGTCACCACCACTAATGTTAGAGTCGGGTCACCACCACTAATGTCAGAGTCGGGTCACCACCATTAATGTTAGAGTCGTGTCACCACCACGAATGATAGGGTCGGTTCACCACCACTCATGTTAGAGTCGGGTCACCACCACTAATGTCAGAGTCGGGTCACCACCAATAATGTTAGATTCGGGTCATCACCACTAATGTCAGAGTCGGGTCACCACCACTAATGTCAGAGTCGGGTCACCATCACTAATGTTAGAGTCGGGTCAGCACCATTAATGTTAGAGTCGGGTCACCACCACTAATGATAGATTCGGTTCACCACCACTCATGTTAGAGTCGGGTCACCACCACTAATGTTAGAGAAGGGTCACCAGCACAAATGTTAGAGGACTGTCACCAGCACTAATGTTGGAGTCGGGTCACCACCTCTTATGTAAGAGTCGGGTCACCACCACTAATGTTATAGTCGGGTCACCACCACTTGTGTAAGAGTCGGGTCAACACCACTAATGTTAGAGTCGGGTCACCACCACTAATGTCAGAGTCGGGTCAGCAGCACACATGTTAGATTCGGGTCACCACCACTAATGTTAGAGTCGGGTCACTACCACTAATGTCAGAGTCGGGTCACCATCACTAATGACAGAGTCGGGTCACCACCAATAATGTGAGAGTCGGGTCAACACCACTTATGTTGGAGTCGCATCACCAGCACTAATGTCAGTGTCGGGTTACCACCACTCATGTCGGAGTCTGGTTACCACCACTAATTTTAAAGTCGGGTCACCAGCACTAATGTCAGAGTCGGGTCACCACCACTAATTGTAGAGTCGGGTCACCACCACTAATGTTAGAGCCGGGTCACCACCACTAATGTTAGTGTCGTTTCACCACCACTAATGTCAGAGTCGGGTCACCACCACTAATTTTAGAGTCGGGTCACCACCACTAATGTCAGAGTCGTGTCACCACCTCTAATGTTAGAGTCGGGTCACCACCACTAATGTCAGAGTCGGGTCACCACCATTAATGTTAGAGTCGTGTCACCACCACTAATGATAGGGTCGGTTCACCACCACTCATGTTAGAGTCGGGTCACCACCACTAATGTCAGAGTCGGGTCACCACCACTAATGTTAGATTCGGGTCACCACCACTAATGTCAGAGTCGGGTCACCACCACTAATGTCAGAGTCGGGTCACCATCACTAATGTTAGAGTCGGTTCACCACCACTCATGTTAGAGTCGGGTCACCACCACTAATGTTAGAGAAGGTCACCAGCACAAATGTTAGAGGACTGTCACCAGCACTAATGTTGGAGTCGAGTCACCACCTCTTATGTAAAAGTCGGGTCACCACCACGAATGTTATAGTCGGGTCACCACCACTTGTGTAAGAGTCGGGACAACACCACTAATGTTAGAGTCGGGTCACCACCACTAATGTCAGAGTCGGGTCAGCAGCACACATGTTAGAGTCGGGTCACCACCACTAATGTCAGAGTCGGGTCACCACCACTAATGACAGAGTCGGGTCACCACCAATAATGTGAGAGTCGGGTCAACACCACTTATGTTAGAGTCGCGTCACCACCACTAATGTCAGAGTCGGGTCAGCAGCACACATGTTAGAGTCGGGTCACCACCACTAATGTCAGAGTCGGGTCACCACCACTAATGACAGAGTCGGGTCACCACCAATAATGTGAGAGTCGGGTCAACACCACTTATGTTAGAGTCGCGTCACCACCACTAATGTCAGTGTCGGGTTACCACCACTAATGTCAGAGTCGGGTCACCACCACTAATTTTAGAGTCGGATCACCACCACTAAAGTTAGAGTCGCGTCACCAGCACTAATGTTAGAGTCGGGTCAAGACAACTAATGTTAGAGTCGGGCCACCACCACTTATGTAAGTGTCGGGTCAACAACACTAATGTTAGAGTCGGGTGAACACCATTAATGTTAGAGTCGGGTCACCACCACTAATGATAGAGTCGGGTCACCACCACTAATGTTAGAGAAGGGTCACCAGCAAAAATGTTAGAGAAGCGTCACCACCACTAATGTTGGAGTCGGGTCACAACCAGTAAAGTTCGAGTCGGGTTACCACCAGTAATTTTAGAGTCGGGTCACCACCAGTAATGTTAGAGATGTGTCACCACCACTAATGATAGAGTCGGGTCACCACAACTAATGTTAGAGTCGGGTCACCGCTACTAATGTTAGAGTCGGGTCACCAGCACAAATGTTAGAGTCACGTCACCACCACAAATATTAGAGTCGGGTCACCACCACTAATGTTAGAGTCGGTTCACCACCACGAATGTTAGAGAAGAGTCACCACCACTAATGTTAGAGTCGTGTCAACACCACTAATGTCAGAGTCGGCTCACCACCACTAATGTTAGAGTCGGGTCACCTCCACTAATGTTAGAGTCGGGTCACCACCACTAATGTTAGTGTTGGGTCACCACCACTAATGTTAGAGAAGGGTCACCACCACTAATGTTAGAGTCGGGTCACCACCAGTAATGTTAGAGAAGGGTCACCTCCATTAATGTTAGAGAAGGGTCACCACCGGTAATGTTAGAGTCGGGTCACCACCACTAATGTTAGAGAAGAGTCACCACCACTAATGTTAGAGTCGGGTCACCAGCACTAATGTTAGAGTCGGGTCACCAGCACTAATGTTAGAGTCGGGTCACCACCACTAATGTTAGGGTCTGGTCACCACCAGTAATGTTAGAGAAGGGTCACCACCACTAATGTTAGAGTCGGGTCACCACCACTAATGTTAGAGTCGGGTCCCCACCACTAATGTGAGAGAAGGGTCACCACCACTAATGTTAGAGTCGGGTCACCAGCACTAATGTTAGAGTCTGGTCACCACCACTAATGTTAGAGTCTGGTCACCACCAGTAATGTTAGAGAAGGGTCCCCTCCATTAATGTTAGAGAAGGGTCACCACCGGTAATGTTAGAGTCGGGTCACCACCACTAATGTTAGAGAAGAGTCACCACCACTAATGTTAGAGTCGGGTCACCAGCACTAATGTTAGAGTCGGGTCACCACCACTAATGTCAGAGTCGGGTCACCACCACTAATGTTAGAGTTGGGTCAACACCACTAATGTTAGAGTTGGGTCACCACCACTAATGTCAGAGTCGGGTCACCACCAATAATGTTCGAGATGGGTCACCACCACGCATGTTGGGTCGGGTCACCTCCATTAATGTCAGGGTCTGGTCACCCCCACTAATGTCAGAGTCGGGTCACCACCACTAATGTTAGAGTCGGGTCACCACCACTAATGTCAGAGACGGGTCACCACCACTAATGTTAGAGTCGGGTCACCTCCACTAATGTTAGATTCGGGTCACCAGCACAAATGTTAGATTCGGGTCACCACCACTAATGTCAGAGTCGGGTCACCACCACTAACGTTAGATTCGGGTCACCACCACTAATGTTGTAGTCGGGTCACCACAACTAATGTTAGAGTCGGGTCACCACCACTAATGTTAGAGAAGGGTCACCACAACTAATGTTAGAGTCGGGTCACCAGCACAATGTTAGAGTCGGGTCACCACCACTACTGTTAGAGTCGGGTCACCACCACTAATGTCAGAGTCGGGTCACCACCACTAATGTTAGAGTCGGGTGACCACCAGTAATGTTAGAGCAGGGTCACCACCACTAATGTTAGAGAAGGGTCACCACCACTAATGTTAGAGAAGGGTCACCACCACTAATGTTAGAGTCGGGTCCCCACCACTAATGTCAGAGTCGGGTCACCACCACTAATGTCAGAGTCAGGTCACCGCCACTAATGTTAGAGTCGGGTCACCACCACTAATGTAAGATTCGGTTCACCACCACAAATGTTAGAGTCGCGTCACCTCCACAAATGTCAGAGTCAGGTCACCACCACTAATGTCAGTGTCGGGTCACCACCACTAATGTCAGAGTCGGGTCACCACCATAAATGTTAGAGTCGTGTCACCACCACTAATGTGAGAGTCGGGTCACATCCACTAATGTTGGAGTCGGGTCACCACCACTAATGTTAGAGTCGGGTCACCAGCACTATTGTTAGAGTCGGGTCAGCACCACTAATGTTAGAATCGGGTCACCACCAGTAATGTTAGAGAAGGGTCACCACCACTAATGTTAGAGAAGCTTCACCACCACTAATGTCAGAGTCGGGTCATCACCACTAATGTTAGAGTCCGGTCACCACCACTAACGTTAGAGAAGGGTCACCACCACTAATGTGAGAGAAGGGTCACCACCACTAATGTTAGAGTCGGGACACCTCCGCTAATGTCAGAATCGGGTCACCACCACTAATGTCAGAGTCGGGTCACCACCACTAATGTTTGATTCGGGTCACCACCACTAATGTTAGAGTATCGTCACCTCCACTCATGTCAGTGTCGGGTCACCACCACTTATTTCAGAGTCGGGTCACCACCATTAATGTTAGAGTCGGGTCACCTCCACTAATGTTAGAGTCGGGTCACCACCACTAATGTTAGAGAAGGGTCACCACCACTAATGTTTGAGAAGGGTCACCACCATTAATGTTAGAGTCGGGTCACCACCACTAATGTTTGAGTCGGGTCACCACCACCAATGTTAGAATCGGTTCACCACTGCTAATGTCAGAGTCGGGTCAGCACCACTAATGTCAGAGTTGGGTCACCACCACTAATGTTAGAGAAGGGTCACCACCACTAATGTTAGAGTCGGGTCACCGCCACTAATTTCAGAGTCGGGTCACCACCACTAATGTTGGTGTGTGGTCACCTCCACTAATGTTAGAATCGGGTCACCACCACTAATGTTAGAGTCGGGTCACCACCACTAATGTCAGAGTCGGGTCACCACCACTAATGTCAGAGTCGGGTCCCCACCACTAATGTTAGGGTCGGGTCACCACCACTAATATCAGAGTCGGGTCTCCACCACAAAGGTTAGAGTCGGGTCACCACCACTAATGTTAGAGTCGGGTTACCACCACTAATGTAAGAGTCGGATCACCACCATTAATGTTAGAATCACGTCACCACCACTAATGTCAGAGTCGGGTCACCAGCACTAATGTTAGAGCCGGGTCACCACCTCTAATGTTAGAGTTGGTTCACCACCACTAAAGTCAGAGTCGGGTCACCACCACTAATGTCAGAGTCGGGTCACCACCACTAATGTTAGAGAAGGGTCACCACCATTAGTGTTAAAATCGGGTCACCACCACTAATGTTAGAGTCGGGTCACCGCTACTAATGTTAGAGTCGGGTCACCAGCACAAATCTTAGAGTCACATCACCACCACTAATATTAGAGTCGGGTCACCACCACTAATGTTAGAGTCGGTTCACCACCACTAATGTTAGAGAAGGGTCACCACCACTAATGTTAGAGTCGTGTCAACACCACTAATGTCAGAGTCGGCTCACCACGACTAATGTTAGAGTCAGGTCACCTCCACTAATGTTAGAGTCGTGTCACCAGCACAAATGTTAGAGTCGGGTCAACACCACTAATGTCAGCGTCGGGTCACTACCACTAATGTTAGAATCGGGTCAACTCCACTAATGTTAGAGTCGGGTCACCACAACTAATGTTAGAGTCGGGTCACCACCACTAATGTTAGAGAAGGGTCACCACCACTAATGTTAGAGTCGGGTCACCAGCACTAATGTTAGAGTCTGGTCACCACCACTAATATTAGAGTCTGGTCACCACCAGTAATGTTAGAGAAGGGTCACCTCCATTAATGTTAGAGAAGGGTCACCACCGGTAATGTTAGAGTCGGGTCACCACCACTAATGTTAGAGAAGAGTCACCACCACTAATGTTAGAGTCGGGTCACCAGCACTAATGTTAGAGTCGGGTCACCACCACTAATGTCAGAGTCGGGTCACCACCACTAATGTTAGAGTTGGGTCAACACCACTAATGTTAGAGTTGGGTCACCACCACTAATGTCAGAGTCGGGTCACCACCAATAATGTTCGAGATGGGTCACCACCACGCATGTTGGGTCGGGTCACCTCCATTAATGTCAGGGTCTGGTCACCCCCACTAATGTCAGAGTCGGGTCACCACCACTAATGTTAGAGTCGGGTCACCACCACTAATGTCAGAGACGGGTCACCACCACTAATGTTAGAGTCGGGTCACCTCCACTAATGTTAGATTCGGGTCACCAGCACAAATGTTAGATTCGGGTCACCACCACTAATGTCAGAGTCGGGTCACCACCACTAACGTTAGATTCGGGTCACCACCACTAACGTTGTAGTCGGGTCACCACAACTAATGTTAGAGTCGGGTCACCACCACTAATGTTAGAGAAGGGTCACCACAACTAATGTTAGAGTCGGGTCACCAGCACAATGTTAGAGTCGGGTCACCACCACTACTGTTAGAGTCGGGTCACCACCACTAATGTCAGAGTCGGGTCACCACCACTAATGTTAGAGTCGGGTCACCACCAGTAATGTTAGAGGAGGGTCACCACCACTAATGTTAGAGAAGGGTCACCACCACTAATGTTAGAGAAGGGTCACCACCACTAATGTTAGAGTCGGGTCCCCACCACTAATGTCAGAGTCGGGTCACCACCACTAATGTCAGAGTCAGGTCACCGCCACTAATGTTAGAGTCGGGTCACCACCACTAATGTAAGATTCGGGTCACCACCACAAATGTTAGAGTCGCGTCACCTCCACAAATGTCAGAGTCAGGTCACCACCACTAATGTCAGTGTCGTGTCACCACCACTAATGTGAGAGTCGGGTCACCTCCACTAATGTTAGAGTCGGGTCACCAGCACTATTGTTAGAGTCGGGTCAGCACCACTAATGTTAGAATCGGGTCACCACCAGTAATGTTAGAGAAGGGTCACCACCACTAATGTTAGAGAAGGTTCACCACCACTAATGTCAGAGTCGGGTCATCACCACTAATGTTAGAGTCCGGTCACCACCACTAACGTTAGAGAAGTGTCACCACCACTAATGTGAGAGAAGGGTCACCACCACTAATGTTAGAGTCGGGACACCTCCACTAATGTCAGAATCGGGTCACCACCACTAATGTCAGAGTCGGGTCACCACCACTAATGCTTGATTCGGGTCACCACCACTAATGTTAGAGTATCGTCACCTCCACTCATGTCAGTGTCGGGTCACCACCACTAATTTCAGAGTCGGGTCACCAGCATTAATGTTAGAGTCGGGTCACCTCCGCTAATGTTAGAGTCGGGTCACCACCACTAATGTTAGAGAAGTGTCACCACCACTAATGTTTGAGAAGGGTCACCACCATTAATGTTAGTGTCGGGTCACCACCACTAATGTTTGAGTCGGGTCACCACCACCAATGTTAGAATTGGTTCACCACTGCTAATGTCAGAGTCGGGTCAGCACCACTAATGTCAGAGTTGGGTCACCACCACTAATGTTAGAGAAGGGTCACCACCACTAATGTTAGAGTCGGGTCACCGCCACTAATTTCAGAGTCGGGTCACCACCACTAATGTTGGAGTATGGTCACCTCCACTAATGTTAGAATCGGGTCACCACCACTAATGTAAGAGTCGGGTCACCACCACTAATGTCAGAGTCGGGTCACCACCACTAATGTCAGAGTCGGGTCCCCACCACTAATGTTAGGGTCGGGTCACCACCACTAATATCAGAGTCGGGTCACCACCACAAATGTTAGAGTCGGGTCACCACCACTAATGTTAGAGTCGGGTTACCACCACTAATGTAAGAGTCGGATCACCACCATTAATGTTAGAATCACGTCACCACCACTAATGTCAGAGTCGGGTCACCAGCACTAATGTTAGAGCCGGGTCACCACCTCTAATGTTAGAGTTGGGTCACCACCACTAAAGTCAGAGTCGGGTCACCACCACTAATGTCAGAGTCGGGTCACCACCACTAATGTTAGAGAAGGGTCACCACCATTAGTGTTAGAATCGGGTCACCACCACTAATGTTAGAGTCGGGTCACCGCTACTAATGTTAGAGTCGGGTCACCAGCACAAATGTTAGAGTCACATCACCACCACTAATATTAGAGTCGGGTCACCACCACTAATGTTAGAGTCGGTTCACCACCACTAATGTTAGAGAAGGGTCACCACCACTAATGTTAGAGTCGTGTCAACACCACTAATGTCAGAGTCGGCTCACCACCACTAATGTTAGAGTCAGGTCACCTCCACTAATGTTAGAGTCGTGTCACCAGCACAAATGTTAGAGTCGGGTCAACACCACTAATGTCAGCGTCGGGTCACTACCACTAATGTTAGAATCGGGTCACCTCCACTAATGTTAGAGTCGGGTCACCACAACTAATGTTAGAGTCGGGTCACCACCACTAATGTTAGAGAAGGGTCACCACCACTAATGTTAGAGTCGGGTCACCAGCACTAATGTTAGAGTCGGGTCACCACCACTAATGTTAGAGTCTTGTCACCACCAGTAATGTTAGAGAAGGGTCACCACCACTAATGTTAGAGAAGGGACACCACCACTAATGTCAGAGTCGGGTCACCACCACTAATGTTAGAGAAGTGTCACCACCACGAAAGTTATAGTCGGGTCACCAGTACTAATGTTAGAGTCGGGTCACCACCACTAATGTCAGAGTCGCGTCACCACCACTAATGTTAGAGTTGGGTCAACACCACTAATGTTGGAGTCGGGTCACCACCACTAATGTTAGAGTCGCGTCACCTCCGCTAATGTCAGAGTCGGGTCACCACCACTCATGTCAGTGTCGGGTCACCACCACTAATGTCAGAGTCGGGTCACCACCATTAATGTTAGAGTCGGGTCACCACCACTAATGTTAGAGTCGGATCACCTCCACTAATGTTAGAGTCGGGTCACCACCACTAATGTGAGTGTCAGGTCACCACCACTAATGTTAGAGTCGGGTCACCTCCACTAATGTTAGAGTCGGGTCACCACGCCTAATGTTAGAGAAGGGTCACCACCACTAATGTTAGAGAATGGTCACCACCACTAATGTTAGAGTCGGGTCACCACCAGCACAAATGTTAGAGTCGGGTCACCACGACTAATTTTAGAGTTGGGTCACCACCACTAATGTTGGGTCGGGTCACCTCCATTAATGTCAGGGTCTGGTCACCTCCACTAATGTCAGAGTCGGGTCACCACCATTAATGTTTGAGTCGGGTCTCCACCACTAATGTTAGAATCGGTTCACCACTACTAATGTCAGAGTCGGGTCAGCACCACTAATGTCAGAGTTGGGTCACCACCACTAATGTTAGAGAAGGGTCACCACCAGTAATGTTAGAGTCGAGTCACCACCACTTACGTCAGAGTCAGGTCACCACGACTAATGTCAGAGTCGGGTCACCTCCACAATGTTAGAGTCGGGTCACCACCACTCATGTCAGAGTCGGGTCACCACCACAAATTGTAGAGTCGGGTCACCACCACTAATGTTAGAGCCGGGTCACCACCACTAATGTTAGTGTCGGTTCACCACCACTAATGTTAGAGTCGGGTCACCACCACTAATGTCAGAGCCGGGTCACCACCACTAATTTTAGAGTCGGGTCACCACCACTAATGTCAGAGTCGTGTCACCACCACTAATGTTAGAGTCGGATCACCACCACTAATGTCAGAGTCGGGTCACCACCATTAATGTTAGAGTCTTGTCAGCACCACTAATGATAGGGTCGGCTCACCAGCACTCATGTCAGAGTTGGGTCACCACCACTAATGTCAGAGACGGTTCACCACCACTCATGTTAGAGTTGGGTCACCACCTCTAATGTTAGAGTCGAATCACCACCACTAGTTGTAGAGTCGGGTCACCACCACTAATGTCAGAGTCGGGTCACCACCACTAATGTTAGATTCGGGTCACCACCACTAATGTCAGAGTCTGGTCACCACCACTAATGTCAGATTCGGGTCACCACCACTAATGTTAGAGTCGGGTCAGCACCATTAATGTTAGAGTCGGGTCACCACCACGAATGATAGAGTCGGTTCACCACGACTCATGTTAGAGTCGGGTCACCACCACTAATGTTAGAGAAGGGTCACCAGCACAAATGTTAGAGGAATGTCACCAGCACTAATGTTAGAGTCGGGTCACCAACACTAATGTCAGAGTCGGGTCACCACCACGAATGTTAGATTCGGGTCACCACCACTAATGTCAGAGTCGGGTCACCATCACTCATGTCAGATTCGGGTCACCACCACTAATGTTAGAGAAGGGTCACCAGCACAAATGTTAGAGAAGGGTCACCAGCACAAATGTTAGAGGAATGTCACCAGCACTAATGTTAGAGTCGGGTCACCAACACTAATGTCAGAGTCGGGTCACCACCACGAATGTTAGATTCGGGTCACCACCACTAATGTCAGAGTCGGGTCACCACCACTCATGTTAGAGTCGGGTCACCACCACTAATGTTAGAGAAGGGTCACCAGCACAAATGTTACAGGACTGTCACAACCACTAATGTCAGTGTCGGGTTACCACCACTAATGTCAGAGTCGGGTCACCACCACTAATTTTAGAGTCGGGTCACCACCACTAAAGCTAGAGTCGGGTCACCAGCACTAATGTTAGATTTGGGTCAACACAACTAATGTCAGAGCCGGGTCACCACCAATTACGTCAGAGTCAGGTCACCATCACTAATGTCAGAGTCGGGTCACCTCCACAATGTTAGAGTCGGGTCACCACCACTAATGTCAGAGTCGAGTCACCACCACAAATTGTAGAGTCGTGTCACCACCACTAATGTTAGAGTCGGGTCACCACCACTAATGTTAGTGTCGGTTCACCACCACTAATGTTCGAGTCGGGTCACCACCACTAATGTCAGAGCCGGGTCACCACCACCAATTTTAGAGTCCGGTCACCACCACTAATGTCAGAGTCGTGTCACCACCACTAATGTTAGAGTCGGGTCACCACCAATAATGTCAGAGTCGGGTCAACACCATTAATGTTAGAGTCGTGTCAGCACCACTAATGTCAGAGTTGGGTCACCACCACTAACGTTAGAGTCGGTTCACCACCACTAATGTCAGAGTAGGGTCACCACCACTAATGTTAGAGTCGGGTCACCACCACTAATGTCAGATTCGGTTCACCAGCACAAATGTTAGAGTCGGTTCACCACCACTAATGTTAGAGTCGGGTCAGCAGCACTAATGATAGAGTCGGTTCACCACCACTCATGTTAGAGTCACGTCACCACCACTAATGTTAGAGAAGGGTCACCAGCACAAATGTTAGAGGACTGTCACCAGCACTAATGTTAGAGTCGGGTCACCACCACTTATGTAAGAGTCGTGTCACCACCTCTAATGATAGGGTCGGTTCACCACCACTCATGTTAGAGTCGGGTCACCACCACTAATGCCAGAGTCGGGTCACCACCACGAATGTTAGATTCGGGTCACCACCACTAATGTCAGAGTCGGGTCACCACCACTAATGTCAAATTCGGGTCACCACCACTAATGTTAGAGTCGGGTCAGCACCATTAACGTTAGAGTCGGGTCACCACCACTAATGATAGAGTTGGTTCACCACCACTCATGTTAGAGTCGGGTCACCACCACTAATGTTAGTGAAGGGTCACCACCACAAATGTTACAGGACTGTCACCAGCACTAATGTTAGAGTCGGGTCACCACCACTTATGTAAGAGTCGGGTCATCACCACAAATGTTAGAGTTGGGTCACCACCACTTATGTAAGAGTCGGGACTACACCAATAATGTTAGAGTCGTGTCATCACCACTAATGTCAGAGTCGGGTCAGCAGCACACATGTTAGATTCGGGTCACCACCACTAATGTTAGAGTCGGGTCACAACCACTAATGACAGAGTCGGGTCACCACCAATAATGTTAGAGTCGGGTCACCACCACTTATGTTAGAGTCGCGTCACCACCACTAATGTCAGTGTCGGGTTACCACCACTAATGCCAGCGTCGGGTCACCACCACTAATTTTAGAGTTGGGTCACCACCACTAAAGCTAGAATCGGGTCACCAGCACTAATGTCAGACTCGGGTCACCACCACTCATGTCAGAGTCAGGTCACCACCACTAATGTCAGATTCGGGTCACCTCCACAATGTTAGAGTCGGGTCCCCACCACTAATGTCAGAGTCGGGTCAGCACCACAAATTGTAGAGTCGGGTCAGCACCACAAATTGTAGAGTCGGGTCACCACCACTAATGTTAGAACCGGGTCACCACCACTAATGTTAGTGTCGGTTCACCACCACTAATGTTAGAGTCGGGTCAGCACCGCTAATGTCAGAGCCGGGTCACCACCACTAATTTTAGATTCGGGTCACCACCACTAATGTCAGAGTCGTGTCACCACCACTAATGTTAGAGTCGGGTCACCACCACTAATGTCAGAGTCGGGTCACCACCATTAATGTTAGAGTCGTGTCACCACCAGTAATGATAGGGTCGGCTCACCACCACTCATGTTAGAGTTGGGTCACCACCACTAATGTCAGAGACGGGTCACCACCACTAATGTTAGAGTCGGGTCTCCACATCTAATGTTAGAGTCGAATCACCACCACTAATTGTAGAGTCGGGTCACCACCAGTAATGTTAGAGCCGGGTCACCACCACTAATGTTAGTGTCGGTTCACCACCACTAATTTTAGAGTCGGGTCACCACCACTAATGTCAGATTCGGGTCACCCTCACTAATTTTAGAGTCGGGTCACCACCACTAATGTCAGAGACGGGTCACCACCACTAATGTTAGAGTCGGGTCACCACCTCTAATGTAAGATTCGAATCACCACCACTAATTGTAGAATCGGGTCACCACCACTAATGTTAGAGCCGGGTCACCAGCACTAATGTTAGTGTCGGTTCACCACCACTAATGTTAGAGTCGGGTCACCACCACTAATGTCAGATTCGGGTCACCACCACTAATTTTAGAGTCGGGTCACCACCACTAATGTCAGAGTAAGGTCACCACCACTAATGTCAGAGACGCGTCACCACCACTAATGTTAGAGTCGGGTCACCACCACTAATGTTAGATTCGAATCACCACCAATAATGTTAGAGCCGGGTCACCACCACTAATGTTAGAGTCGGGTCACCAGCACTAATGTTAGAGTAGGGTCACCACCACTAATGTAAGTGTCGGGTCACCACCACTAATGTCAGAGTGGGGTCACCACCACTAATGTTAGAGTCGTGTCACCACCAGTAATGATAGAGTCGTGTCACCAACACGACTGTTAGAGTCCGTTCAACTCCACTAATATTAGAGTCGGGTCACCACCACTAATGTTAGAGAAGGGTCACCAGCACAAATGTTAGGGTAGTGTCACCAGCACTAATGTCAGGGTAGGGTCACCGCCATTAATTTTAGAGTCGGGTCACCACCAATAATGTTAGAGTCGGGTCACCACCACTAATGTCAGAGTCGGGTCACGACCACTAACGTTAGAGTCGGGTCACCACCACTAATGTTAGAGTCTGGTCACCACCACTAATGTCAGAGTCGGGTTACCACCACTAATTTTAGAGTCGTGTCCCCACCACTAATGTTAGAGTCGGGTCACCACCACTAATGTCAGATTCGGGTCACCACCACTAATGTCAGAGTCGGGTCACCACCACTAATGTTAGAGTCGGGTCACCACCACTAATGTTAGAGTCGAGTCAAACAGCACAAATGTTGGAGTCGGTTCACCACCACCAATGTTAGAGTCGGGTCAGCACCACTAATGTTAGAGTCGGGTCATCACCACTAATGTTAGAGTCGGGTCACCATCACTAATGCTATAGTCGTGTCACCACCACGAACGTCAGAGCAGGTCACCACCACTAATGTCAGAGTCGGGTCACCTCCACTAATGTTAGAGTCGGGTCACCAGCACTAATGTCAGAATCGGGTCACCACCACTAATTGTGGAGTCGGGTCACCACCACTAATGTTAGAGCCGGGTCACCACCACTAATGTTAGTGTCGGTTCATCACCACTAATGTCAGAGTCGCGTCACCACGACTAATTTTAGAGTCGGGTCACCACCACTAATGTCAGAGTCGTGTCACCACCACTAATGTTAGAGTCGGGTCACCACCACTAATGTTACAGTCGGGTCACCACCACTAATGTTAGAGTCGGGTCAACACAACTAATGTCAGAGTCGGGTCACCACCACTAATGTCATAGTCAGGTCACCACCACTAATGTCACAGTCGGGTCACCTCCGCTAATGTTAGAGTCGGCTCACCAGCACTAATGTCAGAGTCGGGTCACCACCACTAATTGTAGAGTCGGGTCACCACCACTAATGTTAGAGCCGCGTCACCACCACGAATGTTAGTGTCGGTTCACCACCACTAATGTCAGAGTCGGGTCACCACCACTAATTTTAGAGTCGGGTAACCACCACTAATGTCAGAGTCTTGTCACCACCACTAATGATATGGTCGGTTCACCACCACTCATGTTAGAGTCGGGTCACCACCACTAATGTCAGAGTCGTGTCACCACCACGAATGTTAGATTCGGGTCACCACCCCTAATGTCAGAGTCGGGTCACCACCAGTAATGTCAGAGTCGGGTCACCACCACTCATGTTAGAGTCGGATCAGCACCATTAATGTTAGAGTCGGGTCAGCACCACGAAGGAGAGAGTCGGTTCACCACCACTCATGTTAGACTCGGATCATCACCACTAATGACAGAGTCGGGTCACCACCAATAATGTGAGAGTCGGGTCAACACCACTTATGTTAGAGTCGCATCACCACCACTAATGTCAGTGTTGGGTTACCACCGCTAATGACAGAGTCGGGTCACCACCAATAATGTGAGAGTCGGGTCAACACCACTTATGTTAGAGTCGCATCACCACCACTAATGTCAGTGTCGGGTTACCACCACTAATGTCAGAGTCGGGTCACCACCACTAATTTTAGAGTCGGGTCACCACCACTAAAGTTAGAGTCGGGTCACCAGCACTAATGTTAGAGAAGGGTCACCACCACTAATGTTAGAGTGGGGTCACCACCACTAATGTCAGAGTCGGGTCACCACCACTAATGTTAGAGTCGGGTCACCACCACTAATGTCAGAGTCGGGTCACCACCACGTATGTTAGAGTCGGTTCACCTCCACTAATATTAGAGTCGGGTCACCACCACTAATGTCAGAGTCGGGTCACCAACACTAATGTTAGAATCGTGTCACCACCACTAATGTCAGAGTCGGGTCACCACCACTAACGTTCGAGTCGGGTCACCACCACGAATGTTAGAGTCGGGTCACCACCACTAATGTTAGAGTCGGGTTACCACCAATAATTTTAGAGTCGGGTCACCACCACTAATGTCAGAGTCGGGTCACCACCACTAATGTCAGAGTCGGGTCACCACCACTAATGTTAGAGTCGGGTCACCACCACTAATGTCAGATTCGGGTCACCACCACTAATGTCAGAATCGGGTCACCACCACTAATGTCAGAGTTGTGTCACCACCACTAATGTTAGAGTCGGGTCACCACCACTAATGTTAGAGTCGGGTCACCACCACTAATGTTACAGTCGCGTCACCACCACTAATGTTAGAGTCGGGTCAACGCAACTAATGTCAGAGTCGGGTCACCACCACTAATGTCAGGGTCAGGTCACCACCACTAATGTCATAGTCGGGTCACCTCCACTAATGTTAGATTCTGGTCACCAACACTAATGTTAGAGTCGGGTCACCACCACTAATGTCAGAGTCGGGTCACCACCACTAATGTCAGAGTCGGGTCACCACCACTAACGTTCGAGTCGGGTCACCACCACGAATGTTAGAGTCAGGTCACCACCACGAATGTTAGAGTCGGGTTACCACCACTAATTTTAGAGTCGGGTCACCACCACTAATGTCAGAGTCGGGTCACTACCACTCATGTCAGAGTCGGGTCACCACCACTAATGTTACAGTCGGGTCACCACCACTAATGTCAGATTCGGGTCACCACCACTAATGTCAGAGTCGGGTCACCACCACTAATGTCAGAGTCGTGTCACCACAACTAATGTTAGAGTCGGGTCACCACCACTAATGTTAGAGTCGGGTCACCACCACTAATGTTACAGTCGCGTCACTACTACTAATGTTAGAGTCGGGTCAGCACAACTAATGTCAGATTCGGGTCACCACCACTAATGTGAGGGTCAGGTCACCACCACTAATGTCATAGTCGGGTCACCTCCACTAATGTTAGATTCTGGTCACCAGCACTAATGTCAGAGTCGGGTCACCACCACTAATTGCAGAGTCGGGTCACCACCACAAATGTTAGAGCCGGGTCACCACCACTAATGTTAGTGTCGGTTCACCACGACTAACGTCAGAGTCGGGTCACCACCACAAATTTTAGAGTCGGGTCACCACCACTATGTCAGAGTCGTGTCACCACCACTAATGTTAGAGTCGGGTCACCACCACTAATGTCTGAGTGCGGTCACCACCATTAATGTTAGAGTCGTGTCACCACCTCTAATGATAGGGTCGGTTCACCACCACTAATGTTAAAGTCGGGTCACCACCACTATTGTCAGAGTCGGGTCACCACCACTAATGTTAGATTCGGGTCACCCCCCCTAATGTCAGAGTCGGGTCACCACCACTAATGTCAGAGTCGGATCACCACCACTAATGTTAGAGTCGGGTCAGCACCATTAATGTTAGAGTCGGGTCACCACCACTAATGATAGAGTCGGTTCACTACCACTCATGTTCGAGTCGGATCACCACCACTAATGTAAGAGAAGGGTCACCAGCACACATGTTAGAGGACTGTCACCAGCACTAATGTTAGAGTCGGGTCACCACCACTAATGTCAGAGTCGGGTAACCAACACTAATGTTAGAGTCGGGTCACCACCACTAATGTCAGAGTCGAGTCACCACCACTAACGTTAGAGTCGGGTCACCACCACGAATATTAGAGTCGGGTCACCACCACTAATGTTAGAGTCGGGTTACCACCACTTATTTTCGAGTCGGGTCACCACCACTAATGTTAGAGCCGGGTCACCACCAATAATGTGAGAGTCGGTTCCACACCACTTATGTTAGAGTCGCATCACCACCACTAATGTCAGTGTCGGGTTACCACCACTAATGTTAGAGTCGGGTCACCACCACTAATGTTACAGTCGGGTCACCACCACTAATGTTAGAGTCGGGTCAACACAACTAATGTCAGAGTCGGATCACCACCACTAATGTCAGAGTCAGGTCACCACCACTCATGTCAGAGTCGGGTCACCTCCGCTAATGTTAGAGTCGGGTCACCAGCACTAATGTCAGAGTCGGGTCACCACCACTAATTTTAGAGTCGGGTCACCACCACTAATGTCAGAGTCGTGTCACCACCACTAATGATAGGGTCGGTTCACCACCACTCATGTTAGAGTCGGGTCACCACCACTAATGTCAGAGTCGCGTCACCACCACTAATGTTAGATTCGGGTCACCACCCCTAATATCAGAGTCGGGTCACCACCACTAATGTCAGAGTCGGGTCACCACCACTAATGTGAGAGTCGGGTCAGCACGATTAATGTTAGAGTCGGGTCACCACCACGAACGATAGAGTTGATTCACCACCACTCATGTTAGAGTCGGATCACCACCACTAATGTTAGAGAATGGTCACCAGCACACGTGTTAGAGGACTGTCACCAGCACTTATGATAGAGTTGGGTCACCACCTCTTATGTAAGAGTCGGGTCACCACCACTAATTTTAGAGTTGGTTCACCACCACTTATGTAAGAGTCGGGTCAACACCACGAAAGTTAGAGGCGGGTCACCACCACTAATGTCAGAGTCGGGTCACCACCACTAATGACAGAGTCGGGCCACCACCAATAATGTGAGAGTTGGGTCACCAGCACTGATGTAAGAGTCGGGTCACCACCACTAATTTTAGAGTCGGTTCACCACCACTTATGTTAGAGTCGCATCACCACCACTAATGTCAGTGTCGGGTTACCACCACTAATGTCAGAGTCGGGTCACCACCACTAATTTTAGAGTCGGGTCACCACCACTAAAGTTAGAGTCGGGTCACCAGCACTAATGTTAGAGAAGGGTCACCACCACTAATGTTAGATTCGGGTCACCACCCCTAATGTCAGAGTCGGGTCACCACCACTAATGTCAGAGTCGGGTCACCACCACTAATGTTAGAGTCGGGTCAGCACCATTAATGTTAGAGTCGGGTCACCAGCACACATGTTAGAGGGCTGTCACCAGCACTAATGTTAGAGTCGGGTCACCACCACTAATGTCAGAGTCGGGTAACCAACACTAATGTTAGAGTCGAGTCACCACCACTAACGTGTCACCACCACGAATATCAGAGCCGGGTCACCACCACTAATGTTAGAGCCTGGTCACCACCAATAATGTGAGAGTCGCATCACCAGCACTAATGTCAGTGTCGGGTTACCACCACTCATGTCGGAGTCGGGTTACCACCACTAATTTTAAAGTCGGGTCACCAGCACTAATGTCAGAGTCGGGTCACCACCACTAATTGTAGAGTCGGGTCACCACCACTAATGTTAGAGCCGGGTCACCACCACTAATGTTAGTGTCGGTTCACCACCACTAATGTCAGAGTCGGGTCACCACCACTAATGTTACAGTCGCGTCACCACCACTAATGCTAGAGTCGGGTCAGCACAACTAATGTCAGATTCGGGTCACCACCACTAATGTGAGGGTCAGGTCACCACCACTAATGTCATAGTCGGGTCACCTCCACTAATGTTAGATTCTGGTCACCAGCACTAATGTCAGAGTCGGGTCACCACCACTAATTGTAGAGTCGGGTCACCACCACAAATGTTAGAGCCGGGGCACCACCACTAATGTTAGTGTCGGTTCACCACGACTAACGTCAGAGTCGGGTCACCACCACAAATTTTAGAGTCGGGTCACCACCACTATATCAGAGTCGTGTCAGCACCACTAATGTTAGAGTCGGGTCACCACCACTAATGTCTGAGTCCGGTCACCACCATTAATGTTAGAGTCGTGTCACCACCTCTAATGATAGGGTCGGTTCACCACCACTCATGTTAGAGTCGGGTCACCACCACTATTGTCAGAGTCGGGTCACCACCACTAATGTTAGATTCGGGTCACCCCCCCTAATGTCAGAGTCGGGTCACCACCACTAATGTCAGAGTCGGGTCACCACCACTAATGTTAGAGTCGGGTCAGCACCATTAATGTTAGAGTCCGGTCACCACCACTAATGATAGAGTCGGTTCACCACCACTCCTGTTCGAGACGGATCACCACCACTAATGTAAGAGAAGGGTCACCAGCACACATGTTAGAGGACTGTCACCAGCACTAATGTTAAAGTCGGGTCACCACCACTAATGTCAGAGTCGGGTAACCAACACTAATGTTAGAGTCGGGTCACCACCACTAATGTCAGAGTCGAGTCACCACCACTAACGTTAGAGTCGGGTCACCACCACGAATATTAGAGTCGGGTCACCACCACTAATGTTAGAGTCGGGTTACCACCACTTATTTTAGAGTCGGGTCACCACCACTAATGTTAGAGCCGGGTCACCACCAATAATGTGAGAGTCGGGTCAACACCACTTATGTTAGAGTCGCATCACCACCACTAATGTCAGTGTCGGGTTACCACCACTAATGTTAGAGTCGGGTCACCACCACTAATGTTACAGTCGGGTCACCACCACTAATGTTAGAGTCGGGTCAACACAACTAATGTCAGAGTCGGATCACCACCACTAATGTCAGAGTCAGGTCACCACCACTAATGTCAGAGTCGGGTCACCTCCGCTAATGTTAGAGTCGGGTCACCAGCACTAATGTCAGAGTCGGGTCACCACCACTAATTTTAGAGTCGGGTCACCACCACTAATGTCAGAGTCGTCTCACCACCACTAATGATAGGGTCGGTTCACCACCACTCATGTTAGAGTCGGGTCACCAGCACTATTGTCAGAGTCGGGTCACCACCACTAATGTTAGATTCGGGTCACCACCCCTAATATCAGAGTCGGGTCACCACCACTAATGTCAGAGTCGGGTCACCACCACTAATGTTAGAGTCGGGTCAGCACCATTAATGTTAGAGTCGGGTCACCACCACGAACGATAGAGTCGGTTCTCCACCACTCAAGTTAGAGTCGGATCACCACCACTAATGTTAGAGAATGGTCACCAGCACACGTGTTAGAGGACTGTCACCAGCACTAATGTCAGATTCGGGTCACCACCCCTAATATCAGAGTCGGGTCACCACCACTAATGTCAGAGTCGGGTCACCACCACTAATGTGAGAGTCGGGTCAGCACGATTAATGTTAGAGTCGGGTCACCACCACGAACGATAGAGTTGATTCACCACCACTCATGTTAGAGTCGGATCACCACCACTAATGTTAGAGAATGGTCACCAGCACACGTGTTAGAGGACTGTCACCAGCACTTATGATAGAGTTGGGTCACCACCTCTTATGTAAGAGTCGGGTCACCACCACTAATTTTAGAGTTGGTTCACCACCACTTATGTAAGAGTCGGGTCAACACCACGAAAGTTAGAGGCGGGTCACCACCACTAATGTCAGAGTCGGGTCACCACCACTAATGACAGAGTCGGGTCACCACCAATAATGTGAGAGTTGGGTCACCAGCACTGATGTAAGAGTCGGGTCACCACCACTAATTTTAGAGTCGGTTCACCACCACTTATGTTAGAGTCGCATCACCACCACTAATGTCAGTGTCGGGTTACCACCACTAATGTCAGAGTCGGGTCACCACCACTAATTTTAGAGTCGGGTCACCACCACTAAAGTTAGAGTCGGGTCACCAGCACTAATGTTAGAGAAGGGTCACCACCACTAATGTTAGATTCGGGTCACCACCCCTAATGTCAGAGTCGGGTCACCACCACTAATGTCAGAGTCGGGTCACCACCACTAATGTTAGAGTCGGGTCAGCACCATTAATGTTAGAGTCGGGTCACCAGCACACATGTTAGAGGGCTGTCACCAGCACTAATGTTAGAGTCGGGTCACCACCACTAATGTCAGAGTCGGGTAACCAACACTAATGTTAGAGTCGAGTCACCACCACTAACGTGTCACCACCACGAATATCAGAGCCGGGTCACCACCACTAATGTTAGAGCCTGGTCACCACCAATAATGTGAGAGTCGCATCACCAGCACTAATGTCAGTGTCGGGTTACCACCACTCATGTCGGAGTCGGGTTACCACCACTAATTTTAAAGTCGGGTCACCAGCACTAATGTCAGAGTCGGGTCACCACCACTAATTGTAGAGTCGGGTCACCACCACTAATGTTAGAGCCGGGTCACCACCACTAATGTTAGTGTCGGTTCACCACCACTAATGTCAGAGTCGGGTCACCACCACTAATGTTACAGTCGCGTCACCACCACTAATGCTAGAGTCGGGTCAGCACAACTAATGTCAGATTCGGGTCACCACCACTAATGTGAGGGTCAGGTCACCACCACTAATGTCATAGTCGGGTCACCTCCACTAATGTTAGATTCTGGTCACCAGCACTAATGTCAGAGTCGGGTCACCACCACTAATTGTAGAGTCGGGTCACCACCACAAATGTTAGAGCCGGGGCACCACCACTAATGTTAGTGTCGGTTCACCACGACTAACGTCAGAGTCGGGTCACCACCACAAATTTTAGAGTCGGGTCACCACCACTATATCAGAGTCGTGTCAGCACCACTAATGTTAGAGTCGGGTCACCACCACTAATGTCTGAGTCCGGTCACCACCATTAATGTTAGAGTCGTGTCACCACCTCTAATGATAGGGTCGGTTCACCACCACTCATGTTAGAGTCGGGTCACCACCACTATTGTCAGAGTCGGGTCACCACCACTAATGTTAGATTCGGGTCACCCCCCCTAATGTCAGAGTCGGGTCACCACCACTAATGTCAGAGTCGGGTCACCACCACTAATGTTAGAGTCGGGTCAGCACCATTAATGTTAGAGTCGGGTCACCACCACTAATGATAGAGTCGGTTCACCACCACTCCTGTTCGAGACGGATCACCACCACTAATGTAAGAGAAGGGTCACCAGCACACATGTTAGAGGACTGTCACCAGCACTAATGTTAAAGTCGGGTCACCACCACTAATGTCAGAGTCGGGTAACCAACACTAATGTTAGAGTCGGGTCACCACCACTAATGTCAGAGTCGAGTCACCACCACTAACGTTAGAGTCGGGTCACCACCACGAATATTAGAGTCGGGTCACCACCACTAATGTTAGAGTCGGGTTACCACCACTTATTTTAGAGTCGGGTCACCACCACTAATGTTAGAGCCGGGTCACCACCAATAATGTGAGAGTCGGGTCAACACCACTTATGTTAGAGTCGCATCACCACCACTAATGTCAGTGTCGGGTTACCACCACTAATGTTAGAGTCGGGTCACCACCACTAATGTTACAGTCGGGTCACCACCACTAATGTTAGAGTCGGGTCAACACAACTAATGTCAGAGTCGGATCACCACCACTAATGTCAGAGTCAGGTCACCACCACTAATGTCAGAGTCGGGTCACCTCCGCTAATGTTAGAGTCGGGTCACCAGCACTAATGTCAGAGTCGGGTCACCACCACTAATTTTAGAGTCGGGTCACCACCACTAATGTCAGAGTCGTCTCACCACCACTAATGATAGGGTCGGTTCACCACCACTCATGTTAGAGTCGGGTCACCAGCACTATTGTCAGAGTCGGGTCACCACCACTAATGTTAGATTCGGGTCACCACCCCTAATATCAGAGTCGGGTCACCACCACTAATGTCAGAGTCGGGTCACCACCACTAATGTTAGAGTCGGGTCAGCACCATTAATGTTAGAGTCGGGTCACCACCACGAACGATAGAGTCGGTTCTCCACCACTCAAGTTAGAGTCGGATCACCACCACTAATGTTAGAGAATGGTCACCAGCACACGTGTTAGAGGACTGTCACCAGCACTAATGATAGAGTTGGGTCACCACCTCTTATGTAAGAGTCGGGTCACCACCACTAATTTTAGAGTCGGGTCACCACCACTTATGTAAGAGTCGGGTCAACACCACTAAAGTTAGAGGCGGGTCACCACCACTAATGTCAGAGTCGGGTCACCAACACTAATGACAGAGTCGGGTCACCACCACTAATGTCAGAGTCAGGTCACCACCACTCATGTCAGAGTCGGGTCACCTCCGCTAATGTTAGAGTCGGGTCACCAGCACTAATGTCAGAGTCGGGTCACCACCACTAATTTTAGAGTCGGGTCACCACCACTAATGTCAGAGTCGTGTCACCACCACTAATGATAGGGTCGGTTCACCACCACTCATGTTAGAGTCGGGTCACCACCACTAATGTCAGAGTCGCGTCACCACCACTAATGTTAGATTCGGGTCACCACCCCTAATATCAGAGTCGGGTCACCACCACTAATGTCAGAGTCGGGTCACCACCACTAATGTGAGAGTCGGGTCAGCACGATTAATGTTAGAGTCGGGTCACCACCACGAACGATAGAGTTGATTCACCACCACTCATGTTAGAGTCGGATCACCACCACTAATGTTAGAGAATGGTCACCAGCACACGTGTTAGAGGACTGTCACCAGCACTTATGATAGAGTTGGGTCACCACCTCTTATGTAAGAGTCGGGTCACCACCACTAATTTTAGAGTTGGTTCACCACCACTTATGTAAGAGTCGGGTCAACACCACGAAAGTTAGAGGCGGGTCACCACCACTAATGTCAGAGTCGGGTCACCACCACTAATGACAGAGTCGGGTCACCACCAATAATGTGAGAGTTGGGTCACCAGCACTGATGTAAGAGTCGGGTCACCACCACTAATTTTAGAGTCGGTTCACCACCACTTATGTTAGAGTCGCATCACCACCACTAATGTCAGTGTCGGGTTACCACCACTAATGTCAGAGTCGGGTCACCACCACTAATTTTAGAGTCGGGTCACCACCACTAAAGTTAGAGTCGGGTCACCAGCACTAATGTTAGAGAAGGGTCACCACCACTAATGTTAGATTCGGGTCACCACCCCTAATGTCAGAGTCGGGTCACCACCACTAATGTCAGAGTCGGGTCACCACCACTAATGTTAGGGTCGGGTCAGCACCATTAATGTTAGAGTCGGGTCACCAGCACACATGTTAGAGGGCTGTCACCAGCACTAATGTTAGAGTCGGGTCACCACCACTAATGTCAGAGTCGGGTAACCAACACTAATGTTAGAGTCGAGTCACCACCACTAACGTGTCACCACCACGAATATCAGAGCCGGGTCACCACCACTAATGTTAGAGCCTGGTCACCACCAATAATGTGAGAGTCGCATCACCAGCACTAATGTCAGTGTCGGGTTACCACCACTCATGTCGGAGTCGGGTTACCACCACTAATTTTAAAGTCGGGTCACCAGCACTAATGTCAGATTCGGGTCACCACCACTAATTGTAGAGTCGGGTCACCACCACTAATGTTAGAGCCGGGTCACCACCACTAATGTTAGTGTCGGTTCACCACCACTAATGTCAGAGTCGGGTCACCACCACTAATGTTACAGTCGCGTCACCACCACTAATGCTAGAGTCGGGTCAGCACAACTAATGTCAGATTCGGGTCACCACCACTAATGTGAGGGTCAGGTCACCACCACTAATGTCATAGTCGGGTCACCTCCACTAATGTTAGATTCTGGTCACCAGCACTAATGTCAGAGTCGGGTCACCACCACTAATTGTAGAGTCGGGTCACCACCACAAATGTTAGAGCCGGGGCACCACCACTAATGTTAGTGTCGGTTCACCACGACTAACGTCAGAGTCGGGTCACCACCACAAATTTTAGAGTCGGGTCACCACCACTATATCAGAGTCGTGTCAGCACCACTAATGTTAGAGTCGGGTCACCACCACTAATGTCTGAGTCCGGTCACCACCATTAATGTTAGAGTCGTGTCACCACCTCTAATGATAGGGTCGGTTCACCACCACTCATGTTAGAGTCGGGTCACCACCACTATTGTCAGAGTCGGGTCACCACCACTAATGTTAGATTCGGGTCACCCCCCCTAATGTCAGAGTCGGGTCACCACCACTAATGTCAGAGTCGGGTCACCACCACTAATGTTAGAGTCGGGTCAGCACCATTAATGTTAGAGTCGGGTCACCACCACTAATGATAGAGTCGGTTCACCACCACTCCTGTTCGAGACGGATCACCACCACTAATGTAAGAGAAGGGTCACCAGCACACATGTTAGAGGACTGTCACCAGCACTAATGTTAAAGTCGGGTCACCACCACTAATGTCAGAGTCGGGTAACCAACACTAATGTTAGAGTCGGGTCACCACCACTAATGTCAGAGTCGAGTCACCACCACTAACGTTAGAGTCGGGTCACCACCACGAATATTAGAGTCGGGTCACCACCACTAATGTTAGAGTCGGGTTACCACCACTTATTTTAGAGTCGGGTCACCACCACTAATGTTAGAGCCGGGTCACCACCAATAATGTGAGAGTCGGGTCAACACCACTTATGTTAGAGTCGCATCACCACCACTAATGTCAGTGTCGGGTTACCACCACTAATGTTAGAGTCGGGTCACCACCACTAATGTTACAGTCGGGTCACCACCACTAATGTTAGAGTCGGGTCAACACAACTAATGTCAGAGTCGGATCACCACCACTAATGTCAGAGTCAGGTCACCACCACTAATGTCAGAGTCGGGTCACCTCCGCTAATGTTAGAGTCGGGTCACCAGCACTAATGTCAGAGTCGGGTCACCACCACTAATTTTAGAGTCGGGTCACCACCACTAATGTCAGAGTCGTCTCACCACCACTAATGATAGGGTCGGTTCACCACCACTCATGTTAGAGTCGGGTCACCAGCACTATTGTCAGAGTCGGGTCACCACCACTAATGTTAGATTCGGGTCACCACCCCTAATATCAGAGTCGGGTCACCACCACTAATGTCAGAGTCGGGTCACCACCACTAATGTTAGAGTCGGGTCAGCACCATTAATGTTAGAGTCGGGTCACCACCACGAACGATAGAGTCGGTTCTCCACCACTCAAGTTAGAGTCGGATCACCACCACTAATGTTAGAGAATGGTCACCAGCACACGTGTTAGAGGACTGTCACCAGCACTAATGATAGAGTTGGGTCACCACCTCTTATGTAAGAGTCGGGTCACCACCACTAATTTTAGAGTCGGGTCACCACCACTTATGTAAGAGTCGGGTCAACACCACTAAAGTTAGAGGCGGGTCACCACCACTAATGTCAGAGTCGGGTCACCAACACTAATGACAGAGTCGGGTCACCACCAATAATGTGAGAGTCGGGTCAACACCACTTATGTTAGAGTCGCATCACCACCACTAATGTCAGTGTCGGGTTACCACCACTAATGTCAGAGTCGGGTCACCACCACTAATTTTAGAGTCGGGTCACCACCACTAAAGTTAGAGTCGGGTCACCAGCACTAATGTTAGAGAAGGGTCACCACCACTAATGTTAGATTCGGGTCACCACCCCTAATGTCAGAGTCGGGTCACCACCACTAATGTCAGAGTCGGGTCACCACCACTAATGTTAGAGTCGGGTCAGCACCATTAATGTTAGAGTCGGGTCACCACCACGAATGAGAGAGTCGGTTCACCACCACTCATGTTAGAGTCGGATCACCACCACTAATGTTAGAGATGGGTCACCAGCACACATGTTAGAGGACTGTCACCAGCACTAATGTTAGAGTCGGGTCACCACCACTAATGTCAGAGTCGGGTAACCAACACTAATGTTAGAGTCGGGTCACCACCACTAATATCAGAGTCGATTCACCACCACTAACGGGTCACCACCACAAATATCAGAGTCGGGTCACCACCACTAATGTTAGAGCCTGGTCACCACCAATAATGTGAGATGCGGGTCAACACCACTTATGTTAGAGTCGCATCACCAGCACTAATGTCAGTGTCGGGTTACCACCACTCATGTCGGAGTCGGGTTACCACCACTAATTTTAAAACCGGGTCACCAGCACTAATGTCAGAGTCGGGTCACCACCACTAATTGTAGAGTCGGGTCACCACCACTAATGTTAGAGCCGGGTCACCACCACTAATGTTAGTGTCGGTTCACCACCACTAATGTCAGAGTCGGGTCACCACCACTAATTTTAGAGTCGTGTCACCACCACTAATGTCAGAGTCGTGTCACCACCACTAATGTTAGAGTCGGGTCACCACCACTAATGTCAGAGTCGGGTCACCACCATTAATGTTAGAGTCGTGTCACCACCACTAATGATAGGGTCGGTTCACCACCACTCATGTTAGAGTCGGGTCACCACCACTAATGTCAGAGTCGGGTCACCACCACTAATGTTAGATTCGGGTCACCACCACTAATGTCAGAGTCGGGTCACCAAAACTAATGTCAGAGTCGGGTCACCATCACTAATGTTAGAGTCGGGTCAGCACCATTAATGTTAGAGTCGGGTCACCACCACTAATGATAGAGTCGGTTCACCACCACTCATGTTAGAGTCGGGTCACCACCACTAATGTTAGAGAAGGGTCACCAGCACAAATGTTAGAGGACTGTCACCAGCACTAATGTTGGAGTCGGGTCACCACCTCTTATGTAAGCGTCGGGTCACCACCACTAATGTTATGGTCGGGTCACCACCACTTGTGTAAGAGTCGGGTCAACACCACTAATGTTAGAGTCGGGTCACCACCACTAATGTCAGAGTCGGGTCAGCAGCACACATGTTAGATTCGGGTCACCACCACTAATGTTAGAGTCGGGTCACCACCACTAATGTCAGAGTCGGGTCACCACCACTAATGACAGAGTCGGGTCACCACCAATAATGTGAGAGTCGGGTCAACACCACTTATGTTAGAGTCGCATCACCAGCACTAATGTCAGTGTCGGGTTACCACCACTCATGTCGGAGTCGGGTTACCACCACTAATTTTAAAGTCGGGTCACCAGCACTAATGTCAGAGTCGGGTCACCACCACTAATTGTAGAGTCGGGTCACCACCACTAATGTTAGAGCCGGGTCACCACCACTAATGTTAGTGTCGGTTCACCACCACTAATGTCAGAGTCGGGTCAACACCACTAATTTTAGAGTCGGGTCACCACCACTAATGTCAGAGTCGTGTCACCACCACTAATGTTAGAGTCGGGTCACCACCACTAATGTCAGAGTCGGGTCACCACCATTAATGTTAGAGTCGTGTCACCACCACTAATGATAGGGTCGGTTCACCACCACTCATGTTAGAGTCGGGTCACCACCACTAATGTCAGAGTCGGGTCACCACCACTAATGTTAGATTCGGGTCACCACCACTAATGTCAGAGTCGGGTCACCACCACTAATGTCAGAGTCGGGTCACCATCACTAATGTTAGAGTCGGGTCAGCACCATTAATGTTAGAGTCGGGTCACCACCACTAATGATAGAGTCGGTTCACCACCACTCATGTTAGAGTCGGGTCACCACCACTAATGTTAGAGAAGGGTCACCAGCAAAAATGTTAGAGGACTGTCACCAGCACTAATGTTGGAGTCGGGTCACCACCTCTTATGTAAGAGTCGGGTCACCACCACTAATGTTATAGTCGGGTCACCACCACTTGTGTAAGAGTCGGGTCAACACCACTAATGTTAGAGTCGGGTCACCACCACTAATGTCAGAGTCGGGTCAGCAGCACACATGTTAGATTCGGGTCACCACCACTAATGTTAGAGTCGGGTCACCACCACTAATGTCAGAGTCGGGTCACCACCACTAATGACAGAGTCGGGTCACCACCAATAATGTGAGAGTCGGGTCAACACCACTTATGTTAGAGTCGCATCACCAGCACTAATGTCAGTGTCGGGTTACCACCACTCATGTCGGAGTCGGGTTACCACCACTAATTTTAAAGTCGGGTCACCAGCACTAATGTCAGAGTCGGGTCACCACCACTAATTGTAGAGTCGGGTCACCACCACTAATGTTAGAGCCGGGTCACCACCACTAATGTTAGTGTCGGTTCACCACCACTAATGTCAGAGTCGGGTCACCACCACTAATTTTAGAGTCGGGTCACCACCACTAATGTCAGTGTCGTGTCACCACCACTAATGTTAGAGTCGGGTCACCACCACTAATGTCAGAGTCGGGTCACCACCATTAATGTTAGAGTCGTGTCACCACCACTAATGATAGGGTCGGTTCACCACCACTCATGTTAGAGTCGGGTCACCACCACTAATGTCAGAGTCGGGTCACCACCACTAATGTTAGATTCGGGTCACCACCACTAATGTCAGAGTCGGGTCACCACCACTAATGTCAGAGTCGGGTCACCATCACTAATGTTAGAGTCGGGTCAGCACCATTAATGTTAGAGTCGGGTCACCACCACTAATGATAGAGTCGGTTCACCACCACTCATGTTAGAGTCGGGTCACCACCACTAATGTTAGAGAAGGGTCACCAGCAAAAATGTTAGAGGACTGTCACCAGCACTAATGTTGGAGTCGGGTCACCACCTCTTATGTAAGAGTCGGGTCACCACCACTAATGTTATAGTCGGGTCACCACCACTTGTGTAAGAGTCGGGTCAACACCACTAATGTTAGTGTCGGGTCACCACCACTAATGTCAGAGTCGGGTCAGTAGCACACATGTTAGATTCGGGTCACCACCACTAATGTCAGAGTCGGGTCACCACCACTAATGACAGAGTCGGGTCACCACCAATAATGTGAGAGTCGGGTCAACACCACTTATGTTAGAGTCGCGTCACCACCACTAATGTCAGTGTCGGGTTACCACCACCAATGTCAGAGTCGGGTCACCACCACTAATTTTAGAGTCGGATCACCACCACTAAAGTTAGAGTCGCGTCACCAGCACTAATGTTAGAGACGGGTCACCACCACTAATGATAGAGTCGGGTCACCACCACTAATGTTAGAGAAGGGTCACCAGCACAAATGTTAGAGAAGCGTCACCACCACTAATGTTGGAGTCGGGTCACAACCAGTAATGTTCGAGTCGAGTTACCACCAGTAATTATAGAGTCGGGTCACCACCAGTAATGTTAGAGATGTGTCACCACCACTAATGATAGAGTCGGGTCACCACAACTATTGTCAGAGTCGGGTCACCACCACTAATGTCAGAGTCAGGTCACCACCACTAATGTTAGAGAAGGATCACCACCATTAATGTTAGAATCGGGTCACCACCACTAATGTTAGAGTCGGGTCACCGCTACTAATGTTAGAGGCGGGTCACCAGCACAAATGTTAGAGTCACTTCACTACCACAAATATTAGAGTCGGGTCACCACCACTAATGTTGGAGTCGGTTCACCACCACTAATGTTAGAGAAGAGTCACCACCACTAATGTTAGAGTCGTGTCAACACCACTAATGTCAGAGTCGGCTCACCACCACTAATGTTAGAGTCGGATCACCTCCACTAATGTTAGAGTCGGGTCACCACCACTAATTTTAGAGTCGGGTCACCACCACTAATGTTAGAGAAGGGTCACCACCACTAATGTTAGAGTCGGGTCACCAGCACTAATGTTAGAGTCGGGTCACCACCACTAATGTTAGAGACTGGTCACCACCAGTAATGTTAGAGAAGGGTCACCACCACTAATGTTAGAGTCGGGTCACCACCACTAATGTTAGAGTCGGGTCCCCACCACTAATGTGAGAGAAGTGTCACCACCACTAATGTTAGAGGCGGGTCACCAGCACTAATGTTAGAGTCGGGTCACCAGCACTAATGTTAGAGTCTGGTCACCACCAGTAATGTTAGAGAAGGGTCACCACCATTAATGTTAGAGAAGGGTCACCACCACTAATGTCAGAGTCGGGTCACCACCACTAATGTTAGAGTCGGGTCACCACCGGTAATGTTAGAGTCGGGTCACCCCCACTAATGTTAGAGAAGAGTCACCACCACTAATGTCAGAGTCGGGTCACGACCACTAATGTTAGAGTTGGGTCAACACCACTAATGTTAGAGTTGGGTCACCACCACTAATGTCAGAGTCGGGTCACCACCAATAATGTTCGAGATGGGTCACCACCACGCATGTTGGGTCGGGTCACCTCCATTAATGTCAGGGTCTGGTCACCCCCACTAATGTCAGAGTCGGGCCTCCACCACTAATGTTAGAGTCGGGTCACCACCACTAATGTCAGAGACGGGTCACCACCACTAATGTTAGAGTCGGGTCACCTCCACTAATGTTAGATTCGGGTCACCAGCACAAATGTTAGATTCGGGTCACCACCACTAATGTCAGAGTCGGGTCACCACCACTAACGTTAGAGTCGGGTCACCACCACTAACGTTGGAGTCGGGTCACCACAACTAATGTTAGAGTCGGGTCACCACCACTAATGTTAGAGAAGGGTCACCACAACTAATGTTAGTGTCGGGTCACCAGCACAATGTTCGAGTCGGGTCACCACCACTACTGTTAGTGTCGGGTCACCACCACTAATGTCAGAGTCGGGTCACCACCACTAATGTTAGAGTCGGGTCACCACCAGTAATGTTAGAGCAGGGTCACCACCACTAATGTTAGAGAAGGGTCACCACCACTAATGTTAGAGAAGGGTCACCACCACTAATGTTAGAGTCGGGTCACCACCACTAATGTTAGAGAAGGGTCACCACCACTAATGTTAGAGTCGGGTCCCCACCACTAATGTCAGAGTCGGGTCACCACCACTAATGTCAGAGTCAGGTCACCGCCACTAATGTTAGAGTCGGGTCTCCACCACTAATGTAAGATTCGGGTCACCACCACAAATGTTAGAGTCGCGTCACCTCCACAAATGTCAGAGTCGGGTCACCACCACTAATGTTAGAGTCGGGACACCTCCACTAATGTCAGAATCGGGTCACCACCACTAATGTCAGAGTCGGGTCACCACCACTAATGTTTGATTCGGGTCACCACCACGAATGTTAGAGTATCGTCACCTCCACTCATGTCAGTGTCGGTCACCACCACTAATTTCAGAGTCGGGTCACCACCATTAATGTTAGAGTCGGGTCACCTCCACTAATGTTAGAGTCGGGTCACCACCACTAATGTTAGAGAAGGGTCACCACCACTAATGTTTGAGAAGGGTCACCACCACTAATGTTAGAGAAGGGTCACCGCCACTAATTTCAGAGTCGGGTCACCACCACTAATGTTGGAGTGTGGTCACCTCCACTAATGTTAGAATCGGGTCACCACCACTAATGTTAGAGTCGGGTCACCACCACTAATGTCAGAGTCGTGTCACCACCACTAATGTCAGAGTCGGGTCCCCACCACTAATGTTAGGGTCGGGTCACCACCACTAATATCAGAGTCGGGTCACCACCACAAATGTTAGAGTCGGGTCACCACCACTAATGTTAGAGTCGGGTTACCACCACTAATGTTAGAGTCGGATCACCACCATTAATGTTAGTGTCACGTCACCACCACTAATGTCAGAGTCGGGTCACCAGCACTAATGTTAGAGCCGGGTCACCACCTCTAATGTTAGAGTTGGGTCACCACCACTAAAGTCAGAGTCGGGTCACCACCACTAATGTCAGAGTCGGGTCACCACCACTAATGTTAGAGAAGGGTCACCACCATTAGTGTTAGAATCGGGTCACCACCACTAATGTTAGAGTCGGGTCACCGCTACTAATGTTAGAGTTTGGTCACCAGCACAAATGTTAGAATCACGTCACTACCACTAATATTAGAGTCGGGTCACCACCACTAATGTTAGAGTCGGTTCACCACCACTAATGTTGGAGAAGGGTCACCACCACCAATATTAGAGTCGTGTCAACACCACTAATGTCAGAGTCGGCTCACCACCACTAATGTTAGAGTCGGGTCACCTCCACTAATGTTAGAGTCGTGTCACCAGCACAAATGTTAGAATCGGGTCAACACCACTAATGTCAGCGTCGGGTCACTACCACTAATGTTAGAGTCGGGTCACCTCCACTAATGTTAGAGTCGGGTCACCACAACTAATGTTAGAGTCGGGTCACCACCACTAATTTTAGAGAAGGGTCACCACCACTAATGTTAGAGTCGGGTCACCAGCACTAATGTTAGAGTCGTGTCACCACCACTAATGTTAGAGTCTGGTCACCACCAGTAATGTTAGAGAAGGGTCACCACCACTAATGTTAGAGAAGGGACACCACCACTAATGTCAGAGTCGGGTCACCACCACTAATGTTAGAGAAGTGTCACCACCACTAATGTTATAGTCGGGTCACCAGTACTAATGTTAGAGTCGGGTCACCACCACTAATGTCAGAGTCGGGTCACCACCACTAATGTTAGAGTTGGGTCAACACCACTAATGTTAGTGTCGGGTCACCACCACTAATGTTAGAGTCGCGTCACCTCCGCTAATGTCAGAGTCGAGTCACCACCACTCATGTCAGTGTCGGGTCACCACCACTAATGTCAGAGTCGGGTCACCACCATTAATGTTAGAGTCGGGTCACCACCACTAATGTTAGAGTCGGATCACCTCCACTAATGTTAGAGTCGGGTCACCACCACTAATGTGAGTGTCAGGTCACCACCACTAATGTTAGAGTCGGGTCACCTCCACTAATGTTAGAGTCGGGTCACCACGCCTAATGTTAGAGAAGGGTCACCACCACTAATGTTAGAGAATGGTCACCACCACTAATGTTAGAGTCGGGTCACCACCAGCACAAATGTTAGAGTCGGGTCACCACCACTAATTTTAGAGTTGGGTCACCACCACTAATGTCAGAGTCGGGTCACCACCAATAATGTTAGAGATGGGTCACCACCACTAATGTTGGGTCGGGTCACCTCCATTAATGTCAGGGTCTGGTCACCACCACTAATGTCAGAGTCGGGTCACCACCATTAATGTTTGAGTCGGGTCTCCACCACTCATGTTAGAATCGGTTCACCACTACTAATGTCAGAGTCGGGTCAGCACCACTAATGTCAGAGTTGGGTCACCACCACTAATGTTAGAGAAGGGTCACCACCACTAATGTTAGAGTCGGGTCACCGCCACTAATGTTAGATTCGGGTCACCACCACTAATGTTAGAGAAGGGTCACCACCACTAATGTTGGAGAAGGGTCACCACCATTAATGTTAGAGTCGGGTCACCACCACTAATGTTTGAGTCGGGTCACCTCCACTAATGTTAGAGAAGGGTCACCACCACTAATGTTAGAGAAGGGTCTCCACCATTAATGTTAGAGTCGGGTCACCACCACTAATGTTTGAGTCGGGTCACCTCCACTAATGTTAGAGTCGGGTCACCACCACTAATGTGAGTGTCAGGTCACCACCACTAATGTTAGAGTCGGGTCACCTCCACTAATGTTAGAGTCGGGTCACCACGCCTAATGTTAGAGAAGGGTCACCACCACTAATGTTAGAGAAGGGTCACCACCACTAATGTTAGAGTCGGTTCACCACCAGCACAAATGTTAGAGTCGGGTACCCACCACTAATTTTAGAGTTGGGTCACCACCACTAATGTCAGAGTCGGGTCACCACCAATAATGTTAGAGATGGGTCACCACCACTAATGTTGGGCCGGGTCACCTCCATTAATGTCAGGGTCTGGTCACCACCACGAATGTCAGAGTCGGGTCACCACCATTAATGTTAGAGTCGGGTCACCACCACTAATGTTTGAGTCGGGTCACCACCACTAATGTTAGAATCGGTTCACCACTACTAATGTCAGAGTCGGGTCAGCACCACTAATGTCAGAGTTGGGTCACCACCACTAATGTTAGAGAAGGGTCACCACCACTAATGTTAGAGTCGAGTAACCGCCACTAATGTTAGAGTCGGGTCACCCCCACTAATGTTAGAGAAGGGTCACCACCACTAATGTTAGAGAAGGGTCACCACCATTAATGTTAGAGTCGGGTCACCACCACTAATGTTTGAGTCGGGTCACCACCAATAATGTTAGAATCGGTTCACCACTATTAATGTCAGAGTCGGGTCAGCACCACTAATGTCAGAGTTGGGTCACCACCACTAATGTTAGAGAAGGGTCACCACCACTAATGTTAGAGTCGGGTCACCGCCACTAATTTCAGAGTCGGGTCACCACCACTAATGTTGGAGTGTGGTCACCTCCACTAATGTTAGAGTCGGGTCACCACCACTAATGTTAGAGTCGGGTCACCACCACTAATGTCAGAGTCGGGTCACCACCACTAATGTCAGAGTCGGGTCCCCACCACTAATGTTAGGGTCGGGTCACCACCACTAATATCAGAGTCGGGTCACCACCACTAATGTTAGAGTCGGGTCACCACCACTAATGTTAGAGTCGGGTTACCACCACTAATGTTAGAGTTGGATCACCACCATTAATGTTAGAGTCGCGTCACCACCACTAATGTCAGAATCGGGTCACCAGCTATAATGTCAGAGCCGGGTCACCACCTCTAATGTTAGAGTTGGGTCACCACCACTAATGTCAGAGTCGGGTCACCACCACTAATGTCAGAGTCGGGTCAGCACCACTCATGTTGGAGAAGGGTCACCACCATTAGTGTTAGAATCGGGTCACCACCACTAATGTTAGAGTCGGGTCACCGCTACTAATGTTAGAGTCGGGTCACCAGCACAAATGTTAGAGTCACGTCACCACCACTAATATTAGAGTCGAGTCACCACCACTAATGTTAGAGTCGGTTCACCACCACTAATGTTAGAGAAGGGTCACCACCACTAATGTTAGAGTCGTGTCATAGAAACATAGAGATAGGAACAGGAGTAGGCCATTCGGCCCTTCGAGCCTGCTCCGCCATTCAATGAGATCATGGCTGATCTTCGTCTGAGATCATAGCTGATCGTACCAGTTCAGTACCCCGTCCCCGCCTTTTCTCCGTAACCCTTAATCCCCTTAGCCTTCAGAAATATATCCAATTCTCTCTTGAAAACATTTATTGAATTAGCCTTCACAGCCCTCTGTGGCAGGGAATTCCACAGGCTCACCACTCTTTGAGTGAAGAAATTCTTCCTCATCTCTGTTTTAAATGATTTGCCCGCTATTTTTGGACTGTGGCCCCTGGTTCTGTGCTCCCCGGCCATTGGAAACATTCTCTCTGAATTCAGCCTTTCCAGGCCTGCCATAATTTTATATGTTTCGATGAGATCCCCTCTCAATCTTCTAAACTCCAGTGAGTACAAGCCCAAACTATTTAATCTCTCTTCGTAGGTCATTCCCGCCATTCCAGGTATCAACCTGGTGAATCGCCGTTGCACTCTTTCCATGGCAAGAACATCCTTCCGCAGATGGGGTGACCAAAACTGTACACAATACTCCAGATGCGGTCTCACCAGCACCTTGTACAGCTGTAGTAAGGTATCCCTATTCCTATACTCGAACCCCCTTGATATGAAGGCCAACATACCATTTGCCTTCTTAATCGCCTGTTGCACCTGCATGCTCTCCTTCAGTGACTGGTGCACAAGAACACCCAGGTCCCTCTGCACTTCCCCATCTCCCAATCTATTGCCATTTAGATAATAATCTACCCTCCTGTTTTTACCCCCAAAGTGGATAACCTCGCATTTATCCACATTATAGTGCATCTGCCACGTATCCGCCCATTCCCCCAACCTGTCCAAATCGCACTGTAGCCTCCTGACATCCTCATCAGAGCCCACCCCTCCTCCTAGTTTAGTGTCGTCAGCGAATTTGGAAATATTGCATCCAATTCCCTGATCCAGATCATTTATATATATTGTGAACAGCTGGGGTCCCAGGACAGATCCTTGCGGCACCCCGCTGGTCACTGCCTGCCACTCCGAAAAGGAGCCGTTTATTCCAACTCTCTGTTTTCTATCCGCCAGCCAGTTCTCTATCCACGTTAATATTTTGCCCCCAATCCCATGAGCCTTAATTTTGCATGATAATCTTTTGTGTGGAACCTTATCGAAGGCTTTCTGGAAGTCAAGGTACACCACATCCACTGGCTCTCCCCCATCTATTTTACCAGTTACTTCCTCAAAAAATTCCAGCAGATTAGTCAAACACGATTTACCCTTTTTAAATCCATGTTGACTCTGTCCGATCCTTTCCCCATTTGTCAAGTGCTCCGCTATTTTATCCTTAATAATGGACTCTCGCATTTTGCCCACAACCGATGTAAGGCTTACTGGTCTATAATTCCCTGCTTTCTCTCTACCCCCCTTTTTAAATATTGGGGTAACATTAGCTACCCTCCAATCCACGGGTACTGTTCCCGAGTCAATGGAGTTCCGGAAGATGATCCTTAGAGCATCTGCTATCTCCAGGGCCACCTCCTTAAGTGCCCTAGGATGTAGTTTATCAGGCCCCGGGGATTTGTCGGCCTTCAGTCCCCTCAACTTACCCAACACCATATCCCTAGAGATACTAATTTCTGTCAGCTCCTCCCTCTCATTAGTCCCTATGTTTGCCGATATTCCTGGGAGGTTATTTGTGTCCTCCTTTGTGAATACAGAACCAAAGTATGAGTTTAATTGGTCTGCCATTTCCTTATTCTCCATTATATATTCTCCCGAATCGGACTGCAAGGGACCGACTTGGGATTTTACCAGTCTTTTCCTCCTGATATACCGATAAAAGCTTTTGCAGTCTGTCTTTATGTTTGCTGCAAGTTTACTTTCGTATTCTATTTTCCCCTTCCTGATTAATCCCTTTGTCCTCCTTTGCTGTATCCTGTACTGCCCCCAATCTTCCAGTCTGGTGCTTTTTTTTGCCAGTTGATATGCCCTTTTTTTTTATTTTAAGCTGTCCCTAATTTCCCTCGTTATCCACGGTTGAGTTACCTTTTTAGGTTTATTTTTATGCCAAACCGGTATAAACATGTTCTGGAATTCTTCCATTCTATCTTTGAATGCTTGCCATTGTCTATCCACTGTCAATCCCCCCAGAAACACCACCCAATCAATCTTACCCAATTCCCGTCTCATACCCTCGTAATTCCCTTTATTTAAGTTCTGGACCTTAGTCTCTGATTCAATTTCCTCACTCTCCATCTCGACTGAGAGTTCGATCATATTATGTCAACACCACTAATGTCAGAGTCGGCTCACCACCACTAATGTTAGTGTCGGGTCACCTCCACTAATGTTAGAGTCGGGTCACCAGCACAAATGTTAGCGTCGGGTCAACACCACTAATGTCAGCGTCGGGTCACTACCACTAATGTTAGAGTCGGGTCACCTCCACGACTGTTAGAGTCGGGTCACCACCACTAATGTTAGAGTCGGGTCACCACCACTAATGTTCGAGAAGGGTCACCACCACTAATGTTAGAGTCGGGTCACCAGCACTAATGTTAGAGTCGGGTCACCACCACTAATGTTAGAGTCTGGTCACCACCAGTAATGTTAGAGAAGGTTCACCACCACTAATGTTAGAGAAGGGTCACCACCACTAATGTCAGAGTCGGGTCACCACCACTAATGTTAGAGTCAGTTCACCACCAGTAATGTTAGAGTCGGGTCACCACCACTAATGTTAGAGAAGTGTCACCACCACTAATGTTAGAGTCGGGTCACCACCACTAATGTTAGAGTCGGGTCACCACCACTAATGTCAGAGTCGGGTCACCACCACTAATGTCAGAGTCGGGTCCCCACCACTAATGTTAGGGTCGGGTCACCACCACTAATATCAGAGTCGGGTCACCACCACTAATGTTAGAGTCGGGTCACCACCACTAATGTTAGAGTCGGGTTACCACCACTAATGTTAGAGTCGGATCGCAACCATTAATGTTAGAGTCGCGTCACCACCACTAATGTCAGAGTCGGGTCACCAGCACTAATGTTAGAGCCGGGTCACCACCTCTAATGTTAGAGTTGGGTCACCACCACTAATGTCAGAGTCGGGTCACCACCACTAATGTCAGAGTCGGGTCACCACCACTAATGTTAGAGAAGGTTCACCACCATCAATGTTAGAATCGGGTCACCACCACTAATGTTAGAGTCGGGTCACCGCTACTAATGTTAGAGTCGGTCACCAGCACAAATGTTAGAGTCACGTCACCACCACTAATATTAGAGTCGGGTCACCACCACTAATGTTAGTGTCGGTTCACCACCACTAATGTTAGAGAAGGGTCACCACCGCTAATGTTAGAGTCGTGTCAACACCACTAATGTCAGAGTCGGCTCACCACCACTAATGTTAGAGTCGGGTCACCTCCACTAATGTAAGAGTCGGGTCAACAGCACAAATGTTAGAGCCGGGTCAACACCACTAATGTCAGCGTCGGGTCACTACCACTAATGTTAGAGTCGGGTCACCTCCACTAATGTTAGAGTCGGGTCACCACCACTAATGTTAGAGCCGTGTCACCACCACTAATGTTCGAGAAGGGTCACCACCACTAATGTTAGAGTCGGGTCACCAGCACTAATGTTAGAGTCGGGTCACCACCACTAATGTTAGAGTCTGGTCACCACCAGTAATGTTAGAGAAGGGTCACCACCACTAATGTTAGAGAAGGGTCACCACCACTAATGTCAGAGTCGGGTCACCACCACTAATGTTAGAGTCGGGTCACCACCAGTAATGTTAGAGTCGGGTCACCACCACTAATGTTAGAGAAGTGTCACCACCACTAATGTTAGAGTCGGGTCACCAGCACTAATGTTAGAGTCGGGTCACCACCACTAATGTCAGAGTCGCGTCACCACCACTAATGTTAGAGTCGGGTCACCACCACTAATGTTAGAGCCGTGTCACCACCACTAATGTTCGAGAAGGGTCACCACCACTAATGTTAGAGTCGGGTCACCAGCACTAATGTTAGAGTCGGGTCACCACCACTAATGTTAGAGTCTGGTCACCACCAGTAATGTTAGAGAAGGGTCACCACCACTAATGTTAGAGAAGGGTCACCACCACTAATGTCAGAGTCGGGTCACCACCACTAATGTTAGAGTCGGGTCACCACCAGTAATGTTAGAGTCGGGTCACCACCACTAATGTTAGAGAAGTGTCACCACCACTAATGTTAGAGTCGGGTCACCAGCACTAATGTTAGAGTCGGGTCACCACCACTAATGTCAGAGTCGCGTCACCACCACTAATGTTAGAGTCGGGTCACCACCAGTAATGTTAGAGTCGGGTCACCACCACTAATGTTAGAGAAGTGTCACCATCACTAATGTTAGAGTCGGGTCATCACCACTAATGTCAGAGTCGGGTCACCACCACTAATGTTAGAGTTGGGTCAACACCACTAATGTTAGAGTCGGGTCACCACCACTAATGTTAGAGTTGCGTCACCTCCGCTAATGTCAGAGTCGGGTCACCACCACTCATGTCAGTGTCGGGTCACCTCCACAAATGTTAGAGTCGGATCACCACCATTAATGTTAGAGTCGGGTCACCACCACTAATGTTAGAGTCGGATCACCTCCACTAATGTTAGATTCGGGTCACCACCACTAATGTGAGTGTCAGGTCACCACCACTAATGTTGGAGTCGGGTCACCTCCACTAATGTTAGATTCGGGTCACCACCACTAATGTTAGTGTCGGTTCAACACCACTAATGTTAGAGAAGTGTCACCACCACTAATGTTATAGTCGGCTCACCAGTACTAATGTTAGAGTCGGGTCATCACCACTAATGTCAGAGTCGGGTCACCACCACTAATGTTAGAGTTGTGTCAACACCACTAATGTTAGAGTCGGGTCACCACCTCTAATGTTAGAGTCGCGTCACCTCCGCTAATGTCAGAGTCGGGTCACCACCACTCATGTCAGTGTCGGGTCACCACCACTAATGTTAGAGTCGGATCACCACCATTAATGTTAGAGTCGGGTCACCACCACTAATGTTAGAGTCGGATCACCTCCACTAATGTTAGAGTCGGGTCACCACCACTAATGTGAGTGTCAGGTCACCACAACTAATGTTAGAGTCGGGTCACCTCCACTAATGTTAGAGTCGGGTCACCACCACTAATGTTAGTGTCGGTTCACCACCACTAATGTTCGAGAAGGGTCACCACCACTAATGTTAGAGTCGGGTCACCAGCACTAATGTTAGAGTCGGGTCACCACCACTAATGTTAGAGTCTGGTCACCACCAGTAATGTTAGAGAAGGGTCACCACCACTAATGTTAGAGAAGGGTCACCACCACTAATGTCAGAGTCGGGTCACCACCACTAATGTTAGAGTCGGGTCACCACCAGTAATGTTAGAGTCGGGTCACCACCACTAATGTTAGAGAAGTGTCACCACCACTAATGTTAGAGTCGGGTCACCAGCACTAATGTTAGAGTCGGGTCACCACCACTAATGTCAGAGTCGGGTCACCACCACTAATGTTAGAGTCGGGTCACCACCAGTAATGTTAGAGTCGGGTCACCACCACTAATGTTAGAGAAGTGTCACCATCACTAATGTTATAGTCGGGTCACCAGTACTAATGATAGAGTCGGGTCATCACCACTAATGTCAGAGTCGGGTCACCACCACTAATGTTAGAGTTGGGTCAACACCACTAATGTTAGAGTCGGGTCACCACCACTAATGTTAGAGTTGCGTCACCTCCGCTAATGTCAGAGTCGGGTCACCACCACTCATGTCAGTGTCGGGTCATCACCACTAATGTTAGAGTCGGATCACCACCATTAATGTTAGAGTCGGGTCACCACCACTAATGTTAGAGTCGGATCACCTCCACTAATGTTAGAGTCGGGTCACCACCACTGATGTGAGTGTCAGGTCACCACCACTAATGTTAGAGTCGGGTCACCTCCACTAATGTTAGAGTCGGGTCACCACCACTAATGTTAGTGTCGGTTCAACACCACTAATGTTAGAGAAGGGTCACCACCACTAATGTTAGAGTCGTGTCAACACCACTAATGTCAGAGTCGGCTCACCACCACTAATGTTAGAGTCGGGTCACCTCCACTAATGTAAGAGTCGGATCAACAGCAAAAATGTTAGAGCCGGGTCAACACCACTAATGTCAGCGTCGGGTCACTACCACTAATGTTAGAGTCGGGTCACCTCCACTAATGTTAGAGTCGGGTAACCACCACTAATGTTAGAGCCGTGTCACCACCACTAATGTTCGAGAAGGGTCACCACCACTGATGTTAGAGTCGGGTCACCAGCACTAATGTTAGAGTCGGGTCACCACCACTAATGTTAGAGTCTGGTCACCACCGGTAATGTTAGTGAAGGGTCACCACCACTAATGTTAGAGAAGGGTCACCACCACTAATGTTATAGTCGGGTCACCAGTACTAATGTTAGAGTCGGGTCATCACCACTAATGTCAGAGTCGGGTCACCACCACTAATGTTAGAGTTGGGTCAACACCACTAATGTTAGAGTCGGGTCACCACCACTAATGTTAGAGTCGCGTCACCTCCGCTAATGTCAGAGTCGGGTCACCACCACTCATGTCAGTGTCGGGTCACCACCACTAATGTTAGAGTCGGATCACCACCATTAATGTTAGAGTCGGGTCACCACCACTAATGTTAGAGTCGGATCACCTCCACTAATGTTAGAGTCGGGTCACCACCACTAATGTGAGTGTCAGGTCACCACAACTAATGTTAGAGTCGGGTCACCTCCACTAATGTTAGAGTCGGGTCACCACCACTAATGTTAGTGTCTGTTCACCACCACTAATGTTAGAGAAGTGTCACCACCACTAATGTTAGAGTCGTGTCAACACCACTAATGTCAGAGTCGGCTCACCACCACTAATGTTAGAGTCGGGTCACCTCCACTAATGTAAGAGCCGGGTCAACAGCAAAAATGTTAGAGCCGGGTCAACACCACTAATGTCAGCGTCGGGTCACTACCACTAATGTTAGAGTCGGGTCACCTCCACTAATGTTAGAGTCGGGTCACCACCACTAATGTTAGAGCCGTGTCACCACCACTAATGTTCGAGAAGGGTCACCACCACTGATGTTAGAGTCGGGTCACCAGCACTAATGTTAGAGTCGGGTCACCACCACTAATGTTAGAGAAGGGTCACCACCACTAATGTCAGAGTCGGGTCACCACCACTAATGTTAGAGTCGGGTCACCACCAGTAATGTTAGAGTCGGGTCACCACCACTAATGTTAGAGAAGTGTCACCACCACTAATGTTAGAGTCGGGTCACCACCACTAATGTTAGAGTCGGGTCACCACCACTAATGTCAGAGTCGGGTCACCACCACTAATGTCAGAGTCGGGTCCCCACCACTAATGTTAGGGGCGGGTCACCACCACTAATATCAGAGTCGGGTCACCACCACTAATGTTAGAGTCGGGTCACCACCACTAATGTTAGATTCGGGTTACCACCACTAATGTTAGAGTCGGATCGCAACCATTAATGTTAGAGTCGCGTCACCACCAATAATGTTAGAGCTGGGTCACCACCACTAATGTTGGGTCGGGTCACCTCCATCAATGTCAGGGTCTGGTCACCACCACTAATGTCAGAGTCGGGTCACCAACATTAATGTTAGAGTCGGGTCACCACCACTAATGTTAGAGTCGGGTCACCACCACTAATGTTAGAGTCGGGTCACCACCATTAATGTCAGAGTAGGGTCACCAGCACGAATGTTGTAGCCGGGTCACCACCTCTAATGTTATAGTCGGGTCACCAGTACTAATGTTAGAGTCGGGTCATCACCACTAATGTCAGAGTCGGGTCACCACCACTAATGTTAGAGTTGGGTCAACACCACTAATGTTAGAGTCGGGTCACCACCACTAATGTTAGAGTTGCGTCACCTCCGCTAATGTCAGAGTCGTGTCACCACCACTCATGTCAGTGTCGGGTCATCACCACTAATGTTAGATTCGGATCACCACCATTAATGTTAGAGTCGGGTCACCACCACTAATGTTAGAGTCGGATCACCTCCACTAATGTTAGAGTCGGGTCACCACCACTAATGTGAGTGTCAGGTCACCACCACTAATGTTAGAGTCGGGTCACCTCCACTAATGTTAGAGTCGGGTCACCACCACTAATGTTAGTGTCGGTTCAACACCACTAATGTTAGAGAAGGGTCACCACCACTAATGTTAGAGTCGTGTCAACACAACTAATGTCAGAGTCGGCTCACCACCACTAATGTTAGAGTCGGGTCACCTCCACTAATGTAAGAGTCGGGTCAACAGCAAAAATGTTAGAGCCGGGTCAACACCACGAATGTCAGCGTCGGGTCACTACCACTAATGTTAGAGTCGGGTCACCTCCACTAATGTTAGAGTCGGGTAACCACCACTAATGTTAGAGCCGTGTCACCACCACTAATGTTCGAGAAGGGTCACCACCACTGATGTTAGAGTCGGGTCACCAGCACTAATGTTAGAGTCTGGTCACCACCGGTAATGTTAGAGAAGGGTCACCACCACTAATGTTAGAGAAGGGTCACCACCACTAATGTTATAGTCGGGTCACCAGTACTAATGTTAGAGTCGGGTCATCACCACTAATGTCAGAGTCGGGTCACCACCACTAATGTTAGAGTTGGGTCAACACCACTAATGTTAGAGTCGGGTCACCACCACTAATGTTAGAGTCGCGTCACCTCCGCTAATGTCAGAGTCGGGTCACCACCACTCATGTCAGTGTCGGGTCACCACCACTAATGTTAGAGTCGGATCACCACCATTAATGTTAGAGTCGGGTCACCACCACTAATATTAGAGTCGGATCACCTCCACTAATGTTAGAGTCGGGTCACCACCACTAATGTGAGTGTCAGGTCACCACAACTAATGTTAGAGTCGGGTCACCTCCACTAATGTTAGAGTCGGGTCACCACCACTAATGTTAGTGTCGGTTCACCACCACTAATGTTAGAGAAGGGTCACCACCACTAATGTTAGAGTCGTGTCAACACCACTAATGTCAGAGTCGGCTCACCACCACTAATGTTAGAGTCGGGTCACCTCCACTAATGTAAGAGTCGGGTCAACAGCAAAAATGTTAGAGCCGGGTCAACACCACTAATGTCAGCGTCGGGTCACTACCACTAATGTTAGAGTCGGGTCACCTCCACTAATGTTAGAGTCGGGTCACCACCACTAATGTTAGAGCCGTGTCACCACCACTAATGTTCGAGAAGGGTCACCACCACTGATGTTAGAGTCGGGTCACCAGCACTAATGTTAGAGTCGGGTCACCACCACTAATGTTAGAGAAGGGTCACCAACTCCAATGTCAGAGTCGGGTCACCACCACTAATGTTAGAGTCGGGTCACCACCAGTAATGTTAGAGTCGGGTCACCACCACTAATGTTAGAGAAGTGTCACCACCACTAATGTTAGAGTCGAGTCACCAGCACGAATGTTAGAGTCGGGTGACCACCACTAATGTCAGAGTCGGGTCACCACCACTAATGTTAGAGTCGGGTCACCACCAGTAATGTTAGAGTCGGGTCACCACCACTAATGTTAGAGAAGTGTCACCACCACTAATGTTATAGTCGGGTCACCAGTACTAATGTTGGAGTCGGGTCATCGACACTAATGTCAGAGTCAGGTCACCACCACTAATGTTAGAGTTGGGTCAACACCACTAATGTTAGAGTTGGGTCACCACCACTAATGTTAGAGTCGCGTCACCTCCGCTAATGTCAGAGTCGGGTCACCACCACTCATGTCAGTGTCGGGTCACCACCACTAATGTCAGAGTCGGATCACCACCATTAATGTTAGAGTCGGATCACCTCCACTAATGTTAGAGTCGGGTCACCACCACTAATGTGAGTGTCAGGTCACCACCACTAATGTTGGAGTCGGGTCACATCCACTAATGTTAGAGTCGAGTCACCAAGCCTAATGTTAGAGAAGGGTCATCACCACTAATGTTAGAGAAGGGTCACCACCACTAATGTTAGAGTCGGGTCACCACCAGCACAAATGTTGAGTCGGGTCACCACCACTAATTTTAGAGTTGGGTCACCACCACTAATGTCAGAGTCGGGTCACCACCAATAATGTTAGAGATGGGTCACCACCCCTAATGTTGGGTCGAGTCACCTCCATTAATGTCAGGGTCTGGTCACGACCACTAATGTCAGAGTTGGGTCACCACCATTAATGTTAGAGTCGGGTCACCACCACTAATGTTTGAGTCGGGTCACCACCACTAATGTTAGAGAAGGGTCACCACCACTAATGTTAGAGTCGAGTCACCGCCACTAATTTCAGAGTCGGGTCACCACCACTAATGTTGGAGTGTGGTCACCTCCACTAATGTTAGAGTCGGGTCAACACCACTAATTTTAGAGTCGTGTCAATACCACTAATGTCCGAGTCGGGTCACCACCACTAATGTCAGAGTCGGGTCCCCACCACTAATGTTAGGGTCGGGTCACCACCACTAATATCAGAGTCGGGTCACCACCACTAATGTTAGAGTCGTGTCACCACCACTAATGTTAGAGTCGGGTTACCACCACTAATGTTAGAGTCGGATCACCACCATTAATGTTAGAGTCGCGTCACCACCACTAATGTCAGAGTCTGGTCACCAGCTATAATGCTGAGCCGGGTCACCACCTCTAATGTTAGAGTTGGTTCACCACCACGAATGTCAGAGTCGGGTCACCACCACTAATGTCAGAGTCGGGTCAGCACCACTAATGTTAGAGAAGGGTCACCACCATTAATGTTAGAATCGGGTCACCACCACTAATGTTAGAGACGGGTTACCGCTACTAATGTTAGAGTCGGGTCACGAGCACAAATGTTAGAGTCACGTCACCACCACTAATATTAGAGTCGGGTCACCACCACTAATGTTAGAGTCGGTTCACCACCACTAATGTTAGAGTCGGGTCACCAGCACAAATGTTAAAGTCGGGTCAACACCAATAATGTCAGCGTCGGGTCACTACCACAAATGTTAGAGTCGGGTCACCTCCACTGATGTTAGAGTCGGGTCACCACCACTAATGTTAGAGTCGGGTCACCACCACTAATGTTAGAGAAGGGTCACCACCACTAATGTTAGAGTCGGGTCACCAGCACTAATGTTAGAGTCGGGTCACCACCACTAATGTTAGAGTCTGGTCACCACCAGTAATGTTAGAGAAGGGTCACCACCACTAATGTTGGAGAAGGGTCACCACCACTAATGTCAGAGTCGGGTCACCACCACTAATGTTAGAGTCGGGTCACCACCACTAATGTTAGAGTCGGGTTACCACCAGTAATGTAAGAGTCGGGTCACCACCACTAATGTTAGAGAAGTGTCACCACCACTAATGTTAGAGTCGGGTCACCAGCACTAATGTTAGAGTCGGGTCACCACCACTAATGTCAGAGTCGGGTCACCACCACTAATGTTAGAGTCGGGTCACCACCAGTAATGTTAGAGTCGGGTCACCAGCACTAATGTTAGAGAAGTGTCACCACCACTAATGTTATAGTCGGGTCACCAGCACTAATGTTAGAGTCGGGTCACCACCACTAATGTCAGAGTCGGGTCAGCACCACTAATGTCAGAGTTGCGTCAACACCACTAATGTTAGAGTCGGGTCACCACCACTCATGTTAGAGTCGCGTCACCTCCGCTAATGTCAGAGTCGGTTCACCAACACTCATGTCAGTGTCGGGTCACCACCACTAATGTCAGAGTCGGGTCAACACCATTAATGTTAGAGTCGGGTCACCACCACTAATGCTAGAGTCGGATCACCTTCACTAATGTTAGAGTCGGGTCACCACCACTAATGTGAGTGTCAGGTCACCACCACTAATGTTAGAGTCGGGTCACCACCAGCACAAATGTTAGAGTCGGGTCACCACCACTAATTTTAGAGTTGGGCCACCACCACTAATGTCAGAGTCGGGTCACCACCAATAATGTTAGAGCTGGGTCACCACCACTAATGTTGGGTCGGGTCACCTCCATCAATGTCATGGTCTGGTCACCACCACTAATGTCAGAGTCGGGTCACCAACATTAATGTTAGAGTCAGGTCACCACCACTAATGTTAGAGTCGGGTCACCACCACTAATGATAGAGTCGGGTCACCACCACTCATGTCAGAGTAGGGTCACCAGCACGAATGTTGTAGCCGGGTCACCACCTCTAATGTTAGAGTCGGGTCACCACCAATAATGTCAGAGTCGGGTCACCACCACTAATGTCAGCGTCGGGTCACCACCACTAATGTTAGAGAAGGGTCACCACCATTAATGTTAGAGTCGGGTCACCACCACTAATGTTAGCGTCGGGTGACCGCTACGAATGTTAGAGTTGGGTCACCAGCACAAATGTTAGAGTCGTGTCACCACCACTAATATTAGAGTCGGGTCACCACCACTAATGTTAGAGTCGGGTCACCACCACTAATGTTAGAGAAGGGTCTCCACCACGAATGTTAGAGTCGGGTCACCACCACTAATGTCAGTTTCGGGTCACCACCACTAATGTTAGAGTCGGGTCACCTCCACTAATGTTAGAGTCGTGTCACCAGCACAAATGTTAGAGTCGGTTCACCACCACTAATGTCAGAGTCGGGTCACCACCACTAATGTTAGAGTTGGGTCACCGCCACTAATGTTAGAGTCGGGTCACCACAACATGTTAGAATCAGGTCAACACCACCAATGTTAGAGAAGGGTCAACACCACTAATGTTGGAGTCGGGTCACCAGCACTAATGTTAGAGTCGGGTCACCTCCACTAATGTTAGAGTCGGGTCACCACCACTAATGTCAGAGTCGGGTCACCACCACTAATTTTAGAGTCGGGTCACCACCACTAATGTTGGAGTCGGGTCACCACCACTAATGTTAGAGTCAGGTCAACACCACTAATGTAAGAATCGGGTCACACTACTAATGTCAGAGTCGGGTCAGCACCACTAATGCCAGAGTTGTGTCACCACCACTAATGTTCGAGAAGGGTCACCAATACTAATGTTAGAGTCGGGTCACCACCACTAATTTCAGAGTCGGGTCACCACCACTAATGTTAGACTGTGGTCACCTCCACTAATGTTAGAGTCGGGTCACCACCACTAATGTTAGAGTCGGGTCACCACCGCTAATGTCAGAGTCGGGTCACCACCACTAATGTCAGAGTCGGGTCACCACCACTAATGTTAGAGTCGGGTCACCACCACTAATGTCAGAGTCGGGTCACCACCACTAATGTTAGGGTCGGGTCACCACCACTAATGTCAGTGTCGGGTCACCACCACTAATGTTAGAGTCGGGTCACCACCACTAATGTTAGAGTCGGGTTACCACCACTAATGTTAGAGTCGGGTCACCACCACTAATGTTAGAGTCGGGTCACCTCCACTAATGTTAGAGTCGGGTCACCACCACTAATGTCAGAGTCGGGTCACCACCACTAATTTTAGAGTCGGGTCACCACCACTAATGTTGGAGTCGGGTCACCACCACTAATGTTAGAGTCAGGTCAACACCACTAATGTAAGAATCGGGTCACCACTACTAATGTCAGAGTCGGGTCAGCACCACTAATGCCAGAGTTGTGTCACCACCACTAATGTTCGAGAAGGCTCACCACCACTAATGGTAGAGTCGGGTCACCACCACTAATTTCAGAATCGGGTCACCACCACTAATGTTAGAGTGTGGTCACCTCCACTAATGTTAGAGTCGGGTCACCACCACTAATGTTAGAGTCGGGTCACCACCGCTAATGTCAGAGTCGGGTCACCACCACTAATGTCAGAGTCGGGTCACCACCACTAATGTTAGAGTCGGGTCACCACCACTAATGTCAGAGTCGGGTCACCACCACTAATGTTAGGGTCAGGTCACCACCACTAATGTCAGTGTCGGGTCACCACCACTAATGTTAGAGTCGGGTCACCACCACTAATGTTAGAGTCGGGTTACCACCACTAATGTTAGAGTCGGGTCACCACCACTAATGTTAGAGTCGGGTCACCACCACGAATGTTATGAGTCGGGTCACCACCACTAATGTCAGAGTTGGGTCACCAGCACGAATGTTAGAGCCGGGTCACCACCTCAAATGTTAGAGTCGGGTCACCACCACTAATGTCAGAGTCGGGTCACCACCACTAATGTCAGCGTCGGGTCACCACCACTAATGTTAGAGAAGGGTCACCACCATTAATGTTAGAGTCGGGTCACCACCACTAATGTTATAGTCGGGTGACCGCTGCTAATGTTATAGTCGGGTCACCAGCACAAATTTTAGAGTCGCGTCACCACCACTCATATTAGAGTCGGGTCACCACCACTAATGTTAGAGTCGGGTCACCACCACTAATGTTCGAGAAGGGTCACTGCCACTAATGTTCGAGTCGGGTCACCACCACTAATGTCAGTTTCGGGTCACCACCACTAATGTTAGAGTCGTGTCATCTCCACTAATGTTAGATTCGGGTCACCAGCACAAATGTTAGAGTCGGGTCACCACCACTAATGTCAGAGTCGGGTCACCACCACTAATGTTAGAGTCGGGTCACCACCACTAATGTTCGAGTCGGGTCACCACCACTAATGTTAGAGTCAGGTCACCACCACTAATGTTCGAGAAGGGTCAACACCACTAATGTTAGAGTCGGGTCACCAGCACTAATGCTAGAGTCGGGTCACCACCACTAATGTTAGAGTCGGGTCACCACCAGTAATGTTAGAGAAGGGTCACCACCACTAATGTTAGAGAAGGGTCACCACCACTAATGTCAGAGTCGGGTCACCTCCATTAATGTTAGACTCGGGTCACCACCAGTAATGTTAGAGTCGGGTCACCACCACTAATGTTAGAGAAGGGTCACACCACTAATGTGAGAGTCGGGTCACCAGCACTAATGTTAGAGTCGGGTCACCACCACTAATGTCAGAGTCGGGTCACCACCACTAATGTTAGAGTTGGGTCAACAACACTAATGTTAGAGTTGCGTCATCAGCACAAATGTTAGAGTCGGGTCACCACCACTTATGTTAGAGTCGGGTCACCACCACGAATGTTGGAGTCGGGTCACCACCACTATTGTTAGAGAATGGTCACCACCACTAATGTTAGAGTGGGGTCACCACCACTAATGTCAGAGTCGGGTCACCACCACTAATGTTAGAGTCGGGTCACCATTACGAATGTCAGAGTCCAGTCACCACCACTAATGTTAAATTCGGGTCGCCACCAGTAATGTTAGAGTCCGTTCACCACCACTAATATTAGAGTCGGGTCACCACCACTACTGTAAGAGTCGGGTCACCACCACTAATTTTAGAGTCGGGTCACCACCATTAATGTTAGAGCCGGGTCACCTCCACTAATGTTAGAGTCGGGTCACCAGTGCAAATGTTAGAGTGGTGTCACCACCACTAATGTTAGAGTTGGGTCACCTCCACTAATGTTAGAGTCGGGTCGACACCGCTAATGAAAGAGAAGGGTCACCACCACTAATGTCAGAGTCGGGTCACCACCACTAATGTCAGAGTCGGGTCACCACCACTAATGTTAGAGTCGGGTCACCACCACTAATGTCAGAGTCGGGTCACCACCACTAATGTTAGGGTCGGGTCACCACCACTAATATCAGAGTCGGGTCACCACCACTAATGTTAGAGTCGGGTCACCACCACTAATGTTAGATTCGGGTTACTACCACTAATGTTAGAGTCGGGTCACCACCACTAATGTTAGAGTCGGGTCACCACCACTAATGTTAGAGTCGGGTCACCACCACTAATGTCAGAGTTGGGTCACCAGCACGAACGTTAGAGCTGGGTCACCACCTCAAATGTTAGAGTCGGGTCAACACCACTAATGTCAGAGTCGGGTCACCACCACTAATGTCAGCGTCGGGTCACCACCACTAATGTTAGAGAAGGGTCACCACCATTAATGTTAGAGTCGGGTCACCACCACTAATGTTAGAGTCGGGTGACCGCTGCTAATGTTATAGTCGGGTCACCAGCACAAATTTTAGAGTTGCGTCACCATCACTAATATTAGAGTCGGGTCACCACAACTAATGTTAGAGTCGGGTCACCACCACTAATGTTCGAGAAGGGTCACTACCACTAATGTTAGAGTCGGGTCACCACCACTAATGTCAGTTTCGGGTCACCACCACTAATGTTAGAGTCGTGTCATCTCCACTAATGTTAGATTCGGGTCACCAGCACAAATGTTAGAGTCGGGTCACCACCACTAATGTCAGAGTCGGGTCACCACCACTAATGTTAGAGTCGGGTCACCACCACTAATGTTAGAGTCGGGTCACCACCACTAATGTTAGAGTCAGGTCACCACCACTAATGTTAGAGAAGGGTCAACACAACTAATGTTAGAGTCGGGTCACCGGCACTAATGCTAGAGTCGGGTCACCACCACTAATGTTAGAGTCGGGTCACCACCAGTAATGTTAGAGAAGGGTCACCACCACTAATGTTAGAGTCGGGTCACCACCACTAATGTCAGAGTCGGGTCACCACCACTAATTTTAGAGTCGGGTCACCACCACTAATGTTGGAGTCGGGTCACCACCACTAATGTTAGAGTCAGGTCAACACCACTAATGTAAGAATCGGGTCACACTACTAATGTCAGAGTCGGGTCAGCACCACTAATGCCAGAGTTGTGTCACCACCACTAATGTTCGAGAAGGGTCACCAATACTAATGTTAGAGTCGGGTCACCACCACTAATTTCAGAGTCGGGTCACCACCACTAATGTTAGACTGTGGTCACCTCCACTAATGTTAGAGTCGGGTCACCACCACTAATGTTAGAGTCGGGTCACCACCGCTAATGTCAGAGTCGGGTCACCACCACTAATGTCAGAGTCGGGTCACCACCACTAATGTTAGAGTCGGGTCACCACCACTAATGTCAGAGTCGGGTCACCACCACTAATGTTAGGGTCGGGTCACCACCACTAATGTCAGTGTCGGGTCACCACCACTAATGTTAGAGTCGGGTCACCACCACTAATGTTAGAGTCGGGTTACCACCACTAATGTTAGAGTCGGGTCACCACCACTAATGTTAGAGTCGGGTCACCTCCACTAATGTTAGAGTCGGGTCACCACCACTAATGTCAGAGTCGGGTCACCACCACTAATTTTAGAGTCGGGTCACCACCACTAATGTTGGAGTCGGGTCACCACCACTAATGTTAGAGTCAGGTCAACACCACTAATGTAAGAATCGGGTCACCACTACTAATGTCAGAGTCGGGTCAGCACCACTAATGCCAGAGTTGTGTCACCACCACTAATGTTCGAGAAGGCTCACCACCACTAATGGTAGAGTCGGGTCACCACCACTAATTTCAGAATCGGGTCACCACCACTAATGTTAGAGTGTGGTCACCTCCACTAATGTTAGAGTCGGGTCACCACCACTAATGTTAGAGTCGGGTCACCACCGCTAATGTCAGAGTCGGGTCACCACCACTAATGTCAGAGTCGGGTCACCACCACTAATGTTAGAGTCGGGTCACCACCACTAATGTCAGAGTCGGGTCACCACCACTAATGTTAGGGTCAGGTCACCACCACTAATGTCAGTGTCGGGTCACCACCACTAATGTTAGAGTCGGGTCACCACCACTAATGTTAGAGTCGGGTTACCACCACTAATGTTAGAGTCGGGTCACCACCACTAATGTTAGAGTCGGGTCACCACCACGAATGTTATGAGTCGGGTCACCACCACTAATGTCAGAGTTGGGTCACCAGCACGAATGTTAGAGCCGGGTCACCACCTCAAATGTTAGAGTCGGGTCACCACCACTAATGTCAGAGTCGGGTCACCACCACTAATGTCAGCGTCGGGTCACCACCACTAATGTTAGAGAAGGGTCACCACCATTAATGTTAGAGTCGGGTCACCACCACTAATGTTATAGTCGGGTGACCGCTGCTAATGTTATAGTCGGGTCACCAGCACAAATTTTAGAGTCGCGTCACCACCACTCATATTAGAGTCGGGTCACCACCACTAATGTTAGAGTCGGGTCACCACCACTAATGTTCGAGAAGGGTCACTGCCACTAATGTTCGAGTCGGGTCACCACCACTAATGTCAGTTTCGGGTCACCACCACTAATGTTAGAGTCGTGTCATCTCCACTAATGTTAGATTCGGGTCACCAGCACAAATGTTAGAGTCGGGTCACCACCACTAATGTCAGAGTCGGGTCACCACCACTAATGTTAGAGTCGGGTCACCACCACTAATGTTCGAGTCGGGTCACCACCACTAATGTTAGAGTCAGGTCACCACCACTAATGTTCGAGAAGGGTCAACACCACTAATGTTAGAGTCGGGTCACCAGCACTAATGCTAGAGTCGGGTCACCACCACTAATGTTAGAGTCGGGTCACCACCAGTAATGTTAGAGAAGGGTCACCACCACTAATGTTAGAGAAGGGTCACCACCACTAATGTCAGAGTCGGGTCACCTCCATTAATGTTAGACTCGGGTCACCACCAGTAATGTTAGAGTCGGGTCACCACCACTAATGTTAGAGAAGGGTCACACCACTAATGTGAGAGTCGGGTCACCAGCACTAATGTTAGAGTCGGGTCACCACCACTAATGTCAGAGTCGGGTCACCACCACTAATGTTAGAGTTGGGTCAACAACACTAATGTTAGAGTTGCGTCATCAGCACAAATGTTAGAGTCGGGTCACCACCACTTATGTTAGAGTCGGGTCACCACCACGAATGTTGGAGTCGGGTCACCACCACTATTGTTAGAGAATGGTCACCACCACTAATGTTAGAGTGGGGTCACCACCACTAATGTCAGAGTCGGGTCACCACCACTAATGTTAGAGTCGGGTCACCATTACGAATGTCAGAGTCCAGTCACCACCACTAATGTTAAATTCGGGTCGCCACCAGTAATGTTAGAGTCCGTTCACCACCACTAATATTAGAGTCGGGTCACCACCACTACTGTAAGAGTCGGGTCACCACCACTAATTTTAGAGTCGGGTCACCACCATTAATGTTAGAGCCGGGTCACCTCCACTAATGTTAGAGTCGGGTCACCAGTGCAAATGTTAGAGTGGTGTCACCACCACTAATGTTAGAGTTGGGTCACCTCCACTAATGTTAGAGTCGGGTCGACACCGCTAATGAAAGAGAAGGGTCACCACCACTAATGTCAGAGTCGGGTCACCACCACTAATGTCAGAGTCGGGTCACCACCACTAATGTTAGAGTCGGGTCACCACCACTAATGTCAGAGTCGGGTCACCACCACTAATGTTAGGGTCGGGTCACCACCACTAATATCAGAGTCGGGTCACCACCACTAATGTTAGAGTCGGGTCACCACCACTAATGTTAGATTCGGGTTACTACCACTAATGTTAGAGTCGGGTCACCACCACTAATGTTAGAGTCGGGTCACCACCACTAATGTTAGAGTCGGGTCACCACCACTAATGTCAGAGTTGGGTCACCAGCACGAACGTTAGAGCTGGGTCACCACCTCAAATGTTAGAGTCGGGTCAACACCACTAATGTCAGAGTCGGGTCACCACCACTAATGTCAGCGTCGGGTCACCACCACTAATGTTAGAGAAGGGTCACCACCATTAATGTTAGAGTCGGGTCACCACCACTAATGTTAGAGTCGGGTGACCGCTGCTAATGTTATAGTCGGGTCACCAGCACAAATTTTAGAGTTGCGTCACCATCACTAATATTAGAGTCGGGTCACCACAACTAATGTTAGAGTCGGGTCACCACCACTAATGTTCGAGAAGGGTCACTACCACTAATGTTAGAGTCGGGTCACCACCACTAATGTCAGTTTCGGGTCACCACCACTAATGTTAGAGTCGTGTCATCTCCACTAATGTTAGATTCGGGTCACCAGCACAAATGTTAGAGTCGGGTCACCACCACTAATGTCAGAGTCGGGTCACCACCACTAATGTTAGAGTCGGGTCACCACCACTAATGTTAGAGTCGGGTCACCACCACTAATGTTAGAGTCAGGTCACCACCACTAATGTTAGAGAAGGGTCAACACAACTAATGTTAGAGTCGGGTCACCGGCACTAATGCTAGAGTCGGGTCACCACCACTAATGTTAGAGTCGGGTCACCACCAGTAATGTTAGAGAAGGGTCACCACCACTAATGTTAGAGAAGGGTCACCACCACTAATGTCAGAGTCGGGTCACCTCCACTAATGTTAGACTCGGGTCACCACCAGTAATGTTAGAGTCGAGTCACCACCACTAATGTTAGAGAAGGGTCACACCACGAATGTTAGAGTCGGGTCACCAGCACTAATGTTAGAGTCGGGTCACCACCACTAATGTCAGAGTCGGGTCAGCACCACTAATGTTAGAGTTGGGTCAACAACACTAATGTTAGAGTCGCGTCACCAGCACTAATGTTAGAGTCGGGTCACCACCACTAATGTTAGAGTCGAGTCACCACCACGAATGTTGGAGTCGGGTCACCACCACTATTGTTAGAGAATGGTCACCACCACTAATGATAGAGTGGGGTCACCACCACTAATGTCAGAGTCGGGTCACCACCACTAATGTTAGAGTCGGGTCACCATTACGAATGTCAGAGTCCAGTCACCACCACTAATGTTAAATTCGGGTCGCCACCAGTAATGTTAGAGTCCGTTCACCACCACTAATATTAGAGTCGTGTCACCACCACTGCTGTAAGTGTCGGGTCACCACCACTAATTTTAGAGTCGGGTCTCCACCATTAATGTTAGAGCCGGGTCACCTCCACGAATGTTAGAGTCGGGTCACCAGTGCAAATGTTAGAGTGGTGTCACCACCACTAATGTTAGAGTTGGGTCACCTCCACTAATGTTAGAGTCGGATCGACACCGCTAATGAAAGAGAAGGGTCACCACCACTAATGTTAGAGTCGGGTCACCACCACTAATGTCAGAGTCGGGTCACCACCACTAATGCAAGAGTCGGGTCGCAACCACTAATGTCAGTGTCGTGTCACCACGGCTAATGTCAGGGTCGGGAGACCACCACAATTGTTAGAGTCGGGTCACCACCACTAATGTTAGAGTCGGGTCACCACCACTAATGTTAGAGTCGGGTCACAACCACTAATGTCAGAGTCGGGTCACCACCACTAATGTTAGAGTCGGGTCACCACCACTAATGTTAGAGTCGGGTCACCACCACTAAGGTTAGAGTCGGGTCACCACTACTCATGCCAGAGTCCGGTCACCACCACTAATGTCAGAGTTGGGTCACCACCACTAATGTTAGAGAAGGATCAGCACCACAAATGTTAGAGTCGGGTCACCACCACTAATGTCAGAGTCGGATCACCACCACTAATGTCAGATTCGGGTCACCACTACTAATGTTAGAGTCGGGTCACCACCACTAATGTCAGAGACGGGTCACCAGCACTAATGTTTGATTCGGGCCACCACCACTAATGTTAGAGTCGGGTCACCTCCACTAATGTTAGAGTCGGGTCACCACCAGTAATGTTAGAGTCGGGTCACCACCACTAATGTTAGAGAAGGGTCACCAGCACTAATGTTAGAATCGTGTCAACACCACTAATGTTAGAGTCGGGTCACCTCCACTAATGTTAGAGTCGGGTCACCAGCACAAATGATAGAGTCGGGTCACCACCACTAATGCCAGAGTCGGGTCACCACCACTAATGTTAGAGTCGGGTCACCACTACTAATGTTAGAGTCGGGTCACCACCACTAATGTTAGAGTCGGGTCACCACCACTAATGTTAGAGAAGGGTCAACACCACTAATGTTGGAGAAGGGTCACCACCACTAATGTCAGAGTCGGGTCACCACCACTAATGTTAGACTCGGGTCACCACCAGTAATGTTAGAGTCGAGTCACCACCACTAATGTTAGAGAAGGGTCACCACCACTAATGTTAGAGCCGGGTCACCAGCACTAATGTTAGAGTCGGGTCACAACCACTAATGTCAGAGTCGGGTCACCACCACTAATGTTAGAGTTGGGTCAACAACACTAATGTTCGAGTCGCATCACCAGCACTAATGTTAGAGTCGGGTCACCACCACTAATGTTAGAGTCGGGTCACCACCACGAATGTTTGAGTCGGGTCACCACAACTAATGTCAGAGTCGGGTCACCACCACTAATGTTAGAGAAGGGTCACCACCACTAATGTTAGAGTCGGGTCACCACCACTAATGTTAGATTCGGGTTACTACCACTAATGTTAGAGTCGGGTCACCACCACTAATGTTAGAGTCGGGTCACCACCACTAATGTTAGAGTCGGGTCACCACCACTAATGTCAGAGTTGGGTCACCAGCACGAACGTTAGAGCTGGGTCACCACCTCAAATGTTAGAGTCGGGTCAACACCACTAATGTCAGAGTCGGGTCACCACCACTAATGTCAGCGTCGGGTCACCACCACTAATGTTAGAGAAGGGTCACCACCATTAATGTTAGAGTCGGGTCACCACCACTAATGTTAGAGTCGGGTGACCGCTGCTAATGTTATAGTCGGGTCACCAGCACAAATTTTAGAGTCGCGTCACCATCACTAATATTCGAGTCGGGTCACCACCACTAATGTTAGAGTCGGGTCACCACCACTAATGTTCGAGAAGGGTCACTACCACTAATGTTAGAGTCGGGTCACCACCACTAATGTCAGTTTCGGGTCACCACCACTAATGTTAGAGTCGTGTCATCTCCACTAATGTTAGATTCGGGTCACCAGCACAAATGTTAGAGTCGGGTCACCACCACTAATGTCAGAGTCGGGTCACCACCACTAATGTTAGAGTCGGGTCACCACCACTAATGTTAGAGTCGGGTCACCACCACTAATGTTAGAGTCAGGTCACCACCACTAATGTTAGAGAAGGGTCAACACCACTAATGTTAGAGTCGGGTCACCAGCACTAATGCTAGAGTCGGGTCACCACCACTAATGTTAGAGTCGGGTCACCACCAGTAATGTTAGAGAAGGGTCACCACCACTAATGTTAGAGAAGGGTCACCACCACTAATGTCAGAGTCGGGTCACCTCCACGAATGTTAGACTCGGGTCACCACCAGTAATGTTAGAGTCGGGTCACCACCACTAATGTTAGAGAAGGGTCACACCACGAATGTTAGAGTCGGGTCACCAGCACTAATGTTAGAGTCGGGTCACCACCACTAATGTCAGAGTCGGGTCAGCACCACTAATGTTAGAGTTGGGTCAACAACACTCATGTTAGAGTCGCGTCACCAGCACTAATGTTAGAGTCGGGTCACCACCACTAATGTTAGAGTCGAGTCACCACCACGAATGTTGGAGTCGGGTCACCACCACTATTGTTAGAGAGTGGTCACCACCACTAATGTTAGAGTGGGGTCACCACCACTAATGTCAGAGTCGGGTCACCACCACTAATGTTAGAGTCGGGTCACCATTACGAATGTCAGAGTCCAGTCACCACCACTAATGTTAAATTCGGGTCGCCACCAGTAATGTTAGAGTCCGTTCACCACCACTAATATTAGAGTCGGGTCACCACCACTGCTGTAAGAGTCGGGTCACCACCACTAATTTTAGAGTCGGGTCTCCACCATTAATGTTAGAGCCGGGTCACCTCCACGAATGTTAGAGTCGGGTCACCAGTGCAAATGTTAGAGTGGTGTCACCACCACTAATGTTAGAGTTGGGTCACCTCCACTAATGTTAGAGTCGGATCGACACCGCTAATGAAAGAGAAGGGTCACCACCACTAATGTTAGAGTCGGGTCACCACCACTAATGTCAGAGTCGGGTCACCACCACTAATGCAAGAGTCGGGTCGCAACCACTAATGTCAGTGTCGTGTCACCACGACTAATGTCAGGGTCGGGAGACCACCACTATTGTTAGAGTCGGGTCACCACCACTAATGTTAGAGTCGGGTCACCACCACTAATGTTAGAGTCGGGTCACAACCACTAATGTCAGAGTCGGGTCACCACCACTAATGTTAGAGTCGGGTCACCACCACTAATGTTAGAGTCCCGTCACCAGCACTAATGTTAGAGTCGGGTCACCACCACGAATGTTAGAGAAGGGTCACCACCACTAATGTTAGAGTCGGGTCACCACCACTAATGTTAGAGAACGGTCACCATAACTAATGTTAGAGTGGGGTCACCACCACTAATGTCAGAGGCGGGTCACCACCACTAATGTTAGAGTCGGGTCACCATTACTAGTGTCAGACTCCTGTCACCACCATTAATGTTAAATTCGGGTCACCACCATTAATGTTAGAGTCGGTTCACCACCACTAATATTAGAGTCGGGTCACCACCACTACTTTAAGAGTCGGGTCACCACCACTAATTATGGAGTCGGGTCACCACCATTAATGTTAGAGCCGGGTCACCTCCACTAATGTTAGCGTCGGGTCACCAGTACAAATTTTTGAGTGGGGTTACCACCACTAATGTTAGAGTTGGGTCACCTCCACTAATGTTAGAGTCGGGTCACCACCGCTAATGTAAGAGAAGGGTCACCACCACTAATGTTAGAGTTGGGTCACCACCACTAATGTCAGAGTCGGGTCACCACCACTAATGTCAGAGTCAGGTCGCAACCACTAATGTCAGAGTCGTGTCACCACGACTAATGTCAGGGTCGGGACACCACCACTATTGTTAGAGTCGGGTCCCCACCAGTAATGTTAGAGTCGGGTCACCACCACTAATGTTAGAGTCGGGTCACAACCACTAATGTCAGAGTCGGGTCACCACCACTAATGTTAGAGTCGGGTCACCACCACTAATGTTAGAGTCGGGTCACCACCACTAAGGTTAGAGTCGGGTAACCACTACTCATGCCAGAGTCGGGTCACCACCACTAATGTCAGAGTTAGGTCACCACCACTAATGTTAGAGAAGGATCACCACCACTAATGTTAGATTCGGGTCACCACAACTAATGTCGGAGTCGGATCACCACCACTAATGTCAGAGTCTTGTCACCACCACTAATGTTAGAGTCGGGTCAACACCAATAATGTCAGAAACGGGTCACCACCACTAATGTTAGATTCGGGCCACCACCACTCATGTTAGAGTCGGGTCACCTCCACTAATGTCAGAGTCGGGTCACCACCACTAATGTTAGAGTCGGGTCACCATTACGAATGTCAGAGTCCAGTCACCACCACTAATGTTAAATTCGGTTCGCCACCAGTAATGTTAGAGTCCGTTCACCACCACTAATATTAGATTCGGGTCACCACCACTACTGTAAGAGTCGGGTCACCACCACTAATTTTAGAGTCGGGTCACCACCATTAATGTTAGAGCCGGGTCACCTCCACTAATGTTAGAGTCGGGTCACCAGTGCAAATGTTAGAGTGGTGTCACCACCACTAATGTTAGAGTTGGGTCACCTCCACTAATGTTAGAGTCGGGTCGACACCGCTAATGAAAGAGAAGGGTCACCACCACTAATGTCAGAGTCGGGTCACCACCACTAATGTCAGAGTCGGGTCACCACCACTAATGTTAGAGTCGGGTCACCACCACTAATGTCAGAGTCGGGTCACCACCACTAATGTTAGGGTCGGGTCACCACCACTAATGTCAGAGTCGGGTCACCACCACTAATGTTAGAGTCGGGTCACCACCACTAATGTTAGATTCGGGTTACTACCACTAATGTTAGAGTCGGGTCACCACCACTAATGTTAGAGTCGGGTCACCACCACTAATGTTAGAGTCGGGTCACCACCACTAATGTCAGAGTTGGGTCACCAGCACGAACGTTAGAGCCGGGTCACCACCTCAAATGTTAGAGTCGGGTCAACACCACTAATGTCAGAGTCGGGTCACCACCACTAATGTCAGCGTCGGGTCACCACCACTAATGTTAGAGAAGGGTCACCACCATTAATGTTAGAGTCGGGTCACCACCACTAATGTTAGAGTCGGGTGACCGCTGCTAATGTTATAGTCGGGTCACCAGCACAAATTTTAGAGTTGCGTCACCATCACTAATATTAGAGTCGGGTCACCACCACTAATGTTAGAGTCGGGTCACCACCACTAATGTTCGAGAAGGGTCACTACCACTAATGTTAGAGTCGGGTCACCACCACTAATGTCAGTTTCGGGTCACCACCACTAATGTTAGAGTCGTGTCATCTCCACTAATGTTAGATTCGGGTCACCAGCACAAATGTTAGAGTCGGGTCACCACCACTAATGTCAGAGTCGGGTCACCACCACTAATGTTAGAGTCGGGTCACCACCACTAATGTTAGAGTCGGGTCACCACCACTAATGTTAGAGTCAGGTCACCACCACTAATGTTAGAGAAGGGTCAACACAACTAATGTTAGAGTTGGGTCACCAGCACTAATGCTAGAGTCGGGTCACCACCACTAATGTTAGAGTCGGGTCACCACCAGTAATGTTAGAGAAGGGTCACCACCACTAATGTTAGAGAAGGGTCACCACCACTAATGTCAGAGTCGGGTCACCTCCACTAATGTTAGACTCGGGTCACCACCAGTAATGTTAGAGTCGGGTCACCACCACTAATGTTAGAGAAGGGTCACACCACGAATGTTAGTGTCGGGTCACCAGCACTAATGTTAGAGTCGGGTCACCACCACTAATGTCAGAGTCGGGTCAGCACCACTAATGTTAGAGTTGGGTCAACAACACTAATGTTAGAGTCGCGTCACCAGCACTAATGTTAGAGTCGGGTCACCACCACTAATGTTAGAGTCGAGTCACCACCACGAATGTTGGAGTCGGGTCACCACCACTATTGTTAGAGAATGGTCACCACCACTAATGTTAGAGTGGGGTCACCACCACTAATGTCAGAGTCGGGTCACCACCACTAATGTTAGAGTCGGGTCACCATTACGAATGTCAGAGTCCAGTCACCACCACTAATGTTAAATTCGGGTCGCCACCAGTAATGTTAGAGTCCGTTCACCACCACTAATATTAGAGTCGTGTCACCACCACTGCTGTAAGTGTCGGGTCACCACCACTAATTTTAGAGTCGGGTCTCCACCATTAATGTTAGAGCCGGGTCACCTCCACGAATGTTAGAGTCGGGTCACCAGTGCAAATGTTAGAGTGGTGTCACCACCACTAATGTTAGAGTTGGGTCACCTCCACTAATGTTAGAGTCGGATCGACACCGCTAATGAAAGAGAAGGGTCACCACCACTAATGTTAGAGTCGGGTCACCACCACTAATGTCAGAGTCGGGTCACCACCACTAATGCAAGAGTCGGGTCGCAACCACTAATGTCAGTGTCGTGTCACCACGGCTAATGTCAGGGTCGGGAGACCACCACTATTGTTAGAGTCGGGTCACCACCACTAATGTTAGAGTCGGGTCACCACCACTAATGTTAGAGTCGGGTCACAACCACTAATGTCAGAGTCGGGTCACCACCACTAATGTTAGAGTCGGGTCACCACCACTAATGTTAGAGTCGGGTCACCACCACTAAGGTTAGAGTCGGGTCACCACTACTCATGCCAGAGTCCGGTCACCACCACTAATGTCAGAGTTGGGTCACCACCACTAAAGTTAGAGAAGGATCAGCACCACAAATGTTAGAGTCGGGTCACCACCACTAATGTCAGAGTCGGATCACCACCACTAATGTCAGATTCGGGTCACCACCACTAATGTCAGAGACGGGTCACCAGCACTAATGTTTGATTCGGGCCACCACCACTAATGTTAGAGTCGGGTCACCTCCACTAATGTTAGAGTCGGGTCACCACCAGTAATGTTAGAGTCGGGTCACCACAACTAATGTTAGAGAAGGGTCACCAGCACTAATGTTAGAATCGTGTCAACACCACTAATGTTAGAGTCGGGTCACCTCCACTAATGTTAGAGTCGGGTCACCAGCACAAATGATAGAGTCGGGTCACCACCACTAATGCCAGAGTCGGGTCACCACCACTAATGTTAGAGTCGGGTCACCACTACTAATGTTAGAGTCGGGTCACCACCACTAATGTTAGAGTCGGGTCACCACCACTAATGTTAGAGAAGGGTCAACACCACTAATGTTGGAGAAGGGTCACCACCACTAATGTCAGAGTCGGGTCACCACCACTAATGTTAGACTCGGGTCACCACCAGTAATGTTAGAGTCGAGTCACCACCACTAATGTTAGAGAAGGGTCACCACCACTAATGTTAGAGCCGGGTCACCAGCACTAATGTTAGAGTCGGGTCACAACCACTAATGTCAGAGTCGGGTCACCACCACTAATGTTAGAGTTGGGTCAACAACACTAATGTTCGAGTCGCATCACCAGCACTAATGTTAGAGTCGGGTCACCACCACTAATGTTAGAGTCGGGTCACCACCACGAATGTTTGAGTCGGGTCACCACAACTAATGTCAGAGTCGGGTCACCACCACTAATGTTAGAGAAGGGTCACCACCACTAATGTTAGAGTCGGGTCACCACCACTAATGTTAGATTCGGGTTACTACCACTAATGTTAGAGTCGGGTCACCACCACTAATGTTAGAGTCGGGTCACCACCACTAATGTTAGAGTCGGGTCACCACCACTAATGTCAGAGTTGGGTCACCAGCACGAACGTTAGAGCCGGGTCACCACCTCAAATGTTAGAGTCGGGTCAACACCACTAATGTCAGTGTCGGGTCACCACCACTAATGTCAGCGTCGGGTCACCACCACTAATGTTAGAGAAGGGTCACCACCATTAATGTTAGAGTCGGGTCACCACCACTAATGTTAGAGTCGGGTGACCGCTGCTAATGTTATAGTCGGGTCACCAGCACAAATTTTAGAGTCGCGTCACCATCACTAATATTCGAGTCGGGTCACCACCACTAATGTTAGAGTCGGGTCACCACCACTAATGTTCGAGAAGGGTCACTACCACTAATGTTAGAGTCGGGTCACCACCACTAATGTCAGTTTCGGGTCACCACCACTAATGTTAGAGTCGTGTCATCTCCACTAATGTTAGATTCGGGTCACCAGCACAAATGTTAGAGTCGGGTCACCACCACTAATGTCAGAGTCGGGTCACCACCACTAATGTTAGAGTCGGGTCACCACCACTAATGTTAGAGTCGGGTCACCACCACTAATGTTAGAGTCAGGTCACCACCACTAATGTTAGAGAAGGGTCAACACCACTAATGTTAGAGTCGGGTCACCAGCACTAATGCTAGAGTCGGGTCACCACCACTAATGTTAGAGTCGGGTCACCACCAGTAATGTTAGAGAAGGGTCACCACCTCTAATGTTAGAGAAGGGTCACCACCACTAATGTCAGAGTCGGTCACCTCCACGAATGTTAGACTCGGGTCACCACCAGTAATGTTAGAGTCGGGTCACCACCACTAATGTTAGAGAAGGGTCACACCACGAATGTTAGAGTCGGGTCACCAGCACTAATGTTAGAGTCGGTCACCACCACTAATGTCAGAGTCGGGTCAGCACCACTAATGTTAGAGTTGGGTCAACAACACTCATGTTAGAGTCGGGTCACCACCACTAATGTTAGAGTCGAGTCACCACCACGAATGTTGGAGTCGGGTCACCACCACTATTGTTAGAGAGTGGTCACCATCACTAATGTTAGAGTGGGGTCACCACCACTAATGTCAGAGTCGGGTCACCACCACTAATGTTAGAGTCGGGTCACCATTACGAATGTCAGAGTCCAGTCACCACCACTAATGTTAAATTCGGGTCGCCACCAGTAATGTTAGAGTCCGTTCACCACCACTAATATTAGAGTCGGGTCACCACCACTGCTGTAAGAGTCGGGTCACCACCACTAATTTTAGAGTCGGGTCTCCACCATTAATGTTAGAGCCGGGTCACCTCCACGAATGTTAGAGTCGGGTCACCAGTGCAAATGTTAGAGTGGTGTCACCACCACTAATGTTAGAGTTGGGTCACCTCCACTAATGTTAGAGTCGGATCGACACCGCTAATGAAAGAGAAGGGTCACCACCACTAATGTTAGAGTCGGGTCACCACCACTAATGTCAGAGTCGGGTCACCACCACTAATGCAAGAGTCGGGTCGCAACCACTAATGTCAGTGTCGTGTCACCACGACTAATGTCAGGGTCGGGAGACCACCACTATTGTTAGAGTCGGGTCACCACCACTAATGTTAGAGTCGGGTCACCACCACTAATGTTAGAGTCGGGTCACAACCACTAATGTCAGAGTCGGGTCACCACCACTAATGTTAGAGTCGGGTCACCACCACTAATGTTAGAGTCGGGTCACCACCACTAAGGTTAGAGTCGGGTCACCACTACTCATGCCAGAGTCCGGTCACCACCACTAATGTCAGAGTTGGGTCACCACCACTAATGTTAGAGAAGGATCAGCACCACAAATGTTAGAGTCGGGTCACCACCACTAATGTCAGAGTCGGATCACCACCACTAATGTCAGATTCGGGTCACCACTACTAATGTTAGAGTCGGGTCACCACCACTAATGTCAGAGACGGGTCACCAGCACTAATGTTTGATTCGGGCCACCACCACTAATGTTAGAGTCAGGTCACCTCCACTAATGTTAGAGTCGGGTCACCACCAGTAATGTTAGAGTCGGGTCACCACCACTAATTTTAGAGAAGGGTCACCAGCACTAATGTTAGAATCGTGTCAACACCACTAATGTTAGAGTCGGGTCACCTCCACTAATGTTAGAGTCGGGTCACCAGCACAAATGATAGAGTCGGGTCACCACCACTAATGCCAGAGTCGGGTCACCACCACTAATGTTAGAGTCGGGTCACCACTACTAATGTTAGAGTCGGGTCACCACCACTAATGTTAGAGTCGGGTCACCACCACTAATGTTAGAGAAGGGTCAACACCACTAATGTTGGAGAAGGGTCACCACCACTAATGTCAGAGTCGGGTCACCACCACTAATGTTAGACTCGGGTCACCACCAGTAATGTTAGAGTCGGGTCACCACCACTAATGTTAGAGAAGGTTCACCACCACTAATGTTAGAGCCGGGTCACCAGCACTAATGTTAGAGTCGGGTCACAACCACTAATGTCAGAGTCGGGTCACCACCACTAATGTTAGAGTTGGGTCAACAACACTAATGTTCGAGTCGCATCACCAGCACTAATGTTAGAGTCGGGTCACCACCACCAATGTTAGAGTCGGGTCACCACCACGAATGTTTGAGTCGGGTCACCACAACTAATGTCAGAGTCGGGTCACCACCACTAATGTTAGAGAAGGGTCACCACCACTAATGTTAGAGTCGGGTCACCAGCACTAATATTAGACTCGGGTCACCAATAGCACAAATGTTAGAGTCGGGTCACCACCACTAATTTTAGAGTTAGGTCACCACAACTAATGTCAGAGTCGGTTCACCACCACTAATGTTAGAGAAGGGTCACCACCACTAATGTTAGAGTTGGGTCACCGCCACTAATGTTAGAGAAGGGTCACCAGCACTAATGTTAGAGAAAGGTCACCACCACTAATGTCAGAGTCGGGTCCCCACCACTAATGTCAGAGTCGGGTCACCACCACTAATTTCAGGGTCGGGTCACCGCCACTAATGTTAGAGTTGTGTCACCACCACTAATGTTAGCTTCAGGTCACCACCACTAATGTTAGAGTCGCGTCACCTCCACTAATGTCAGATTCGGGTCCCCACCACTACTGTCTGTGTCGGGTCACCACCACTAATGTCAGAGTCGGGTGACCACCATTAATGTTAGAGTCGGTTCACCACCACTAATGTTAGAGTCGGGTCATCAGCACTTACGTTAGAGTCCGGTAACCACCACTAATGTTAGAGTCGGGTCACCAGCACTAATGTTAGAGTCGGGTCACCACCACTAATGTCAGAGTCGGGTCATCACCACTAATGTTAGAGTTGGGTCAACAACACTAATGTTAGAGTCCCGTCACCAGCACTAATGTTAGAGTCGGGTCACCACCACGAATGTTAGAGAAGGGTCACCACCACTAATGTTAGAGTCGGGTCACCACCACTAATGTTAGAGAACGGTCACCATAACTAATGTTAGAGTGGGGTCACCACCACTAATGTCAGAGTCGGGTCACCACCACTAATGTTAGAGTCGGGTCACCATTACTAGTGTCAGACTCCTGTCACCACCATTAATGTTAAATTCGGGTCACCACCATTAATGTTAGAGTCGGTTCACCACCACTAATATTAGAGTCGGGTCACCACCACTACTTTAAGAGTCGGGTCACCACCACTAATTATGGAGTCGGGTCACCACCATTAATGTTAGAGCCGGGTCACCTCCACTAATGTTAGCGTCGGGTCACCAGTACAAATTTTTGAGTGGGGTTACCACCACTAATGTTAGAGTTGGGTCACCTCCACTAATGTTAGAGTCGGGTCACCACCGCTAATGTAAGAGAAGGGTCACCACCACTAATGTTAGAGTTGGGTCACCACCACTAATGTCAGAGTCGGGTCACCACCACTAATGTCAGAGTCAGGTCGCAACCACTAATGTCAGAGTCGTGTCACCACGACTAATGTCAGGGTCGGGACACCACCACTATTGTTAGAGTCGGGTCCCCACCAGTAATGTTAGAGTCGGGTCACCACCACTAATGTTAGAGTCGGGTCACAACCACTAATGTCAGAGTCGGGTCACCACCACTAATGTTAGAGTCGGGTCACCACCACTAATGTTAGAGTCGGGTCACCACCACTAAGGTTAGAGTCGGGTAACCACTACTCATGCCAGAGTCGGGTCACCACCACTAATGTCAGAGTTGGGTCACCACCACTAATGTTAGAGAAGGATCACCACCACTAATGTTAGATTCGGGTCACCACAACTAATGTCAGAGTCGGATCACCACCACTAATGTCAGAGTCTTGTCACCACCACTAATGTTAGAGTCGGGTCAACACCAATAATGTCAGAAACGGGTCACCACCACTAATGTTAGATTCGGGCCACCACCACTCATGTTAGAGTCGGGTCACCTCCACTAATGTTAGAGTCGGGTCACCACCAGTAATGTTAGAGTCGGGTCACCACCACTAATGTTAGAGAAGGGCCACCACCACTAATGTTAGAGTCGGGTCAACACCATTAATGTTAGAGTCGGGTCACCACCACTAATGTTAGAGTCGGGTCACAACCACTAATGTCAGAGTCGGGTCACCACCACTAATGTTAGAGTCGGGTCACCACCACTAATGTTAGAGTCGGGTCACCACCACTAAGGTTAGAGTCGGGTCACCACTACTCATGCCAGAGTCCGGTCACCACCACTAATGTCAGAGTTGGGTCACCACCACTAATGTTAGAGAAGGATCAGCACCACAAATGTTAGAGTCGGGTCACCACCACTAATGTCAGAGTCGGATCACCACCACTAATGTCAGATTCGGGTCACCACTACTAATGTTAGAGTCGGGTCACCACCACTAATGTCAGAGACGGGTCACCAGCACTAATGTTTGATTCGGGCCACCACCACTAATGTTAGAGTCAGGTCACCTCCACTAATGTTAGAGTCGGGTCACCACCAGTAATGTTAGAGTCGGGTCACCACCACTAATGTTAGAGAAGGGTCACCAGCACTAATGTTAGAATCGTGTCAACACCACTAATGTTAGAGTCGGGTCACCTCCACTAATGTTAGAGTCGGTTCACCAGCACAAATGATAGAGTCGGGTCACCACCACTAATGCCAGAGTCGGGTCACCACCACTAATGTTAGAGTCGGGTCACCACTACTAATGTTAGAGTCGGGTCACCACCACTAATGTTAGAGTCGGGTCACCACCACTAATGTTAGAGAAGGGTCAACACCACTAATGTTGGAGAAGGGTCACCACCACTAATGTCAGAGTCGGGTCACCACCACTAATGTTAGACTCGGGTCACCACCAGTAATGTTAGAGTCGGGTCACCACCACTAATGTTAGAGAAGGTTCACCACCACTAATGTTAGAGCCGGGTCACCAGCACTAATGTTAGAGTCGGGTCACAACCACTAATGTCAGAGTCGGGTCACCACCACTAATGTTAGAGTTGGGTCAACAACACTAATGTTCGAGTCGCATCACCAGCACTAATGTTAGAGTCGGGTCACCACCACCAATGTTAGAGTCGGGTCACCACCACGAATGTTTGAGTCGGGTCACCACAACTAATGTCAGAGTCGGGTCACCACCACTAATGTTAGAGAAGGGTCACCACCACTAATGTTAGAGTCGGGTCACCAGCACTAATATTAGACTCGGGTCACCAATAGCACAAATGTTAGAGTCGGGTCACCACCACTAATTTTAGAGTTAGGTCACCACAACTAATGTCAGAGTCGGTTCACCACCACTAATGTTAGAGAAGGGTCACCACCACTAATGTTAGAGTTGGGTCACCGCCACTAATGTTAGAGAAGGGTCACCAGCACTAATGTTAGAGAAAGGTCACCACCACTAATGTCAGAGTCGGGTCCCCACCACTAATGTCAGAGTCGGGTCACCACCACTAATTTCAGGGTCGGGTCACCGCCACTAATGTTAGAGTTGGGTCACCACCACTAATGTTAGCTTCAGGTCACCACCACTAATGTTAGAGTCGCGTCACCTCCACTAATGTCAGATTCGGGTCCCCACCACTACTGTCTGTGTCGGGTCACCACCACTAATGTCAGAGTCGGGTGACCACCATTAATGTTAGAGTCGGTTCACCACCACTAATGTTAGAGTCGGGTCATCAGCACTTACGTTAGAGTCCGGTAACCACCACTAATGTTAGAGTCGGGTCACCAGCACTAATGTTAGAGTCGGGTCACCACCACTAATGTCAGAGTCGGGTCATCACCACTAATGTTAGAGTTGGGTCAACAACACTAATGTTAGAGTCCCGTCACCAGCACTAATGTTAGAGTCGGGTCACCACCACGAATGTTAGAGAAGGGTCACCACCACTAATGTTAGAGTCGGGTCACCACCACTAATGTTAGAGAACGGTCACCATAACTAATGTTAGAGTGGGGTCACCACCACTAATGTCAGAGTCGGGTCACCACCACTAATGTTAGAGTCGGGTCACCATTACTAGTGTCAGACTCCTGTCACCACCATTAATGTTAAATTCGGGTCACCACCATTAATGTTAGAGTCGGTTCACCACCACTAATATTAGAGTCGGGTCACCACCACTACTTTAAGAGTCGGGTCACCACCACTAATTATGGAGTCGGGTCACCACCATTAATGTTAGAGCCGGGTCACCTCCACTAATGTTAGCGTCGGGTCACCAGTACAAATTTTTGAGTGGGGTTACCACCACTAATGTTAGAGTTGGGTCACCTCCACTAATGTTAGAGTCGGGTCACCACCGCTAATGTAAGAGAAGGGTCACCACCACTAATGTTAGAGTTGGGTCACCACCACTAATGTCAGAGTCGGGTCACCACCACTAATGTCAGAGTCAGGTCGCAACCACTAATGTCAGAGTCGTGTCACCACGACTAATGTCAGGGTCGGGACACCACCACTATTGTTAGAGTCGGGTCCCCACCAGTAATGTTAGAGTCGGGTCACCACCACTTATGTTAGAGTCGGGTCACAACCACTAATGTCAGAGTCGGGTCACCACCACTAATGTTAGAGTCGGGTCACCACCACTAATGTTAGAGTCGGGTCACCACCACTAAGGTTAGAGTCGGGTAACCACTACTCATGCCAGAGTCGGGTCACCACCACTAATGTCAGAGTTGGGTCACCACCACTAATGTTAGAGAAGGATCACCACCACTAATGTTAGATTCGGGTCACCACAACTAATGTCAGAGTCGGATCACCACCACTAATGTCAGAGTCTTGTCACCACCACTAATGTTAGAGTCGGGTCAACACCAATAATGTCAGAAACGGGTCACCACCACTAATGTTAGATTCGGGCCACCACCACTCATGTTAGAGTCGGGTCACCTCCACTAATGTTAGAGTCGGGTCACCACCAGTAATGTTAGAGTCGGGTCACCACCACTAATGTTAGAGAAGGGCCACCACCACTAATGTTAGAGTCGGGTCAACACCATTAATGTTAGAGTCGGATCACCTCCACTAATGTTAGATTCGGGATACCAGCACAAATGTTAGAGTCGGGTCACCACCACTAATGTCAGAGTCGGGTCACCACCACTAATGTTGGAGTCGGGTCCCCACTACTAATGTTAGAGTCGGGTCACCACCACTAATGCTAGAGTCGGGTCACCACCACTAATGTTAGAGAAGGGTCACCACCACTAATGTTAGAGTCGGGTCACCAGCACTAATTTTAGAGTGGGATCACCACCAGCACAAATGGTAGAGTCGGGTCACCACCACTAATTTTAGAGTTGGGTCACCACCACTAATGTCAGAGTCGGGTCACCACCAATAATGTTAGAGAAGGGTCACCACCACTAATGTTGGGTCGGGTCACCTCCATTAATGTCAGTGTCGGGTCGCCACCACTAATGTCAGAGTCGGGTCACCACCACTAATGTTAGAGTGTGGTCACCTCCGCTAATGTTAGAGTCGGGTCACCACCACTAATGATAGAGTCGGGTCACCACCACTAATGTCAGAGTCGGGTCACCACCACAAATGTCAGAGTCGGGTCACCACCACTAATGTTAGAGTCGGGTCACCACCACTAATGTTAGAGTCGGGTCACCAATACTAATGTCAGAGCCGGGTCAGCACCACTAATGTCAGAGTTGGGTCACCACCAGTAATCACAGCCAATAAGGCTAGAGAAGACTCACCACAAGTGACGTCACTGTAGTGTCCTCAACAATAAGAGGAGTATGGTCTCCATCAGTACCTTTATAGTGGGATCACCAAAGGCAATGTTAAAGTACAGTCATTACCAGTAATATTAGAGTAGAGTCACCGCCAGTAATGTTAGAGCAGGGTCACCATCAGTAATGTTATTGTAGAGTCGCCACCAGTAATGTTAAAGTCGGGTCCCCACCAGTAATGTTAGCCTGCGCTCTCGATCAGTAATTTTAGATTAGAATCACCACCAGTAATGTCACAATAGGGTCACCACCAGTAATGCTAGATCAAGTTCACCATAATTAAAGCTACTGCAGAATAACGACCAGTAATGTTAGAGTAGGGTCACCACCAGTAATGTTAGAGTTCGATCACATCCCCAGTAATGTTAGAGTGGGCTGACCACCATTAATTTTTGAATCTCGTCAAAACCAGTAATGTTATGTTAGGATCACTATCAGTAATGTTAGAGTAGGGTCACCACGAGTAATGTCAGAGTAAAGTCACCATCAGTAATACCAACAGAAAATGCTGGAAAAACTCAGCAGGCCAGGCAACATCCGTGGAGAGAAATTATAGTCGACGTTTCGGGTGAACCCTTTTTCAAAACTGGAAAGGAAATGTAATAGATCGAAGGCAGGGCTGCGACAGAACAAGAGAAGTAAAGAGACATTAAGAGGTATTCAAAACCAGACGAGATGGTAATAGGTCAGTGGAGACAAAAGACGGCTCAGATTAGGTGTGAAGTTTACTGGCAGGATGAGAGGCAGCTGCCATGTGGGAGAGAGAAAGAAAAAGGAAAGGGGGGAAGGGAAAACCCAAAACAAAGGGGTGCAAAAAATATAAGTAAAAATTTAATAAGGGCCGAGGTTATGATCTGAAATTGTTGAACTCGATATTGAGTCCGGAAGGCTGCAAAGTCCCTAATCGGAAGATGAGGTGCTGTTCTCGAGTTTACATTGAGCTTCCATGGAACAATACAAGAGGCCAAGGATGGTGAGGTCCGAGTGGGAATGGAGCGGTGAATTAAAATGACAGGCGACCGGATGCTCGGGGTCACCCTTACAGGCTGAACGGAGGTGTTCTGCAAAGCGGCCACCCAATCTGCATTTGGTCTCCCCAATGTAGAGGAGACCGCATCATGAGCAGCGAATACAGTATACTAGTTTGCAAGAAGTACAAGTAAATCGCTGTTTCACCTGGAAGGGGTGTTTGGGGCCCTGGACAGTGGGAAGGGGGGAGGTATAGGGGCAGGTGTTACATCTCCTGCGCTTGCACAGGAAGGTGCCAGGCGAAGGGGAAGGGATGTTGGGGGTGATAGAGGAGTGGACTAGGGTGTCTCAGCGGGAGCGGTCCCTATGGAATGCAGAAACGGGAGAAGAGAGGAAGATGCGTTTGGTGGTGGGATCAAACTCGAGGAACAGCACCTCACCTTTCGATTAGGCACTTTGCAGCCTTCCAGACTCAATATCGAGTTCAACAATTTCAGAACTTATCCTCGGCCACTATTACATTTTTACTTATATTTTTTTCCGCCCCTTTGCTTTGGGTTTTACCTTCCCCCTTTTCCTTTTTTTTCTCTCTCCCACGTGGCAGCTGTCTCTCATCCTGCCAGTACACTTCACACCTAATCTGAGCCATCTTTTGTCCCAACTGTCCTATTACCATCTCGTCTGGTTTTGAATACCTCTTATTGTCTCTTTACTTCTTTTGTTCTGTCGCAGCCCTGACTTCGATCTATTTCATTTCCTTTCCAGTTTTGAAAAAGGTTCACCCGAAACGTCGACTATAATATCCCTCCACGGATGTTGCCTGGCCTGCTGAGTTTTTCCAGCATTTTCTGTTGTTATTTCGGATTTCCAGCATCTGCAGTATTTTGCTATCAGCATCAGTAATGTTTAATTAGAGGCACATTCAGTAATGTTAGAGATGGATCACGATCAGTATATTAAAGTACAGTCACCACAAGTAATGTTAGAGCAGCGTCACCATCACTAATGTTAGAGTAGGGTAAGCACCACTAATGTTAGAGTAGATTCCCCACTAGTAAAGTTAGTGTGGAGTCATCACCAATAATGTTAGAATAGGGTCACCATCAGTAATTTTAGATTAGAGTCACCACCAGTAATGTTTAATTCGAGTCACCACCGATTATGTTAAAGCAGAATCAAGTAATTTGCACAGAAAAAATCAGAGCAGGAACAGGCCAATCGCACTTTCCAGCCTGCTACGTGATTCAATAAGGTCATGGCTGATCTTCTACATGAACTCCACTATTCAGCCCTATATCTTTATCCGTTGATTTCCTTTCTATCCAAAATTTATCGATTTCTCTGTTGAATGTATTCAACGTCTGACCATCCGCAGCTCTCTGTGGTAGAGAATTCAAAAGATTCACAAAGCTTTCTGTGAAGGAATTTCTCGTCATCTCAGTCAAAAAGGTTACTCAAAGCTCACCACCGTTAATGTTAGAATAGGGCTACCACCAGTAATGTTAGATTAGAGTCATCACCAGTAATTGTAGAATAGGTTCACCAAAAGTAATGTTAGAATAGGCTCAACACCAGTAAGGTTAGAGAGAACTCATCACCATTAATGTTGCACAGGAGTCCTCACCAGTAATATTAGAGCCGGGACAACACCAGTAATATGAAAGCAAAATATGCGGATGCTGGAAATCTGAAATAAAACAAGAAATGCTGGAAACACTCAGCAGGTCAGACAGAATACGTGAAAAGAAAAACAGAGTTAACGTTTCAAGTCGATGAGCCTTCGTCAGAACTGGAAAAGGTTGGAAATGTAACAGGTTTTTAAGCAAGTGTAGGGGCAGGGAGATTGGGGAGGAGAGCAAAGAACAAAAGGAATGGTCTGTGATCGGAAGTAAAGCAGGAGGGATTAAGAGGCAAAAGGGGTGATGGGGCAAGGCAAAATGAGATGGTAATAGGACATGTCAAGAAACAAAAGATGAGTCTAGATGAAGGGTCAATGGCAATGGCAGAATCATTAACAGCTGCCATGTGAAACTCCACCAGTAATGTTAATGACGTTCATCACCAGTAATGATAGATTAGTTTCACCACGAGTAATGTTAAAGTAGGGTCACCACCAGACAAGAGACCTCAGCATTAAAGCAGGGTCACCACAAGTAATGTTAGATAAGGACCATCGTAAGTAATTATATAGTAGAGTCAGAACGAGTGAAGTTAGAATAGAGTCACCACCAGTAATATTTGACTAGCCTACCACCAGTAACGTTGGAGTAGGGTCAGCAGCACCAGTAATGCTAGATTAGGGTCACCGCCATTAATATTAGAGTAGAGTCACTTCCAGTAATGCCAGATTAAGTTCTCCACAAGCAATGTTAGAGTAGGGTCATCAAAATTTATGTTAGAGAAGATTCTCTACCAGTTATGTTAAGTTAGGATCACCTCTAGTAATGTTAGTGTAGGGTCAGCACAAGATATGTTAGAGTAGCTCACCACCAGTTAAACTGGAGTAGGCTTATCACCGGTAATGTTAGAGTAGGATCAACATCATTAATGTTAGAGTAGGGTCTTCACCAGTAATGTTCAAGTTGAGTCACCATCAGTAATGTTAGAGTATGGTCACCACCAGTAATGTTAGATTAGGATCATCACAAGTAATGTTAGGGTAGAGTCACCACCAGTAAAGTTAGAGAACTGTCAACACCAATAATGTAAGTGCACTGTCACCACCAGATATGTTACAGCATGGTCACCACCAGTAATGTTAGATTAGGGTCACCACAAGCAATGTTACTGTAGGGTCAACACCAATAATGTTAGAGTACGGTTATCACCTGTTATGTTAGAGTAGGGTCACCACCAGTAATGGTAGAGTAGGGTCCTCACCAGTATTATTATAGTAGGGTCACCGGAAGTTTTGTTTGAGTCAGATCACCAGCAGTAACGTTAGAGTAGGGTCACCACCAGTAATGTTAGAGTAGAGTCAACAACAATAATATTGGAGTTGTGTCACTACCCGTAATGTTAGAGTGTAGTCACCATCAGTAACGTTATAGTAGGGTCAACACCAGTATTGTTATTGTAGAGTCATTACCAGTGATATTAGAGTAGAGTCACTACCAATACAGGTAGAGTAGGGCCATTACCAGTATTGTTAGAGTTATCTCATCATCAGTAATACTAGCGTACCCTCAATATCAATAATAATAGAGTAGAGTTACAAACAATAATATTAGAGTTGTGTCACTACCAGTAATGTTACAGTAGAGTCACCATCAGTAATATTAGAATTATGCCACCACCAGTAATGTTAGAGTAGGGTCACCACCAGCAATATTAGTGCAGTGCCTCCACCAGTAATGTTAGAGAGTAGGGTCACCACCAGTAATTCTAGAGTACCGTCAGCACCAGTAATGTTAGTGTAGCGCCACCACCAGTAATGTTAGAGCCTATTCATCATCAGCCAGTATAACAGTACAAAACAAATTTTAATTACTTGCTGGATGAGTGAAGAACTCACCGAATTAAGATGAGACTCCAAGATCCAAATGCAAAGTCTAGGATGGATGTTCCCTGTAGGGATCACACGGCATGCACAGACCACATTCCTTCTGGTATTACTTTCCGTTCATTGATTTTAATGGGCGGAGTTTCATGGACTGAGCTGCTCAATTTCCCCATTGGCGGCCCGGGCGCACTGAAGGTATAATCGCCCCTTGTTTGTTAAGTGCCTGTAACTAACGCCACTTATTGTATAACCGGATTGCCTCACCGGGCCCGGGTTTTTCTATAAATTGGGAGCATTTCCTGATTTCAGATGCACTGCAGACGAAATCGTAAAGCTGGGCAGAATCCACACAATTCTTCAAACAATTGGCACGGCCAGCAGTTCTACAGATAAGGGACATTTACTACCATATTCTCGCAGCCTTCTGTGTTCCCGGTAAGTCAATGTGTCTTGTTGCCCAATAGCTGTTGACCATCTCACTTTTAATGATTATGTAACAGATTCCGGTAATATCCTCACTGCAGAGACATTTATCCACCGGGATAATCAGTGAATATAAATGCGGGAATGCCAGCCGTCCGTGCAGCCGCTGACGCGCTGTTCTCCTCGGTAGGTGGTTTCCCTATACAGAGGGAGGGCGAGGCTGATTCCCCGGCACCTCCAAAAGTTCATAATTCAGTAAAGAAAGTGTTGCTCAGTGTCCACAGTAATCACTTCATTTGTGCCGTTGTTCCCTGTCTACATTAAGTTGATCATTCCTCGGACTGCAGACACCTCCACCCAACAGGGGACTTTGAACAATATTTTGAGAAATAATTGCAGCTCGGGAATGTGTTCCCATCCTCTAGGCAGCGGTTGGACATAAATTGAAAGCTTCTGTCTCAGCTGATTATTTTATTTGAATTATATCTTTCCATTAATTGCTGTGGAATTATATTAAATACTTGACTGAAGTTTGCTGGAGGGACGGTGGATTTTCAGTTACTCTATTTTGAATGTTCAATGATTTCATTACTTTAAATAAAATGTCGTGGACACTCGCTTATATTAATGAGAATAATCAGTGTCTGTGACCCTAAGTAGGGACAGAACTGACCCTTTCCCCACAATAAGCTGTGAGATGTATCCGAGTGTCACCGTTACTGACCTCTTCTCCCTCTTTCTCACAGCGAACCTACTGACAATGGTGATTCTCTCCCGAGGAAACTGCGGCCTTTCCAAGTGTATCTCTGTCTACATGGTGGCCATGGCAACAGCAGATCTACTGGTCATGATCATCAATATATTTGTGAACCGCATTTTACGTTATCACTTGCCACATCCATTCTTGTCCTACACTGTCGTATGTACGTGCGATGTGTCGCCCTGTATGTGTCGGTGTCGTTTACAGTCTCATTCACATTTGACCGATTTGAAGCTATATGTACTGAGAAGTTAAAAACCAAGTATTGCACAGTGAGAACTGCGGCCGCGGTTATAACAACGGTCTCTGTCCTGATCTGTTTACAGAGCCTCCCTTTCTGTTTTGCATATGAATCTGATCGAATCATTAACAATGTTCCCTCGGGTTGCCGCTCCAGAGGGGCGTTTTTTTCTTCGCCTTTAGGTGTGGCGTTTTCCTGGTTACGAAGCATTTGTTATGCTTGGTTTGCCTTTGCTTTGATATTACTTATTAACTGTTTGACAGTCAGTTGTATTTTAGTGGTCAGTAGAGCCCACAGGGGTCTCCGGGGTCACGGCAGTGAGGATCAGAGCGATCCAGAGATGGAGAACTGAAGGAAATCCATCATTTTACTGTTCAGTTTATTGGGAAGTTTTATACGGTTGTGGCTGACAACTGTCATTAATTTTGTAACTACCAGAGTGACAAGCACCGTGCATTACAAAGGCGATTATGCAGCCCCTGCCTATATTGCTGCTGAAACCGGATATTCCTCATGCTCCGGTTTCCTCCCACAGTCCAAAGATGTGCGGGTTAGGTTGATTTGGCTGTGATAAATCGACCCTTAATGTTAGTGGGATTAAATACATGGGGTTACGGGGATCGGGTGGGATATGTGTCGGTTCAGGCTCGATGGGCCGAAATGGCCTCTATCTGCACTGTGGGGTTTCTGTGATTCTGTGATTATTTGAGTTCCTGTACAAACACGTGCATTTATGCAGCTACTCAAACTAATTCAGGGAAGATCTGAAGCAGGTGATGAAAATTCCTTAGACATTTATTGGTAAAAGAATGAAAAGTAAAATCAAAGCTTCCTGTCCTAATCAGAGTTCAATTACAAACTGCGATCTAATGTAGAAAAGCCATCTGTCCGTTAGGATGAAAATCGTTTGTTGTTGTGGGAATTAACAGGTATCAGAAAATATTTCTCCCACTTTATGACTTGTGTTTCATGTCTGCTGCTTTCCTCGGGTGAACATAATCGAGTTCTCATAAAATAGCGCACTTCCCACTCAAGATTCAAGGAGAACACTGATGTGGAGTAGAACATGTTGGCGTCAGCGTTAAGTGCCTCACACCGCAGGCAAAGGAAAGAGTCACCACAGTTGAATTAATATATAAAGCTTCCTTTAGTGTAGAAACACTGGCCCAGATATTCCGATCCCTATGGGTAGGTACGCGCGGTGTACCCCCGCGTAGGTACATCAAAAATGCTGGTTTCAGGCATGCACAGCGCATGCGCTGAAAACCATTGGCCCAGAAATTCGGGTCGGGGGTTTCCCGCGGTTGCAAGCCCCTGACCTGCACTTACTTGCACGCCGGCAGTTGAGCTGTAGGGCCCCGTGGAATTCAGATCTGGGGCATGGCCCAGCTGCCGGCGCGCAGTGCTTGCATGTCCGAGGGGCGCAGTTAGTTCGATGCATTCCCTGGGATCACGTGTGCCATGGCCAGACACTAGGAGCAGGGAATGCTCCATTCATAAGACTTGACAGGAAGTGCTGTCAAGACATAAATATTACGGCCCCAAAATAGCAGTAAACCTTCAAATTAAAAAAAAGCACATTTTCTAAATAAACTATAAATTACATTAAATAACTATTTTAAAGAATAATTAAAATTTTTTGAAATTTTTTTTTATTTTCTAACGGGGCTAAAAATAAACTTACCTTGCTTTAAAGTATTTAAAAATAATAAACCTGTGGAAAAAAGTTTTAATTTTAATTAATTGACCACTTCCCTTGTAAAAAGCAGGCCTTATGCCTGCTTTTTACATTTCTAAATTCTAAAGACTTACCCTCACAGATAAAACAGTAAAAATACATTGGGGCAGAAATTAGCGTCGGGGGCTTGCCGCGCGTGCAAGCCCCCGATCTGCACTTACGCGACGCGCCGGCCGTTGAGCTTCAGGGACGCCTGGAATTCCTGTTTTAAAATGTTGACTCCCGGGCAGCGTCTGACGTCACGCCGCCCAGGAGTGCAGCCAGCGCGAAGCCTGGAGCGCGCAGTGCAAGTGAGACACGCCCCTTGAGGTCTCATCTTAAAAGGACACGCCCCCAATGTTTCTCACAAGCTGCAAAGCATTTTTACATGTAGAGCAGCATTTTAAATAGGTTTTTGGAATTTTTAAGAAGCTTTTGGTAACTTTTATAAACTTTTAAAAACGTTTACATTATTTTGAAGAATCTGAAGTAGGTTTAAACAGAATTAAAGTGATTTAAAGGCTTTAAAAAGCCCTGAAAGCATTTTTTTCATTTCATTTATTTAATTAGCAACGTCGTCGTCGTACGTGTCTTCACACTGTTGCCTTTGGGGAACTGTATGAAGTGGTGGAAGGATTTCTGGCCGTGATTAACGCTCCTTCCGTAACCATCTTTGTACCAGCCATTAGGGTGGTTAGTCCTATGGCGGGAGGGTTTTACGGGCTCCCACAACTTATACGAGAGAGGGGGCCACCTACACCCACGGACGCAAATATCCCACTGGATGTCTTCCAACAGAATTTAGAGCCGGGGCTCCAACTCCACTTGCCGGGACTGTCTGGAGCGGGGTTAGAAACCCTACGCCGTGTGGCCCAGCGGCGGGGATGCTACCGCCACGCCAAAGGCCCACTCAGCTTAGCAATGTCAAATGGCTGGAATGAGCACAATTCACGGCATTAAAAGAACTCACAATTGAACTGATGATGACCTCAGCAATCTCCTCAACGATGTGGAGGCGCAGCGCCTGCTCATCATTGGTAATGAGAAGTCCAAGGCGCCGCAAGAAGGACAGATGATAGCTTGGTCTTTCAAGTGGCAGCATAGGGCTCCAGTCACGGGGAGGGAAAAGGCGCAGGAAACGTATGGGTGTCACCTTTTGCGCGGAGTGGGCCTTTTGCGTAGCGGTAAGCTTCCCCGCCGCTGGGCCAGAAGGAGTAGGGTTTCGAGCCCCATTCCAGACAGTCCCGGCAAGTGGAGTCAGAGCTCCAACTATAAATTCTGGGTGGACATCCAGCGGGATACTTGCGTCCGCGGGTGTGGGTGCCCCCTCCCCCCTCAGATAGGTTGTGGGAGACCGTAAAACCCTCACGCCATAGGAAGGGCCTCTGCGGGCGGATAGTTCCGCTTCTTGGAGACCCTCCGCCCGCAGAAATCCCTTACAATTCTTATGCCTGGTAAAAGCCGGCGTAAGGCTTGATTTTGCTAGGGTAAGAGTTGAAAAAATAAAAGAGAAAAATTTCACTGACGTACCATTATCAATATTTTACAAAAAGGTAAAATGATTTTTAGCCAAGTAAAAAACTTCCGTTATTTCTATCAAAATATTACATTTTTGTTTAAAATACTTAATTTATTGTAATTTATAGTTATTTATAAAATGTGATTTTTTAAATGTATTTATAGTTTTGCTATGTTTTTGGGATGATCGCCATTCATATATTGGACAGGTCTTTGTGTAAAGTTTATGAAGGGAGACTCCTTTCTTTGATTGGCTCCCCATGGCCCACGTAATCCCATGGATACTGCGAACTACATGCGCCTAAGGGATAGTTGGGCCCTGCGCATTTGTATTTTGGAGAGGCCACGGAGTGGAAGTGTGTGTGCCCCAGTAGCACTCAGGTAAGGGCGTAGATGTTTCCAGATCGCAGACCTCCACCCGCGGGAGGCCTGCAATTGGAAAATACGGGTGTTACAATGGTGGATATTTGTAATTCGTTAATCTCGGTGTGAATGTTGCAAGCGCTGTTCTCCCCATCACACTCCACCCCCATTGTCTGTCTCCTGGACCAATAAAATGGGCCCCTGCCTCCTGATCAGTGTCTAATGCTGGAGACAGTAGGGACTTGACTCGTCAATGTGACATTACACATCTTTGTTCAAAGTTATTTACGTGAAATCTCAATTGATCATCACAATGTTGGAATTTTATAACAGGGGCACAGTCCATAAGTTCCAACCTGTCCTTGTCGGCGTTTACACTCCACCCCAGTAATTAGCTCTATCCAATTTACCCGCCCTGTGTCAACATCACTTCAACCTTTGTTACTCATCCATCTATATAAATTAAACTTCAATATTGACATAATTTCTGCCTCCGTTATTTCAAGTCTCACAAATCTCCGTGTAAAGTGGTTCCTACTACCATTAGTTCTAAATCTCTAACATATATTGGTCCGGATATTCAGATCCCTAAGTGTGTGCACCCGCTGTGGAAGCACCCGTAGGGACATCGGAAATTCCGGTTTCAGGCATGCACAGCACATGTGCTTAAAAGCGGCATTTCCGATCTGCCAAGGATTCCCTTGACAGATCCTCCGCCTGCCCTGGAAAAGGGCCTCTACGGGCAGAGTATTCCGCTTTCTGGAGATCCTCCGCCAGCAGACAACCCTTAGAATTCTTAATCTTGATAAAAGCAGGCAAAAGGGCTGCTTTTACCAGGATAAGAGTTGAAAAAAGTTTTATTTTTTTTCACTCATTAATCATTTAAAAATACTTTTGAAAGAAGTAAGTTTAATTTTAGCCCCGTAAAAAACTTTAATTATTTTTTTCAGAAAAATACATATTTGTTTAAAATATTTAATTTTTTGCAATTTCAACTAAGTTTAAAAAGGTGATGGTGTTTTTAAATGTATTTAAAGCTTTTCTGTGTTTCTGGGGTGATCTCCATTCATATATTTGACAGGTCTGTCAAGTGCATCAAGGGAGATTCTCGCCTTCTATTGGCTGGCCTGGCCCACGTGACCCCAGGGCAGCTTGTGAACTTCCTGCGCCGTTGATATACGTGGGCCCTGCACACTTGGAGTTTGGAGAAGCCCAGGATCGGAAGTATAGGCGCCTTGGGATCCCTCAGGTAAGTTCGTAGATTTTTCCTGATCTGAGTTCTCCACACGCAGGGGGCCTCTGATCGGAAAATACGGCCCAGTATATGTATCTCTGGCCGTTAGCTCTTGATCCGCAACTAATGGAAGCAGTCTGTTTCTATCTATGGTTTCAAGTCCCCTATCAACTTAAATCACCTGGGTAACATTCGCAGAAATACATCAATCTGCTATCGAATCACAATCTAGTGAACGTCAGGTAGCTGTAGTTTAGATGGATAATTGTTAACTTTTTATACTGAACAATGAGAAGAATGTATTTGATAGCTTGGTCATTATCCGAAACATCAGGACCATGCAGGGGGAGATTCTATTCAAACACCCCACACATACCTGGTCGTTCGATATGAATGCCAAAAAGGAAAGGGGAGGCTTTATTCAATTTCTCGCATGGCATAATCTTTGGAATCGCTGAGTGTGCAGAAGTGACATGTCGTGCATAAAACAAGCAGCATGTGATATGCTTGATGAAGAATGGATCACACGGTATGGTCAATCACGTTGATAACACCACTACATGAAATGGTTAAAGCGGCTTAGGTGAGTGAAAGCATATGTAAAATCAAGGTGCAGATTTCTGTGCCATAGAATAGGTCGAGACAGATATATGATGCTGATGAAAAGTTTTTAGTGTTGACCTTAAATATTTTATGCCAACAAAGGGGGCATTGTAAGGAAATGGTTAATCAGACCATCCGAAATTCTTCTAATGCTATACTGTATTGGTTTGTCTATCTATTGTAGTAATGCTAACCTTTAGTCTTTTCCCGTTATGCAGGGAAATATAAATCTACGGCAAAAAAAGCGCCAGAGCGGAAGATTGGGAACAGTTTAAGATAGAGCAAAGGAGGGCAAAGGGCATGATCAAGAGGGGAAAAATAGCTTACGAAAACAAGCTGGCGGAAAATATAAAAACTAACTCCAAAAGCTTTTATAAATATATCAAAAGGAAAAGACTGGTGAAAACCAAAGTGGGTCCATTGCAGTCAGATACGGGGGAATATATAATGGGAAATAAGGAAATGGCAGATCAACTAAATGCATACTTTGGGTCAGTCTTTACGAAGGAAGACACAAAAAACCTCCCTGGGATATCGGGAAAAATAGGGACATTGGCAAAGGAGGAACTGACGCAAATCAATATCTCTAAGGATATGGTGTTAAGGAAGCTAAAGGGATTGAAGGTGGACAAATCCCCAGGACCTGATAACATGCATCCTAGGGTACTGAAGGAGGTGGCCCTAGAGATAGCGGATGCACTAAGGATGATTTTTCAGAATTCATTAGACTCGGGAACAGTGCCGATGGATTGGAGGGTAGCTAACGTTACCCCACTATTCAAAAAGGGGGGTAGGGAAAAAGCAGGTAATTACAGACCTGTAAGCCTTACATCAGTTGTGGGCAAAATGCTGGAGTCCATCATTAAGGATGAAATAGCGGAGCACTTAGCAAATGGGGACAGGATAGGACAGAGTCAACATGGATTTACAAAGGGTAAATCGTGCTTGACTAATCTATTGGAATTTTTTGAGGGAGTAACTGGTAGAATAGATGGGGGAGAGCCAGTAGATGTGGTGTACCTGGACTTCCAAAAGGCCTTCGATAAGGTCCCACATAAAAGATTAGCATGGAAAATTGAGGCTCATGGGATAAAGGGGAAAGTTTTGGCGTGGATAGGGAACTGGCTGTCAGATAGAAAACAGAGAGTTGGAATAAACGGCTCATTTTCTGAATGGCAGGCAGTAACAAGTGGGGTACCACAGGGATCTGTCCTGGGCCCCCAGCTGTTCACAATTTACATTAATGACCTGGATCAGGGAGTCGGATGCAGCATTTCCAAATTTGCAGACGACACTAAACTAGGAGGGGGGGTGGGCTCAGAGGAAGAGACCAGGAAGCTCCAGAGCGATTTGGACAGACTGGGCGATTGGGCGGATAAATGGCAGATGCACTATAATGTGGACAAGTGCGAAGTTATCCACCTTGGGTGCAGGAACGGGAGGGCAAATTATTATTTAAATGGCAATAGATTGGGAGAGGGGGAAGTACAGAGAGACCTGGGTGTTCTTGTACACCAGTCACTGAAGGCGAGCATGCAGGTGCAACAGGCGGTCAAGAAGGCAAACGGTATGCTGGCCTTCATAGCAAAAGGGTTAGAATACAGGAACAGGGATACCTTGCTGCAGCTGTACAGGGCACTGGTGAGACCACACCTCGAGTACTGTGTACAGTTTTGGTCGCCTCATCTGAGGAAGGATGTTCTTGCCATGGAGGGGGTGCAGCGGCGATTCACCAGGCTGATACCAGGAATGGCGGGAATGACCTATGAGGAGAGACTATGTAGTTTAGGGATGTACACACTGGAGTTTAGAAGATTGAGAGGGGACCTCATAGAAGTGTATAAAATTCTGACAGGTCTAGACAGACTGGATGCAGAAGGAATGTTTCCCTTGGCGGGTGAGAACAGAACTAGAGGACATAATTTAAGGATAAGGGCTAAACCATTTAGGACAGAGATGAGGTGGAATTTCTTCACTCAGAGAGTGGTGAACCTGTGGAACTCATTGCCACAGAGGGCAGTGTACGCCAGCTCATTAAATATATTTAAGAGGGAATTAGATATATTTCTACGGGCAAAAGGGGTTAAGGGTTACGGAGAGAAGGCGGGGACGGGATACTGAATTAAAGGATCAGCCATGATCTCATCGAATGGCGGAGCAGGCACGAAGGGCCGAATGGCCTACTCCTGCTCCTATCTTCTATGTATCTATGTATCTATGTAAGTACCACTGGGCTATTGGGCCAGCGCTGACGCTGCAGCAATGGCCAGTTTCAGGATGAAGTCATAAGCGATTTAATTAAACTCATCCATTGCAAACAAATTCATCAATTTCAGGGAATTACAAACATTTGCTAACAGTGTGGGAAGACAGTTCTGTAAAGGAAAACATCCGGGCATCCATCACCATTTCCAATTAGTACAATAGATACAGAAACAAAGACAGACTTACTACTAAATATATCAACTGGAACAATTGGAATTATATGGATCAAGAGTAAAACTATCGATCATGTATGTCAATTAAATTAGCTTTAGATGGACTTTTATTTTAAATGTGATATAATCTAGTAATGCAGGATTGTGTGGATTGACAAGTACAGGGAATGAGAAAAATGCATGAAAACTGGCAGTTTTAATTAATATTTGGTTTCCTAAAAGCCAAAGAAACTGAGCTCAGAGCTGTGAAATACTTGGCTCACCATCCAACCAATATCAGGTGTGACCTAACGTCTAACGTTTAAATGAATACTTAAATACTATTGCATTTAACATGTGCATTTAATAAATCTATCGCAAATCACTCCAATATTCAAGAGGCTTATTGGAAACATTACGCTAATCCCTTTGTAATTTAATTGTGAATGGGCTCCATTTACTAACTGTGATTTAGAGTCCACTTTAGCCAACATTCTTTAAGGTTCCGCTTGACGTTGAAATTCTCCAAAAGCCAAAATACAATTGGTTTCAGGTCCCCATGGAAGCTGCGCTCGGCCAATCCGGATGACATCCAACTTCTGGGGAATATGCTCATCAGTTGCAGACAGTTCTGTGTAAGAAACACATTCTCATTTATCTCGAATCAGTCGAACCACAATATTTAAGGCAGGAGTCAGGTACCAGGCAGATATTTTAGTTCCATCTGCACCCAGCTACAATCGTGAAAAGGCGACCTACAATCAATCACATCATCCAAACTCAACAGGTAAAATAGAAAAGAAAGGCAAGAATAATTAACCATTACATTAACGGATCACTTTCAGTCTGATGTAGTTGTGATTCCCTGTCCCCTGTTTATAATTAAAAAGTTGTTATACTCCCTTTGAGTTTCTCTATTTCTAATTAAACAGTTATTGTGTTTCCCTGACATTCCATGCCCTCTATTTGTTATTAACCAATAACTGTGTTCCCCTGTCTAGTAAATCTATATACATGGTTACTATATTCCATGCACCCCAATTTCTAAGTAAACAGTTACTATCTTTCCCTGACATTCCCGTCTCCTGTATTTCTAAATAATTTACTGTCTCCCCAGTCCCCTACTTTTAAATCAACAGTTACTGTGTTATCCCATGTCTGCTTTTATACTATTTCTAACCAGACAGTTCGTTTATTCCCCTGAATTCCCTTGTCCTCTATTTCTGATTGAACAATCGCTTTCTTCCCCTGTCCTCTATTTCTAATGAAACCACTTATGTGTATGCCTATATTGCCTTTTCTGTTGTTCTAATTAATGGTTAATTTATTGCACTTAACTTTACTGTGCTCCATTTCTAATTAAATATTTACAGTGTTCTCCTCAATTCCCCTTTATTATATTTCTAATTTTGCTGCTCTTGTTCCCCTGAACTTCCCTGTCGTCTAGTTTTAATTATAAAGATTAGTAAGGAATCCTGTTCCATAGTTAGACAGTTGCTCACTGAAAGAATCTTTCCAGAGATTAGTTTTGAATTTACCCCCCTTCAATCTCACACTGTGTCCTCTGGTGCACCAGTTATGGACAAGGTGAAACAGCTCGTCATGGTCCACCTTATCGAGTGGATTAAGACCAGTGTCACGGACACATTCAGGCCACGGGTATTCCTATAACCTTTGTATGTTTGTAATAGGATTGTTAATACGAAAAAGTATAATTAAAGTGCCGGTGGTGCAGTCAACTTTAATACAACAGTTTCAGGGATTTACATTATATTTTAATTCAAAATCTAACAGCCTATATCTTCGGCCAATATATCATCCAAAGCATACATGTCCTATTACTTCAATGTCACTATGAAATCTCACTTACAAGCATTCTACTTCACTACAAATTCGCCATAAATAAACGTTGTGAGTAGCACGCAAGATCCCATTGGATTTAATGTGGTCTGAATTGCAAGTAAAGTCCGCACCTACCTGGTGCCTCCCTCCCTTCGAAGACTCGCGCTCCTGGGTCTGCAGGCGTACGCCTGAGTAAAGGCCCACATATCCCAGGGTCGCATGCGGTATTTGACCGTTCCTGGGATCATGAGGGCAGGGCCAACCAATCAAAAAGGGTGACTTCCATTATGCTTATTGGGATTCCACTTAAGTATGGACTCCCCATAAGCATAATAGGAATCCCAAAAAACACACCTTTGCACCTCTGAAAATAAATATTCACATGTCCAAAATAAATTAATATACAATGTAATTAACCATTTAAAATAAAGATTATATGATTAACTGATTTTAAAAATATTTAAATATAGATTTACACACTTAGCCTGGTAAAAGAATGCATCACGCTTGCTTTTTCCTGGTTGTGTTTCATGGGCATTCTTTATGCACTAGATGCACAAAGAGCCCAACTGCCTGCCAGTGAATTTACATTTCCTGCAGATGTGCATGTTCTGTGAAGCAACAACTTGACAGATCGCTAATTTCAGCTTCTCGCGCATGCGCATTACATGCGGAAACCCTGAATCTTTAAGGCACTTACAACGATATCCGTGGTCAAAAGCCCCGGAAAAACCACGCCAATGTTTGTTAAGTAACGTGCTCGTGGCCCAGTGAGAAAGGCTAACGGAATGCGAACTTTTATCTCAAGCGGGCTGGAATACAAATTGGAGCAAGTTATGGTTGAGTTGTTTCGAGCTTTCGTTAAACCCCACTTCTTTCGGTTTTTTGCACTGCACCCCAGAAAGGGTACATTGGCCTTGCAGGCGTTACAGTGAAAAGATCACCTAAAATATTCAAAACCAACACAAGCAAGAATGGGGGATCTACCCGCACTCTGCGGATTACAAGAACAACGGCTTATCATTTGATCACTGCAAAGCCTCAATGCTTTATCAGTGACTCCGGACGCCACACTCCAGATGTGAAACTCCAGAAGCCACACTCCAGATCTTTAACAATTTTCAATGTTATTATATGAAATGACCTCCCTCCACACAGAACTGGGGTTCTGACTGATAGCCGGTACTTCTCCATTTCCCTTTGTGTTGCATTAATGCTATTCGCCTCAACATACTCCGTGTGGTTGTGACTTTAACATTCTACATACTCTCTGGGTAAAGAAGTTAATCTTGAACTCATTTTGGATTTATTAGTGACTCTCTATATTTATCACCCCTATTTTCGGATAACCCCCAGAGCCTGAAACATGTTCTCTACTTCTACAACTCATAATTTTAGAACCTCTATTAGGTCACACCTCAGCCTTCTCTTTTCTAGATAAAAGAGTCCCTTCCTGTTCAGTCGTTCCAGAAAGTTATAACCTTTGAGTCAAGTAGGTTTTCCCGCCTGTTGGTTCTCTCACCACCTGCCGCAAGCATAATCTGTTTGCAGCTCCTCCAATGCCTCAATATCATTTTTTATAAGATGGAGTCCAATCTGTGCACAGTTCACCAAGGGTGGTCTAACCAAGCGTCTACACAAGTTTAATATATCTTTTCTGGTGGAGCCGGCTCGAAAGTCTAAATGGCATTGTCCTGCCCCTTTTACTTGGCTCGCCGAGCCCCTGACAGTTCTCTGCAAGAGGACTTCATCTCGTTTCACTCCCAAGCCCTATCCCCGGAGACCTGCACTTTCTTATCCTGCAGAATCTTATCCAACTCCCTTTTGAAAGCTGTGATTGCGTCTGCTCGCACCACCCTTTCAGTAATTGCATTCCAGATTCTAAGCACTTGCTGAGTAAAAAGTATCTCCTCATGTCGCCTTTGGTTCTTCTGACAATCACCTTAAATCTGTGTCCGCTGGTTCTCAACCCTATTGCCAATGAAAACAGTTTTTCTCTATCAGCTCTGTCCTGACCCCTCGTGATTTTGAACATCTCTATCAAATCTCCTCTCAACATTCTCTGCTCTAAGGAGGATAACCCCAGCTTCTCCAGACTATCCGGGTAACTGAAGTCCCTCATCCCTGGCACCATTCTCGTAAATCAGTTCTGCGCGCTCTTTAAGGCCTTCACATCCTTCCTAAAGTGCGGTGCCCAGAATTAGGAATTATACTCCAGTTGAGACCGAACCAGTGTTTTATAGAAGGTTCATCATAATTTACTTGGTTTTGTACTCTATTAATCTTTTTATGCATCCCAGTATCCCGCACACTTCTTTTAACTGCTTTCTCAACCTGCCTCTCAGTATTAACTATACCTTCCAATTTGGTGTTAAACGCAAATTTTAATATTGTACTTCAGATTCTCGAGTCCACACAATCTGTGTAAATGGTGAGCAGCTGTGGCCCCAGCACCGATCCTTGTGGGACATCACTTTCCATCTGCTGCCACTCTGAATAACTATCTTTAACCCCCACTCTCTGGTTTCTGCTCTGTAGAAAGTTAGCTTTCCATTCTGCTGCTTGCCCCTGACTCCACATCGTCGGTCCTTAGTAACATGTGTACTCTGTGCTAAATTATCAAAGGCCTATTGAAGTTTCAGTGGATTGGGAAATTTCCATGCCTTGGGAAAGTCAATGGACTGGTTTATATCAATGGATTGGGAAAGTCAGTGGACTTGGTCATATCAATGGATTGGGACAGACAATGGACGAGAATCTGTTAATGGGTTGGAAAGTAAATGGACTGGGATATATAACTGATTGGTAATTCGATAGACTGGGTGATATAAATGAATGAGGATAGTCAAGTATTGAAAACACCAATGTTTTCAGTAACAGCAACAGATTACTTTAGCATGGTAGTTATGTTTTTGACACAGTAACCCAGACGTAAGGGCTAATTATCCTGTGACGACAGCTCAAATCACACAGATGGCAATTTGCTGAATTTGAATTCAGTTAATTAAATAAAACTGAAAAAATAATATCATTAAAGTTGACCATGAAGCTACTGGATTGTCATATAAACCTAACTGGTTCACTGATGTCCTTCAGTGAAGGAAACATGTTGCCTTTACTCGGTTTGGCCAGTATTTTAAATTTGTTCCAGGGATGTGGGTTTCGCTGGTAACACCAGCATTTATTGCCCATGTCTAGTTGCCCCTGAGAAGGTGGTGGTGAACCATCTTCTTGATGGACTGCTGTCCATGTGTTGACTCAGGATGTAAAGGAGGGAATTCAAGGATTTTGACTCAGCGACGCTGAATGATCAGTGATATATTTCCAAGTCAGGATGGTGTGTGACTTGTAGTGAACTTGGAGGTGGTGGTGTTTCCATGCGCCTGCTGCCCTTGTCCTTCTAGTTGGTAGAGTTCGCTGGTTGGGAGGTGTTACTCCACAACCACATATAATGTTAGAACAGCGACACAACAGTTAATGTTAATGTTAATTTCGGGATTCCCACCCAGCAATGTTAGTAGCGGAATCAACACCTGCAATGTTGGTAGTGGGATCACCACCAGCAATGTTAGTAGTGCAATCAACACCAGCGATGCTAGTATTGGGATCACCACCAGCGATGTTAGTATTGGGATCACCAGCAGCAATTTTAGTAATGGGATCACCACCAGCAATGTTAGTATTGGGATCACCACCAGCGATGTTATTAGTGGGAGCACCACCAGCAATGTTAGTAGTTGAATCACCACCAGCGATGGTAGTATTGGGATCACCACCAGCGATGTTATTATTGGGATCACCATCAGCAATGTTAGAATTGTGATCACCACCAGCAATGTTAGTAGTGGGATCACCACCAGCCATGTTAGCATTGGGATCACCACCAGTGATGTAAGTATTTGGATCACCAGCAGCAATGTTAGTAGTGGGGGCACCACCAGCAATGTTAGCAGTGGGATCTACACCAGCAATGTTAGTATTGGGATCACCAGCAGCAATGTTAGTAGTGGAATCACCACCAACAAGGTTAGTACTGGGATCACCAGAAGCGATGTTAGTATTGGGATCACCACCAGCGATGTTAGTATTGGGATCACCAGCAGCAATGTTAGTAGTGGGAGCACCACCAGCAATGTTAGTATTGGGATCACCACCAGCAATGTTAGTAGTGGGATCACCACCAGCAATGTTAGTAGTGGGATCAACACCAGCAATGTTAGTAGTGGAATCACCACCAGCAATGTTAGTAGTGGGAGAACCACGTGCAATGTTAGTACTGGGATCACCACCAACAATGTTAGTACTGGGATCACCACCAACAATGAGAGTAGTGGGATCACTACCAGCAATGTTAGTAGTGGGATCACCACCCACAAGGTTAGTATTGGGATCAACACCAGCACTGTTAGGATTGGGATCACCAAAATTGATGTTAGTATTGGGATCACCACCAGCAATATTAGTATTGGGATCACCACCAGCAATGCTAGCATTGGGATCACCACCAGCAATGTTAGTATTGGGATCACCACTGGCAAGGTTAGTATTGGGATCACCACCAGCAATATTAGTATTGGGAGAACCACCAGCAATGTTAGTACTGGGATCACCACCAGCAGTATTAGTATTGGGATCACCACCAGCAATATTAGTGTTGGGATCACCACCGGCAATCTGACCTTAAGGTTATGGGTGCGGTAGCATAGTGGTTATGTTACTGGAGTAGGATTCCTTAGGCCTCGACAGAGTGATCTTGCTAGATGTTAGTTCAAAACCCCCAAATAACCTAAAATGTGAAGCTAGTTTCACGTAATGTTGACCATGAAAGCTAACAAATTGTTGTAAAAGCCCAACTGAATCATTAATGCCCTTAAGAGAAGGAAATTTGCAGTCAGTTCTTTCCTGCTCTTGCCTATATATTTGACTCCAGACCCAAAGCCAGGTGTTTGACTCATTCAGAAATGGTCTAGCGAACCATTCGGTTGCATCAAATTGCTACAAAAGCCTTGATCTTATTGAATGGCTGAGCAGCCTCAAATGGCCTATTCCTGCTGCTTTTTCACATTTTTAAAAATCCAATCCGGCCAACTATCGCCATATCAGCCGACTCTCAATCATCAGCAAAGTGATGGAAGATGTCGATAGTGCCGTCAAGCTGCACTTACCCACCAATAGCTGGCTCACCGATTTTCAGTTTGTGTTCCACCAGCACCACTCGGCTCCAGACCTCATTACACCCTTTGTCCAAACATGGATAAAATATATAAATTCCAGAGGTGAGGTGAGAATGACTACATTTGATAACAATGAAGCATTAGTCCGAGTATGCCAGTAAGAATACCAAACAAAACTGAATTCGATGAGGATGACTGTGAAAACTCTCCACTGGCTAAAGTCTTACCAAGCAGAGAGCGGTTGTTGGAGGCCAATAAGCTCAGCCCCATGACAAAGCTGCAGAAGTTCCTCAGCGCAGTGACCTAGGCCCAAGCATATTCAGATGATTCTTCAATGACCTTCCCACTGGTATAACGCCAGAATGAACATATTTTTGCTGAAGATTTCACAGTGTTGCATTCGCTATTGCGCAGACAAAGAAGCAGTGCGGGCCCACATACAGCATGCCCTGGACAACATTCCATGATGGGCTGATAAGTGACAAGTGTCATTCACGCCAAATAATGCCAGGCAATGACTACCTCCAAAAGAGAAAACCACTGCCCTTGGGCATTCAATGCCATTACCATCGTCGAATCCCTCACAACCAACATCCTCGGAAAAACAAGTAATCAGACATTTAACTGGACCAGCTTGATAAAAATTCTGACTACAAGGGCAGGTCCGAGGCTGGGTTTTCTGCGGCGAATAACTCCCCTCCTGACTCCCCAATATCTATCCAATGCCCACAAGAGGGAAGTCATGAGTGTGACGGAATTCTCTCCATTTGCCTGCATGTATGCAGCTCCAACAATACTGAAGAAACTCAACACAATCCAGGACAAGCAGTCCGCTTGATCAGCACACCATCCACAACCTCAAACAGTCACCCTCTCCACCATCGGTGCACTAAGGCTGCAGTATGTACTATCTACACGATGCACAACAGCAACATCCTGCCCAACTCGCGACATCTTGCATATAGGAACAGGGCAGCAGGCACATTGGAACACCATCATCTTCAATTTCCACTGCAATGAACACAGCATCTTGACATGGAAATATATAGTCGTTTCGGCGTCGTCACTGGTTCAAAATCCTGGAACTCCTTATCAAACAGCTTTGTGGAGTAACTGCACCTCACGGACTACAGTGCTTCAATGAAGATGAATCACCACCACATTCTCAAGGAAAACTAGTGATGGGCAATAAAGGCTGGACTTACCAGTGGTGGTCACATCCGAAGAGAAAAAATAAAATAAAAAATAATTTAAGTATTCCCTTTGTGCTGCTGATCTCTATGTTATTCCTTGAATACCAGGTGACAACTGAGATGGGAGACATCAGCAACTCCATTCACAGAGCCGCCTCATAGCCAAAACCTGTCATGACATCGTCGCTTTGAATACAGCAAAATTGAATGTGAAATCATAATATTTTAAACACCTAGAATATATTAAAATATAAATGTCAGTATATTGTTTTCTGTTTTAAAGCCTTCCCCATTGTTGTAACTTTCAGAGACTGGCAATACCGTGCAGAGAACTCCAGATTCGAAAATGAAATCAGCGAAACACACAATTTTTGCAGGAAATACATATTGTGTGGTTACCAGGAAATTTGTAAACTATGCATTGGGAAGCCCCGAAATCCAACTGTTTTTCAAGTGGTGGTAAGACACATAGAGACCCGATGAACACATCTGGGCCATGATCCACAGAAAGCCCGACGTTCCAGGCAGCATCTGCATCACCTCTTTGCCAACAAGTTCTACTCTGAAATGGGGAACGCAGTTGTGTCTCTAACCTGTGTCTCTCTGGCTCTCTCTCTCTGTCCCATTTGTCCTTCTGTCGTTCTCTTGCTCAATCTGTTTTTCTGTCTCAGTCCTGTCTACCTTTACGTTTCACCCCTGGCTACTTGTGACTCTCTGTCGCCCTGTCTCTCTGACTCTCCCTGTCTGTCTCGGTCTGTCCCTCTCTCCTTCTGACTTTCTCTCCCCCTCTCTGTCTGCTTCTCTCTCCTGTCACTCTCTCACTCTCCCTTTTTTGTCTCTCTCTCTCTATTGATGACTCTCTTTCTCTGTTTACTTTTCCCTCAATCAGCACTTTCCAATAAGCTTTCCATTGTTGTAACGTTTCTCAGATACATGTTCTTTCTATCCTGCTAACTTTCTGAAACTTTTCTATCCCAGTTCTGCGTCTGTGTCTGGACATCAGTCCCTCACCTCCAAATCAGTATTCACATCTTCTTGATTCTGCCTATTTCCAGCAGTAGCATCTCCCCCTCATTCCATTTCTCGCTCCTTTCTATCTTTATTCCAATTCCCATTCTTCCTTCCATTCGCTATGTCTGTAATTATATCTTTTTCGGTCTATCTGTCTCTATCAGTCTCTCTCTGCTCTCTTTATCTCTCTGTTTTCGTCTATCTCTGTGGCCCTCCCAGTCTCTCCCTATGCTTCTCTCTTTCACTCATTCTCTTCCATATCACCTTCTTAACGTCTATATGTATGTCCCTCTCTCCGTGTCTGTCTATCTGTTTGTTTCTCTCTCTCTGTACAATATGAATGAGAACAGTAATTAATACTGAACAAAGTTACCGTGTGAGACCTGGCCCACAGTTTAATCTTCGGACTAGGCTTGCGAGTTTTTATGGCATGAGACTGAAGATCCAATGAATTCGAACCCCACTCCTAATAGTTCTAATAGAAGGATATTTCAGATGAATACGTGGCTAGAGTAATGAAGCAAGGGGGAGGGATTCAAATTGCTGGGACACTGGAACTGGGGGAGGTGGGACCAGTACAAACTGGATGGTTTGCACTGGGGCGGGACCGGGATGGATGTCCTAGAGGGAGAGTTTGCTAGTGCTGTTGGGGCTGAATTGTACGAAGAGAATTATCACCAGTATGCTTTTATTGACACCAACACCTTAAGGAGTGAGATGTGAATGTGATTGTACGTTATGGGGACCGGTACAGACTGAGATGTGAGTGTGATTGGAGTTTATGGGGACAGGTAAAGACTGATATGTGAATGTGATTGGAGGTTATGAGGACAGGTAAAGACTGACATGTGAGTGTCATTGAAGGTTATGGGGACAGGTACAGACTGAGATGTGAGTTTGATTGCAGGTTATAGGGAGAGGTTCGGAATGAGATGTGACTGATTGGTTGTTATGGGGTCCTGTACAGAATGAGATGTGAGTTTGATTGCAGGTTATAGGGTCCGGTGCAGCCTGAAGTGTGAGTGTGATTGTAGATTACAGGGACTGGTACTGCCTGAGATGTGAGCGTGATTGGAGGTTCTGGGGACAGGTACAGAATGAGATATGACCGAGATTGTAGGCTATGGTGACAGGTACAGACTGAGATGGGTGTGTTATTGCTGGTTATGTAGAGGTACAGACTGAGACGTGTGTGTTTTTGCTGGTTATGTAGAGGTGCAGACTGAGATCTGTGTGTGATTGCTGGTTATGTAGAGGTACAGAATGAGATGGGTGTGTTATTGCTGGTTATGGAGAGGTACAGACTGAGATGGGTGTGTTATTGCTGGTTATGGAGAGAGGTATAGACTGAGATGTGACTGTGATTGGAGGATTTCAGCCTGGGTTTGCTGAAAGTTGCATCTCAAACTCTATGCAAATAACATGGCTAAAGCACGAGGTCACACTGTTACCTTTTGAAGTTGTTCTCCTCGGTACTTGATGCAGTTCACTGTACAGCCGCTCACGTAGCATCTCCACCAAATACGCCTCCTTGTTCCCTGCTGATATCTTGGCTGAGTTCTGACAGTAGGACCTCGAGGCTAAGATGCAGAAAACCAACTGGTCTATGGGGACGTCTTCACCTGGCGGCAGAGGCAAAAATGAATTCAGTTTGTTCTGACTGGGTCCATCAATAGCTAACTAGTTGGTGATTATAAATTCCTCTTCTACACTCTGAAGACTTGTATTTATATTCCACCTTATTCAAACTCTCAAAAATGACCCAACGTGCTTCACAAGTAAGAAATTATATGAAGTGCAACCACCCTTGTTATATCGACCAATTCGGGAGCCATTTTGTGGACAGCAATATCCCACAAACAGCAGTGAAGTGAATAGCCATGTAACCAGCTCTAAATTCTTTACCAGCGACACGGTAATTGGATTAACTGGTAATTTACCTCATTGCTACTTATGGCATCTTGTGTCCAATTGGTTGTCGAGGCTATCTATGAAAGTAGAGTGGCTGCATATCATTGGCTGTGAAGCAAATGCACGACAGAAATGTTAATTTCTCCCCCTTCATTCTCCTTCCCTCTTTTAACTATATTGAGTGTCAGCTGGGGAACAAACTTTAGCCAAGACTCCGCCAGCACACTCCCTTCTTGTTCCAATAAAGCTGTGTCATCTTCAAATTCCATATGAAATGATTCAGGGGATAATTTTAGATTCAGACGAAAATGTAAAATAGGCGACACCGAATTAGCCACTCATTGTCGATCCCGCCCTATTTTCACCTCCATTGGAAAGGAATATCACGCGTGATGCAAAAGGGCAGCTGATGCAATTTAGAGCAGCTGACAGTGTAATGATTTCTGATTTAAAATCAGCGAGAGGGCAACAAACAGAACCACCCTGCAGGATGACGAATATATGGTTTAGGTGGAAGAACAGCAGAGTGTTTAGAGCTGCAAAAAAATTTCCATAGTAGTATCATGAACAAATGTGATGCAATAAATGGCAGCTCGGCCCATTCACCTGAGGGCAGAATTCCAGCGATTAGCCTCCCTCCCTCCCTCTTTTCTTCTTCCTCTGTATGTGTCTGTTTCCCTCTTTCTCCGTCTCACTGTTTCTCTTTCTCAAACACACACACGCATACACATACACACAGAAACGTACAGACACGGATATATATGCACACGCATGCATATATAAATACATATAGACACATATACACACTCAGAAACTCATAGGCATACAGATGCATAGAAACACAGAAACACATAGAGATACACACAGACACACACACAGAAAGATAAACAAAAAGAAACATGGAAACACACACACACATACATACACACGTATACATATACACATAAACACACGTAGAAATATACAGAAAATTAAATGGCACATTGCTGCAAGTTAATCCCTGGGACCTTGATTCAAATGCTTGAGAAATTGTAGACTGTTATAAAGTGAACTGCACTGGGGAAAATAAATTGAATTGCACGACGTGTGTCAATATTCTAAATTGGCTCTCACAAAATAGGCGCCACCGACAGTCATATTCGCTGCTATTTTTAAATTATCCTTTTTTTTTAAATGTACAAGTAAAGACCGAGGTGCATCTAATTCTTCTTCTGCCCTCCTTGTAGTCGCATGATACAATGACAATGGGGTGGTTGTCTAATCATAGTAATCAGTTGCTATAAATTAGTTTACAACAGACACAGACATGAGGCGAGGAATACCTGGTGCTGGAGAGCTTTGTGAACCATAGGTCCAAAATCACCTGGTCTTCCCAAGCATGCTACACTGACCATGTGGAACATCTCAAATAACACATGTACTCCATCCCAAATGTCACGTTTTGATGTCAAACAGAGCAATACGACATGATCGGGCAATAAGTTGGTTCATTCGTATCATGGGGACATTCTTATGTTCAAATTTCCTTCATTAACAATAGTTTGCCAACCACACATCCTGTCAGCAGTAATAAATATTTAATCCAGATACATCCACATTACCAAATAGATTATATGTTACCTGCCACCACCATTCTAACAGACGCCTCACTCAGCCTCCGGAGAATGTCTTCTTCACTCTGCAGATCATGCTCACTCCCCAGGCGCAGTGCAATGAACGCCCAGGGTCTGGCTCCACGGACACGTCACTCAGTTTCCTCTTTATACTCCAGAGAAGTGATTTCTGCTGATTATCTGGAGACGCTGGACTCCAGAACCCAATTATTAATCAACTCACGAGTAAGGAGCATTATGATAGCAGTATCACTTAAAGAGATAGAGGATAATCTGAAAGCGCATGTGGCCGGTGAACATAACATATGGACATAAAGTAAGAACATGCATTGTAGTAAACAGTGAGGAGGATATTAGCAGACTTCAGGGGAACACAGACAGACTAGTGCAATGGGCAGTCACATTATAGATGACATTCAATGCAGAGAAGTCTGAAGTGGTGCATTCTGAATGAAGAAAGAGGAGAGGTAATATAAACTAAATAGTACAATTGTATTAGGGGCGCAGGAAGAGAGAGATCTCGGCCTAGAAATTCAGTTGGGCGCGCCAGCCGTTAGCGCCTTAGGAGGAGTAGATCTCGAGCGCTAGGCGCTTAGCGCCCGGGCACAGCACGATCTGCGCCTCGCCCCAACTTCAGTACACATTTAGCGCCGGCGCAAAGTCTTAGCGCGCGCCCTGCTGCGCGCGCAGATCATGACGTTTTTTCATCGTGCAACGCCCTTTGTGCACCCCGAACCGGAACTTCACTCACGCCGGCCCATTGTGCGCCGGGCGGTCCTAATGACTGTGAAGTGGAACGGTACACAGCCGAGGCGGGCCGCGGGGAGCACTAATTAAAGGGCACTTACCCTGCACTATAAAGGCCAGCCATTTTGCATCATTCTCTCTTGTGCAATGGTTTTTTGGAGAGAGACCAAGAGGAGAGCTTACTGGTTTGGACCAACACTAGGACAGGTATTTTAGGCTCAGGCCAGAGCTTAGCAATTATCTTTGCCTTCATTGAGAGCTCAGTGTTTGTCAGCATATAATGGGGGCTGCATTGGGTGCCAACGCTGACTTTCAGCCTTTTGCCAGAAGGGCTTACAGACACCGTGAGCGAGTGGCAGCCCTGGCTAGACGCAGAGGGGGCAACAGGCGTCGCCAACTGAGGCCTTACCCACCCAGGGTATACCGCCAGCAGTCCTCCTATCTGACCATGTCTGCCGCGATGTGTGTTAGGAGGCTGCGATTCAGAAGGGAGTTGGTTGCCGACATCTGCCAGCTGCTTCACAGAGATCTGCAGCCGCAGCTGATGCGCAGGACGTCTCTGTCGGTGGCAGTGAAGGTGACGGTGGCTCTCAACTTCTATGCAACCGGCTCCTTCCAATCCGCTGCTGGGGACATTGCTAACATCTCCCAGTTCGCCGTGTATTGCTGCATCCGCCAGGTGACCGAAGCCCTTTTCAGAAGGAGACAACAATTCATCTCCTTCCCCATGACCCTGAACAAGCAGCAGCAGCGTGCAGTGGGATTTGCAAGAATAGCGGGCTTCCCCATGGTGCAGGGCGCCATTGACTGCACGCATGTGGCTTTGCTGGCACCTCTGGAGCATGCCGAGGGTTATGGCAACCGGAAGGGCTACGATTCCATCAACGTACAGCTGGTGTGTGACCACAGGCAGCGCATCCTAGCTGTCAATGCCCGCCTTCCAGGCTGCAGCTACAATGCCTTTATCCTGCGACAGACAACTGTGGCTGACATGTTCCAGGCACAGCCTCACCCAAGAGGATGGCTTATCGGAGGCAAAGGCTATCCTTTGTGTACCTGGCTCATGACCCCGCTCCGCGCGCCCACGACCCCTGCTGAAGAGGCATAGAACGAGAGCCATCAAGCGACTAGGAACATCATAGAACAAACAATCGGCATCCTCAAGCAATGGTTCCACTGTCTCGATTGCTCTGGGGGAGCCCTGCAGTATTCGCAGGAGCGAGTCTCCCAATTCGTCGTCGTTTGCTGCATGCTGCACAACCTGGCTATCCGCAGGACTCAGGCACTGCCACCTCACGTTGGACCACCACCTCAGGAGGAGGAGCATGAGGAGGAGGAGGACGAGGAGTACCAGCCCAGGAGGGAGGCACAAGGTCCAAGGGCCGCCCGTCGGCGGCTTATTGAACGTCACTTCTAGGCCCCCTGTCAGGGAATGGCTTGTGCCAATGAAAGAACATGATTGCAGCCGCTCTGCAAGCCCTCAGCCAGTTAAGGCAACAAACACTTCAAAGATCAAACATGGACAATGTTAATAAATAAAATGCTTTATTGTACAAACTCAGGGCCCTTCCCACATGAAAGCCAAAAACAGACGAAACCCCCGCAAAACACTCAAACACATTACTCGCTCCCACAACCTGGAGAGGATTAACAAAACAGTGCAACTAAAATGGCTGTCATCCTCGGCCTTCGTAAAAAACAAACATCACATCCTCGGCCTTCAAAAAACAAACATCCAATTCTCGGCCTCAAAGAACAAACACAAGTGGCCACACATTCGACTTTTTGGCCCGCTAAGGCGATGCCTTGGCCATCGTTGTGTGGCCACTGCCCGCCCTGCTGCTCCTCCTCAAAGTAAGGCCATTGGCTGCTGCAAGGCTGGGGGCAGGCTCCAAAGGGGCACATGTCGTGACGGCAGATGTGCTTGGGGGTCGGCCTAGTCGAGGTCTGGCCGTCGAGCGGGCGGCTGTTGAAAGCTGCAGCTGTGGCTGGCCAGCATCAGTCGCTGCAGCAGCTCCTGGCAGCTCCACTGGGGGAGTGGCAGTGGTGGCTGGAGGAATGGGGGCAAGCTGGCGGATGGCAGGTGCTCGCTGGTCGCCTGAGACACTGGCACTCACCCGGGCTAGCACTTCAGCATGCGCACCAATCTGCCGAGGGACAGACCGCTGTGCTGCTGCAGCGCGCCGGGTGACCTGGCAATGCCTGGCTGACACAGCGAGTGTGGCAGCAGTGAGTGCCCGTGTAGACCTGTTCAATGACGTCATCAGAGCACCCAGTGACTGCATGGCACCACTGATCAGCTGCCCACTCGCTGCCTGAGCTGCCCCGAATGCCGCCCGACTCACTGCCTGATCTGCCCCGAATGCCACCCGACTCGCTGCCTGCTCTGCCCCGAATTCCACCAAACTGATGGCCTGTGAGGCCCCGACGTCGGTCACACTCCGAGAGAGGGACTCGATGGCCTGAGGCAACCGTGCCACTACCCCCATGAGCTCCATGTGCCGGCGCTCCGATTCCGCGGACAAGTCCTCGAGGCATTCCATCTCCTGGGCGAAGACCATCTCCGGACTGGAGGCCGGACTCTCCCTCTGGGGAGAAGGCCGCCGAGCTGGCCGACCTTTCCTGTGTTGCTGGATGCCGCTGGGCCCAGCAATTGGACTCCCCTCCGACCCTTTCCCCTCTGGGGAGAAGGCCGCTGAGCTTCCACCCCCCTCCCATGTCTCTGCAGGCCGCAGGTCCCATGAGCTCCCCTCCCCTCCGACACTTCCGCCACGCTCCCCTCCAGGGAAGACGTGTCCCCTACATTCACATGGGTTGCCGCGGCTGAGGGTTCCCTGATGGGCCGCCTTGCTCTTGCTCCTCCTCCTCCTCCTCTTCTGAGGGGCTGTCACTGGCAACTTCAGGGACCTCCTCCTCACCATCTGAAAGCAGGAAGGCACAAGAGTAGCTTTAGAGTGAGGAGAGGGCGTCAGCGAGGGGTGCATGAGTGGTGGCATTCAGCGCATTGGTTGGACAGTGGCAAAGGATGTAGATATGATGCGCAAGTGGGACGAGAGAGGTCCAAAAGGTGATGTCCTTACCATTGGTTCCCAGAACAGGGTCGGCATCTCCACATGCAACGGGGCCAATCACCCGGCCACCCATGATGCGCTCCACGCGATGTTGCAGCTCGGTGAGTGGCTGGATCTGGGGTCGGCCTCCCCCGGTCGCAGCCCGGCTCTTCTTATTAATGGCCAGCTTGGCCTGCAAGAGAAAGGACGGCCTCTAAGTACATTGTGTAGCCCTGATCTTGTGTGCACTGCCTCCCATGGTGGAACAGCCTGGCCAGTGTGTCGCCCTGATCTTGTGTGCACTGCCTCCCATGGTGGAATAGCCTGGCCAGTGTGTAGCCCTGATATTGTGTGCACTGCCTCCCATGGTGGAACAGCTTGGCCAGTGTGTTAAGTGCAGAATGTGCAATTGATGTTCATGCCTGTCCCATAGCTGCTGGATGAGGACTTGCCATTAGGCCTTTCAGGTCCCTTTGCCCATTATGTGAGGTGCACATGCAAGGATGAGGAGGACACTGGAAAGGGTACTCACCCTGACAATCTGAGTGAGGTCATTAAACTTTTTGCGGCATTGGACACCGGTCCTGGGGACCTCGCTGTTGGCTGACACCTTGCTGGCGACATGCCTCCAGGCTCTCCGGTAGACGCGGACTGGCGCCTTCCTGCCATTGTCCAGGTACAAAATATGGCGCCTCTTCTCCACACCACCAACCAGCACACTCATATCAAGCTCTGAGAAGCACTGCGCTCGTTCACGGGCCTTCTGCATGGCTTCAGGCACTATTTGGGTCCAGCAGCAGTGTTCAGGCCTAGCTGGAGGGCTCCACTATCCAGGGCGTGGCAGCAGACCAAGACTACCCTTCCCCCTTAAGAGCTGGCCGGCGCCAGGGTGTCTGCTGTCAATCACGAGATGGCCGCACCTGCGCTGCACCCGGCCTCGGCGCTATCGCTCAGCACCTCCGGCTTAGCGCCTAAAGAGAGGAGTGCAGCGCCAGTTTTAGCGCTCGAGCAAACTCTTAGGGCGAAGCTAATGAATATCGGAGAAGTGGCCTCGATTTTGCGCCGGGCGCAAACTTTAGCGGCCGCCCGACTTTCCCGCCCCAAAAGTGGCTACAATGAATTTCTAGGCCCACGAGTTCACATACACAAATTATTGACGGAGGTAGGGCGTATTGACAGATGTTTAAAAAAAAATAACGGTTTAAATAGAGGCACATAGTAGAAAAGCAAAGAATTGTGGGCAATGTTTGTAAATCATTAGTTAAGTCTCAGTTGGAGTATTGTGCCCAATTCTGAGCAACACACTTTAGTCAAGGCCTTGGAGAGGATTCAGAGGAGATTTACCAGAATGGTAGCAGGGATGAGGGACTTCAGTTGTGTGGAGAGACTGATGAAGCTGGAATTGTTCTCCTTAAAGTAGAAAAGGTTAAACGGAGATTTAATAGAGGTGATCAAAATCGTGCAGAGTTTTGATAGAATAAATAAGAAGAAACTACTTCCACTGGCAGGAGATTCAGTAATCAGAGAACACAGATTTAAAGTAACTGGCAAAGGAATCAACGGGGAGATGGGGGGTAGAGGGGTGGAATTAGGAGATTAAAAAAAACAGCAATGTTGCTACGATCTGGAATGCACTGCCTTAAATGGTGATGGAAGCATATTCAGTACTAACTTTCAAAAGGGGAATTGGATGTGCACATGAAGAGGAAAGGGGCAGAAATTTGGGGAAAGTGCAGGGTGCGTGGGTCTAATTGCGCTTTCAAAGAGCAGACAGAGGTACGATGGCCCGAATGGGCTCCTTCAGCACTGTAAAGTTCCGTAATTCTGTACTTCTTGACTCTAAATTATGAAGGAGGAGAGGAAATATAAACTAAATATTACAATTGTATTAGGGGCACAGGAAGAGAGAGAACTCGGGTTCACGGACACAAATTTTTAACGGTGGTAGGATGTATTGTCAAATCCTTAAAAAAAAATGACGGGTTCCTTGGCTTTCTAAATAGAGGCACATAGTCGAAAAGAACTCAGCTAAATGATAAATATCAGGTTTAGGTTAAACACTGAGAACGAAACAACAAATCGCACTTACTGCACTGTTGGGATGTTGCCGGGTACGTGGCACTGAAGAGCAGGAGTGTGAGGGTCATCACCGGGGACATTGTTGACCTCCTGAGTGCAGTAGGGAGGTAGACTGGACACCGTGACTTGGACAGTATCCAGTAAACTGGACGGTTTGGATCAGTGGGCTGCTTCGCCTTTTACCGCGACGGTCGAAGGCGGGCTTTAAGTGTGATGGAGTGAAGCAGCCTGTAGTGATACCAGACATCGGGTTATTTCAGTAGTGCTCCATCACTGGAATTCAATTTATTTCATCTAAACAGCAAGTTACGCCCACTCTGCGCTCACTGCCAGGCACAGGAAACAATACCTGTAAACTGAAGCAGCCTCACGGTCTCTCACTCAATGCCACGGAGTAATTATCTTGCTTATTTTTGTGCAGACTTTCAGGGACAGCGGTGTAGGAAATGAATTTAGGAACATTATAAACAGGAGCACGTTATTCAGCCCCTTGAACCTGATCCGATCTTCAGTCAGATCATGGCTGTGCTGCACCTCAACTCCATTCACCCGCCTTTGCTCCATATCCGTCAATGCCCTGACCCAGCAGAAACATGTTGGTCTCAGTCCTGAAATCTACCATTGACCCACAGCATCCACAGCCTTTTAGGTGAGCGAGTTACAGATTGCCACCAACCAGTCTGTGAAAAAACACTTCCTGATTTCACTCCTGAACAGCCTGGCACCAATTTTAATGTTGTGTTCCCTTGTTCTTGATCCCCGCACCAAAGGAACTTGTTTCTCCGTATCTGCCCCGTCGAAACATTTTATAATTTTAAACATCTCGATGAGATCACCCTCAATCTTCTAAATACAAGGGAACTGAAGGCAAGTTTATGCAACACACCCATTGTAGTTATGAGTTAAAACAAAACTGCAGCAAATATCAGGGTGAATTGTACTGTTTCATGGGGCTGCAAAAAAGTGGGGATTGAGAACCTTGATTTAAACGCATCGCCCAAACAGGGACTTGAACCTTAACCCTCAAATTAAGGTCTGATGAGATGTTAAAGTGTTGACTCGTCTGCCCTCCCCTGTGGACACTAAGGCCTAGAAATTCAGTATAGCCACTTTTGGGGCGGTAAAGTCGGACGGCCGCTAAAGTTTGCGCCCGGCGCAAAGTCGCGCCACCTTCGCCGATATTCAGTCGCATTGCCCCAAGAGGCTGCTGCTGCACTAAAACAGGCGATGCACGACTATCTTTAGGTGCTAAGCCGGCGGTGCTGAGCGATAGCCCCGAGGCCGGGCGCAGCGCCAGTGCGGCGAGTTGTTGATTGACGGCAGACACTGTGGCGCCGGTCAGCTCTTAAAGGGGGAAGGTGGATTTGTATGCCTGCCACGCCCTGCACACTGCCGCCCTCAACCTAGGCCTGACCACTTCAGCTTCACCTGCACAAAGCCCAGGGCTATGGAGAAGGCCAGGGAGAGAGCGCAGCGCTTCAGCGACGGTGACCTGAGGCTGCTGTTTGGCGGAGTGGAGCACAGGCACCATGTTCTGTTCCCAGAAGGTGGCAAGAGGCCGCTGCCCAGCGCCTACCGGAAAGCCTGGAGGGAGGTCTCAAACAGGGTGTCTTCCAACAGCGTGGTTCCCAGGACTCCTGTGCAATGCCGGAAGAAGTTCAATGACCTCACTCGGGTTGTCAGGGTGAGTACCCTTTCCAGCGTCCTCCTCATCCCTGCATGTGCACCTCAGTTTATGGGCAAAGGGACCTGAAAGCCCTAATGGCCAGCCCTCATCCAGCAGCTATGGGACTGTCATGAAAATCACTTGCACATTCAGCACTTTACACACTGTACAAGCTATTCGACCATGGGAGGCATTGCAGACAAGATCAGGGCTTCACACTGTACACGCTATTCGACCATGGGAGGCAGTGCAGACAAGAGCAGGGCTTCACACTGTACAAGCTATTCGACCATGGGAGGCAGTGCAGACAAGATCAGGGCTTCACACTGTACAAGCTATTCGCCCATGGGAGGCAGTGCAGACACGATCAGGGCTTCAAACTGTACAACTATTCGACCATGGGAGGCAGTGCAGACAAGTTCAGGGCCTCACACTGTACAAGCTATTCGACCATGGGAGGCAGTGCAGACAAGATCAGGGCTTCACATTGTACAAGCTATTCGACCATGGGAGGCAGTGCAGACAAGATCAGAGCTTCACACTGTACAAGCTATTCGACCATGGGAGGCAGTGCAGATAAGATCAGGGCTTCACACTGTACTTAGAGGCCGTCCTTTCTCTTGCAGGCCAAGGTGGCGCACAACCGTCAGAAATGAACTGAGACCAGGGGAGGCCATCCTGATGTAAAAGAGCTCTCCGACCTCGACCAGCGTGTGGAGCGCATTACGGCAGGCCGGCTGATTGGCCCCGTCGCCAGTGGAGATGCTGACCCTGTTCTGGGCACCAATGGTAAGGGCATCACCTTTTTGACGTGTCTCGTTCCACTTGCGCCTCAGATCAGCATCCTTTGCCACTGTCCGACCAATGCAGTGAATGGCACCACTCATGCCTCCCTCGCTGCCGCCCTGTCCTCACTCTAAAGCTACTCTTGTGCCTTCCTGCTTTCAGATAGTGAATCGCCAGGTGAGGAGGCGGGCACTCAAGCTGCCACTGTCAGCGCTTTGGAATTCGAGGAGGAGGAAGAGAAAGCCGGCCCATCAGTGCCACCCTCAGCCGCGCCAGCCCATGGCGAAGAAGGTGACACATCTTCCCTGGAGGGGAGCTGGGGGGAAGGGTCGGAGGAGAGTGAAGCTCCGGGGCCCAGCCGCCTGCAGCAATGCGGGAGGGGTGGGGAAGCTCGGTGGACTTCTCCCCAGAGGGTGAGTGCGGCCTCCAGTCCTGCGACGGTCAGCGCAGAGGGGGTGTGGCTCCTGGAGGAAATGGCCATCCAGGCTGAGCTCAGGCACAATGAGCTCATGGCTGCAGTGGCAAGGATGCCTGACTCCATTGAGTCTTTGTCAAGGAGTGTGCAGCAATTTGGAGCAGCACAGGCCTGGAGTCTGGATCAATTCAGTGCAGCACAGGCCAGGAGTCTACAGGACTTCGCGGCAGCACAGGCGGCTTTGAGCCAAGTGCTCAGTCGTGCCATCCATTCACTGGCTGTTGTCATGCAGACACAGACCAGGGCCACACGGGCACTAACTGCTGCCACCCTCGCTGGATCAGCCAGGCATCGCCAGGGCACTCGCCGCGCAGCAGCAGCTCAGCAGTCTGTTCTTCAGCTGTTTGCTGCGCATGGTGCAGTGCTGGCCCGTGTGAGTGCCAATGTCTCAGGCGACCAGCGAGCACCTGCGATCTGCCAGGTTGGCACCATTCCTGCAGCCGACACTGCTACTCCGCCATTGCAGCTGCCACGAGCCGCTGGACAGACTGCTGCCGCCCAGGCAGAGTTGGAGCAGTCAGCAGCCGGCCACTCCAAGGCCAGAGCTGGTGCAGGCTGACCCCCAAGGGCATCTGCCATCTCGCCATCTGCCCCTCAGCAGCCTTCACCCAGCCTTGCTGCAGCCACTGGGCTCCCATTGAGGAGGAGTTGCAGGGTGGGCAGGGGCCAGGCAAGGATGCGAAAGGCATCACCCTCGCAGGGCAAAAAGTAGAAGGCCTGCACAAATGCCTGGTGCTTTTTGTAAGGCCGAGATTGGTGTAGTTGTGTTTTTGTAAGGCCGAGACTGGTGTCTTTCTTTCTTTTTGTAAGGCCGAGACTGGTGTAGTTGTGTTTTTGTAAGGTCGAGACTGCTTTCTTTCTTTCTTTTTGTAAGGCCGAGACTGGTAGTTTTGTGTTTTTGGAGGGGGCTTCTCCACATGAGGATGTAATGTGGGAAGGGCAGAGGTCTGCAATAAATTATTGTTCTTAAATTGCACTGTGCATGGTTTTTTTGTAAAGTCCTGGTTGCCCTGCTCGGCTGAGGCCTTGTGGAGCGGCTACATTCATCTGCTGACATTGGCACAAGCCATTCCCTGAGAGGGGGTCTAGAAGCGACGTTCAAAAAGCCGGCGACGGGCGGCCCTTGCACTTTCTGCCTCCCTCCTGTGCTGGTCCGCCACCTCCTCCTCCTCCTCAGGTGGTCCTCCAATGTCTGGTGGCAGTGGCTGAGTCCTGCCGATAGCCAGGTTGTGCAGCATGCAGCAAACGACCACGAAATGGGAGACTCGCTCCGGCGATTATTGTAGGGCTCCACCGGAACGATCCAGACAGCGGAACTGTTGCTTCAGGACGTCGATTGTTTGTTCGCTGATGTTCCTGGTCGCTTGATGGCTATCGTTGTATCGCTCTTCAGCAGGGGTGCTGGGCGCACGGAGCGGGGTCATCAGCCAGGTACACAAAGGATAGCCTTTGTCCCCGATAAGCCATCCTCGTGGGTGAGGCTGGGCCTGGAACATGTCTGCCACAGAAGTCTGTCGCAGGATGAAGGCATCGTGGCTGCTGCCTGGAAAGCGGGCATTGACAGCTAGGATGAGCTGCCTGTGGTCACACACCAGCTGGACGTTCAGCAAATGGTAGCCCTTCCGGTTGCGGTAATCCTTGGCATTCTCCAGAGGTGCCCGCAAAGCCACATGCGTGCAGTCAATGGCGCCCTGCACCATGGGGAAGCCCGCAAATGCTGCAAAGCCCATTGCACACTGTTGCTGCTTGGCAAGGGCCATGGAGAAGGAGATGAACTGACGTCTCCTTTTGAAAAGGGCATTGGTCACCTGGCGGATGCAGCAAGGCACGGCGAACTGGGAGATGTTGGAAATGTCCCCAGTAGCGGATTGGAAGGAGCCGGTGGCTTAGAAGTTGAGAGCCACCGTCACCTTCACTGCCACCGACAGAGACGTCCTGCTCCTCAGCTGTGGCTGCAGATCACCGCCAAGCAGGTGGCAGATCTCTGTGACCACCTTCCTTCTGAATCGCAGCCTCCAAACACACTGCTCATCAGGCATGTTGAGATAGGAGAAATGCTGGCGGTATACCCTGGGTGGGTAAGGCCTCCTTCCCCGATGCCTGTTGCCCACTCTCCATCTAGCCAGGGCTGCCACTCTCTCATGGCGTCTGTGAGCCCTTTGGATGCAATTGAGAAAGCCAGCGTTTGCACCCATTGCAGCCCCCATAATATGCGGGCAAACAATGATATGTCAATGAAGGCAAAGACAAGTGGAAAGCTGTGGCCTGAAGCCACAAGTACCTGTCCGAGTGTTGAGCCAAAGCAGAAAGCTCTCTACCTTGGTCTCTCTGCAAAAATCTGCCTCTCAAGAAGGAGTGCTGCGAAATGGCAGCCTTTTCTAGTGCAGGAGGAGTGCTCTTTAATTTGCGCCCCCCGTGCCCCGCATCGACTGAGCACCGTTCCACTCTACCAGTCGCTAGGGGCACCAGGCGCACAATGGGGCGTTGCGACTGAATTTCCGGTTGGGGGCGCACAAAGGGCGTTGCACGAGGAAATGATTTCATGATCTGCGCGCGCAGCTGAGCGCGCGCAAAGACTTTGCGCCGCCGCTAAATCGTGAGTGAAGTTGGGTAGAGGCGCACATCGCACTACCCCCGGCCGCTAGCCACCTAGCACCCGACATCTACTCCTCCTAAGGCGCTACCGGCTGGCGCAACCAACTGAATTTCTAGGCCTAAAGATCCCACCGCAATATTGGAAGAGGAGCAGCGGCTCAATCGAATTAGCTACCTGTTAAAGTCCGCACCTGAATTTCTATCCCAGTCCATTCAATTTTAAGGAGAATCAGGCAGCTAATTCCATATCTCTCGTTTAGACCATCTCCCGAAATTCAAATTCATGTGTACAAATTCCTCTTGGAGGTCAGCTCTACAGGGCAACGATTGCATCGGCTGCCTGTTGTCCTCGCCGCTTCATATTCAATTCTAGTGAGGCCAATGGAGCTCAATATCAGGCGGTGAGTGCAGGGGCGGCCGATAATGGGACTGAATATCAGGCGGGGAGTGCAGGGGCGGCCGATAATGGGTCTGAATATCAGACGGGGAATGTAGGGCGGTAGATAATGGGACTGAAGATCAGGCGGGGAGTGTCGGGGCGGCCGATTCGATTCCACCGTTCTTGCACTGCTGGTGAAGGATAATCTTAGCCTCAGGGTGTGGGATGACCAGCACATGGTGCAGTTTCACACCCGATGTGTATCTCACAGGTTCAGCGGTTAAATAATAGTTTACGTCTTAGGCAGTTTTCCATGTTAAGGTACTTTCAAGCTGTCAATCTCAGCTCTGTGTAAAGAGACATACTCCTCGACTTTTTCCGAGGCCTTCAGCAGACGTTCTCAGTTTTCAGTGATATTGGTTGAATAATGAGATATTAAAAGTTAGCCATGGATTGCACTTCACAGCGGACTCCCATAACTGGTAGCCTTATCACGGCCATTTCATTCTGAAGTAACCAGTCACGGATCTTGCCTGACAGGTGCCGAATGGCAACCTACTTACCCAATGCAGGGGAGAGGCGCCTCAACAATGGCTCGCCATCAATCTCCAATAAAATTAATCCACGGCTGATAAGTTCCCATCAAGTGAAGCCGATCGCTCTCCAACAATTCGTAGGAACCTGTCAACAGAATCTAACTGATAAATCGCCAACAATGGAAGCAGGGAACGACCCACTCAGCAACGGCACTGATGAAAGAATAAAGAAGAATGAAAGAATATCAGACAGACAGAGATATTTCCTACATAGAGTGCATTTCATGACTTCAGCTCTTTATAGCCAATTAAGTGCTTTTTGAAATGTAGTCAAAGCTGCAATGTAGGAAACGTCACAGCCAGTTTGTGCACAGCGAGGTCCTGCAAAAGCAGTGAGATGAATAACCAGATCATCCCTTTTTAAGATGCCAAGGGATAAATATTGTCCCAGTCACCGGGGAGAACTCCCCTAATTTTCTTTGAAATAGTGGCATTTTTTTTACTTCCACCTAAGAGAGCAGACGGGACCTCGCTTTAGCACTTAATTCTAAGTTCTCATCAAAAGTCGGCACCTCCGACAGTGCGCCGCTCCCCCAACACTGCACTGAAGTGTCAGCCTAGAATTATGCGCTCAAGTCTCTGGAGCAGGACTTTAACCCATGGTTCTGAGTCCAGATTGCTACCAAATGAGCAACAACTAACAGGCTTAAAAATCCAGCTATTAGAGTCATGTTTTCAATGTTTGGAAGCAAATTCAAAAGTAACTTTTAAAATGGATTTGGATATGTACATAAAGTGGAAACACTTGCAAGGCCAAAGGGCAGGTGAATGGACAAAGACACGATGGTCCGTATGTCATCTTTCTGCGCTGTACCGTTCTCTGATTCTATGATTAAGGTGTAACTGAGTTCAGTGAGTGAAGCATAAAGATACAAACATAGGGATATTGATAAAGCTGTGACTGAGTACTGTGAGTGATGTAGAGAGTCATCAGCAGAGGGAGATAGATCAATGTGTGTCTCAGTGATACAGAGTGAGGCACCAAAAAATTCCACGGAATTACATCGTTATTTTAACGTAGTAAAACGTCACAAGGTGGTTCACAGGGGCGTCATCAAACTAACAGTGACACCGAGCCACAGAAGAAGATATTAGGACAGGTGACCAGACGCTTGTTGAAAAAGGTAAGTTAATAGGAGCATTTGAATGGAGAAGAGTGAGAGATGGAGAGGTTTAGCGAGGGAATTCCACAGCTTAGAACTCAGACAGCTGAAAGCACGGCCACCAATGGTGGTACAATTAAAATTGGGGATGAGCAGTAGGCCTTAATTGCAGAAGTGCAGTGATCTCGGAGGGTTGTAGTGCTGGAGGACGTTATAGAGATAGAGAGGAGGCAAGGCCATGGGGGATTTGAGAACGAGGATGACCATTTTAAAATTGAGGCATTGCCAGATGGCGTCAATGTTGGTCTGCATGTCAGAAGCTCATCTCAGTGTCAAATACGAAACCAATCTTGCGAACGGTTTTGATCAGCCACAGAGAGTTGTCAGGGAGAGGGAAGGAGTCATTGGCGAGGGAACGGTGGTTGTGGTGGAGACCGAAGACAATGGAGAACTTTTTTATTCAAAACTAGATTTCAAACATTATACTTTTTCTCGAAGATGACCATTAGTTCCTGTCACTATTCCGAGCGATATTGTTAACACCTGCAGGAAGATCACATGTATTATTTCGCTACCATTACTAACCGGGAAATATGTTCAATAGTTCTCTTGTTTAAAGGCTAGTCTCTGGTCATGGGCATCGCTATCAAGGCAAAGTTTATTGTCCATCCCAAGTTGCCTCTTGGGAACCTGCCATCTTCTTCAGCCACTGCAGTCCATGTGGCAAAGCTGCTCCCACTGTTCTGTTAGTTCGCAAGTTATTGGATTTTGGCACAGCGATGAAGATACGGCGATATATGTCCAAGTCGGTATGATATGTGCCTTCGAGGGAAATTATAGCTGATGGTGTTCCTAGTGCATCCATTAAATAGTACACACTGCAGCCACGTTACGCCGGTGGTGGTGGGGGTGGATGTTTGAAGTGATCAATGGGTGTACGTGTCAATCCAGTGATATCATTCACTTTCCAAGGTAGGTTAATTTTATCGTTCCTTGGTCTTATTGCACCTCTCTCTTCACCCACTCTCTCCCTCTCTGTCTCTCTCTCTCTCTCTCGCTCTATTTCTCTTTTCCCTCTCTCTCCCTCTTCACTCTCCATCAGCCCATCTCTCTCTTCTCTCTCTCCCCTTTCTTTCCATCTCTCTACCCTTTACTCTCCCACTCTCTCTCCCATATCTCTCCCTTCCTCTCCCCTGTCTTCCCAATCTATCCCTTAACCAAAATCTAACTCTCCCTCCCCCTATTTCTCCCCTCTCCTACCACTCACTGTCTCCCCACCCCCTCTCTCTCCCGTCTCTTACCCCCTCTCCCTACCGTACTATTCCATCCCTCTCTCGCCCTCTCTCACCACCTCTCGCTATCCATCTATCCCCTCTCTCTCCCTCTCTCACCTATTCCTCCTCGTCTCCCGCCCATATCTCCCTCACTCTCTCTCCCACCCACTCTCTCCCCCCTCTCTCTCTTCCACTGTCCCCCTTCTCTTATCTCACTTGTATCTCTCCCTTCCTCCATCCTCTGCAACCCTTCATCAGTTCCTGGGGGGAAAAAATGAATTGATCGTGGGTGGAGAAATCTGTTCGGGGGTGAGAGACAGATTGTGGTGGGGAAGAGATCAGATCGAGATGGGGAGAGTTCTGCTTGCTCTTGCAGTGCTATTACCCCGGGGGGCGGAGGGTTTGGATTGGGGGGAGGGAGGTATCAGTTCGGGTGGCGGTACTGGTTCCAAAGGTTTGACTCCAGTTCAGAATGATCCAGGATTAAATGATGGTGCTTCTTTCCTATTTATTTATTGGTCACAGCGCAGCCAGTGTTAGAGCAGTGAAAGGCAGGCAGCAACTTCAGGATTCCCACCTTTAGATGTGCATGCGCTACATGCTGAAGTTGTGGTTTGATTCAAAGCGCTACAAATGATAAACGCTATTTTTTCGCCATTTTTACCCACCGCAAGTTCTGGCCCAATATTATAAAGAAGAATATTATGTGGTTGTGTGAATATTCAGTTGTGGGGTATATTCAAGGCAGAGGTCGATAATTCCAGCATTAATTGCCCATCCCTAATTGCCCTTAACTGAATGCCTTGCTAGACCATTTCACAGGGCAGTTAACTCACTGAGATAATAAGAAGCCTCACGTTCTTGTTAAGAAGCTCTTGAGAAATTGGGGATCTTTTCACAACACCGGTCCAAAAAAAAAGTTAATAATATATCTGATAGAGATACTCACGATCAGAGCGGCTTTGATCGAGTAAATTGTTGAGAAACATTTCTGCTGTGTGGGGAGCTAGAATTACACAGCAGAAATGTAAAATCCTGAGCAAAAGACAGCAAGAAAATGTTCGGGATTATTTTTGTACAAAGTGTTGCAAGGAATACTTGAAGGATAACATGGGTGGAAGAAGAACCTGTAACATTATGATACAGGGGCAGAGAGAAGATACAATCTTGCCATTGTATAGCACATAAGAACATAAGAACATAAGAAATAGGAGCAGGCGTAGGCCAATCGGCCACTCGAGCCTGCTCCGCCATTCAATAAGATCATGGCTGGTCTGATCCTAACCGCCAATCTACTATCACAGAACAATCTCCTGAATCTAACAGAATTAGACACACGAAATAGGAGCAGGATCAGGCTACACGGCCCCTGGGCCCGCTCTGCTACCCACAGGGCCATGACTGATCCGAACCAAGACTCATGTCCAAATTCCTGCCCACTCCCCGTAACCCTTAATTCCCTTTACTTCTAGGAAACTGTCTATTTCTGTTTTAAATTTATGTAATGATGTAGCTTCTACAGCTTTTTGGGGCAGCATATTCCATTGACCTACCAGCCTCTGAGTGAAGTAGTTCCTCCTCATCTCAGTTTTGAAAGAGCAGCCCCTTATTCTAAGACTATGCCCCCGAGTTCTAGTTTCACCCATCATCAGGAACATCCTCCCCGCATCCACCCAATCCAACCCCTTCACAATCTTATATGTTTCAATAAGATCGCCTCTCATTCATCTGAACTCCAATGAGTAGAGTCCCAATCTACTCAACCTCTCCTCATATGTTCATCCCCTCATCCCCGGGATTAACCGAGTGAAACTTCTTTGTACTGACTCGAGAGCAAGTATGTCTTTTCTTAAGTATGGACACCAACACTGTATGCAATATTCCAGGTGCGGTCTCACCAATACCTTGTACAACTGAAGCAATACCTCCCTATTTTTATATTCTATCCCCCTAGCAATGAAAGCCGACATTCCATTGGCCTTCTTAATCACTTGCAGCACCTGCATACTAACCTTTTTGAGTTTAGTGCACCAGGACCCCCAGATACCTTTGTATTTCAGTACTTTCAAGTTTCTTGCCATTAAGATAATAACTTGCTCTACGATTTTTCCTGCCAAAGTGCATAACCTCACACTGTCCAGTATTGTATTCCATCTGCCAAATCTCTGCCCACTTATTAGCCTGTCTATGTCCCCTTGCAGGTTTTTTATGTCCTCCTCACTCACTACTTTCCCTCCCATCTTAATATCATCTGCAAACTTTGAAATGTTACAGTCGGTCCCCTCCTCCAAATCGTTAATATAGATTGTAAAGAGTTGGGGACCCAGCACTGACCCCTGTGGAACACCATTAGTTACTGATTGCCAGTCCGAGAATGAACCATTTATCCCAACTCTCTGCCTTCTGTTAGATAGCCAATCCTCTATCCATGCCAGAATATTACCCACAACCCGTGATTTTTATCTTAAGCAATAATCTTTTGTGTGGCACCTTGTCAAATGCCTTTTGGAAGTCTAAATACACTACGTCCACTGGTTCCCCTTTATCCACACTATATGTAACTTCCTCAAAGAACCCCAGCAAATTTGTCAAACATGACTTCCCCTTCGAAAAACCATGCTGACTTTGTCCTATTAAATTATGATTATCCAAATGTCCTGTTACTGTCTCCTTAATAATGGACTCTAATATTTTACCTACCACAGATGTTAGGCTAACTGGTCTATAGTTTCCAGTCTTCTGTCTACTGTCCTTTTTAAATAAGGGCGTTACATTAGCAGTTTTCCAGTCTGCCGGGACCTTTGCTGAGTCCAGGGAGTATTGAACAATTATTACCAATGCATCCACAATCCCTCCCGCCACTTCCCTCAAAACCCTAGGATGTAAGCCATCAGGTCCAGGTGATTTATCCGCCTTGAGTCCCAGTATTTTATCGAGTACCACTTCCTTAGTGATTTTGATCGTGTTTAGCTCCTCCCCCCCCATTTAGCCCCCTATTTGTCCAGTGTTGGGATATTCTTAGTGTCTTCTACTGTAAAGACTGATACAAAATATTCATTGAGTGTTTTTGCCATCTCCATATTTCCCACCATTAATTTCCCAGGCTCATCCTCTAAGGGACCAACATTTACTTTAACCACCCTTTTTCTTTTGATATAACTATAAAAACTCTTACTATCTGTTTTTATATTTTTGCTCATTTACTTTCATAATCTATCTTCACTTTCTTAATCAATCTTTTTGTAATTTTTTGCTGTCTTTTAAAGTTTTCCCAATCCACTATCCTCCCACTAGATTTGGCTACCTTATATGCCCTTGCTTTTAGTCGAATACTATCCTTAATTTATTTACTTAGCCACGGATGGCTGTCTTTTCTTTTACACCCTTTTCTTCTCAGTTTTTTGGAAGTTGTAAAATAACTCCTTAAATGTACATCACTGATCATGTATCGTCTTAACCTTTAATTTATTTTCCCAATCCACTCTACTCAATTCCGCTCTCATACCTTCATAGTGTCCTTTATTCAGGTTTAGCACGCTTGTTTGAGATCCAACCTTCTCACCCTCTAATTGAATATGGAATTCAACCATGTTATGGTCACTCATTCCAAGGGGATCCTTTACCAGGACATTTTTAATTAATCCTGTCTCGTTACACAGGACCAGAGCTAAGGTTGCTTGCCCCCTGGTCAGTTCAGTTACATACTGCTCAAGATACCCATCCCTAATACACTCAATGAACTCATCCTCAAGGCAGCCCTGCCCAATTTGATTTGTCCAATTAATTTGATAGTTAAAATCCCCCATAATTATAGGTGCTCCCTTACTACAAGCCTCAACTATTTCCTGATTGATACTCCGTCCAACAGAGTTGCAACTGTTCGGAGGACTATTGACTAAACCCACTAGTGTTTCTTTCCCCTTATTATTCCTTACCTCCACCGAAACTGTTTCATTATCCTGATCTTTTGACCCAACATCATTTCTCTGTATTACAGTGATTCCTTCCTTCCATCGCCACCCCACCTCCCCTTCCATACTGCCTGTCCTTCCTGATCGTTAAATAACCTGGTATGTTTAACTCCCAGGCATTGTCACCCTGCAGCCATGTTTCTGTAATGGCCACAAGATCATACCCATATGTAGTTATTTATGCCATTAACTCGTCTGTTTTGTTACGAGTGCTACGTGCATTCAGATAGAGAACTTTCAAATATGTTTTGTGACACTTAGTTCCTGCTTTTGCCCTTTTTATTTCTTTACCTTTTACTCCATACCTTCTGCCCCTTCCTGACACGCTCTGGTTTTTAATTTCCCCACTGCTACCTAAGTCTATGACCTTCTCTGTTGTCATTTTTATTATTTGCTCTCTAGGAACCTCCCCCCCACTAGTTAGTTTAAAGCCCTCTCTACAGCCCTAGTTATATGATCCGCCAGGACTCTAGTCCCAGCACTGGCCAAGTGAAGCCCGTCCCAACGGAACAGCAGCTTCCTGCCCCAGTACTGGTGCCTGTGTCCCAGGAAGCAAAACCCATTTCTCCCACACCAGTCTTTGAGCCACGCATTTAACTCTCTAATTGTATTTGTCCTAGCCAAATTCGTTCGTGGCTCAGGTAATAATCCAGAGATTATTATGCTTGAGCTTCTGTTTTTTAATTTGACCCCTAGCTGCTCATACTCCTTTATCAGTACCGGCTTCCTAGTCCTATCTCCATCGTTTGTACCAACATGGACCATGACAACTGGATCCACCCCTCCCACTGCAAGTTTCTTTCCAGCCCAGAGGAGATTTCCTTAAACCTGGCACCGGGTAGGCAACACAGCCTTCGGGACTCTCGCTCTCGGCTGCAGAGAACTCTATCTATCCCCCTAATAATACTATCCCCTAACACTACAACATTTCTATTTACTCCCCACTCTTGAATGGCCCCCCGTTCCACGGTGCTGTGGCCAGGTTACTCATCCTCCCTGCAGTCCCTGCATCCATCCCCACAGGGAGTAAGAACCTCTAACCTGTTGTTCAAGAGCAAGGGCTGTGGTTCCTCCAGCTCTACCTCCTGGATCCCCGTACCTGCCTCACTCATAGTCACACCGTCCTGTCCCTGACCATGGGCTACATCTGAATTACTTAACTTCATAGGTGTGACCACCTCCTGATACACAGAGTCCAGGTACTTCTCCCCCTCCCTGATGTGCCGCAGTGTCTGAAGCTCAGACTCCAGCTCATCAACACGGAGCTGGAATTCCTGTAGCAGCAGACACTTGTAACAGACGTAATCACCGTGAGCCTCAATGGGGTTCACCGGCTCCCACATCTCGCAACAGTAACACATCACCTGCTCCATTCTATGTAATTAATTAAATTTTTTGTTGTTAGTTATGGACAACCTCTGCCCGATTTTAGATGCTAGTATCCCCTTTAATTAATTGGATTTAAATTAAGGCCGATTTTAATAGGATAAGGCAGGATCTGGCCAAAATGGACTGGGATCAGCTACTTGTAGGAAAATCCACATCGGAGCAATGGGAGGCTTTCAGAAGGGAGATTGAGATCATACAATGGCAACATGTTCCCGTAAAGGTCAAGAGTGGTTCCAAAAACCACAGGGAACCTTGGATGTCAGGGGATATACGAGAATGGATTAGGAAAAAAAGGAGGGATTTTGGTAGATACAAAAGGCTAAAGATGGAGGAAGCCCTGGAGGAGTACAATAAGTGCAGGGGGATACTTAAAAAAGAAATTAGGAGATCAAGTAGGGGCCATGAAATAACACTGGCGAGCAAAATAAAGGAAAATCCTAAGATGTTTTATAAGTATATTAAGGGTAAGAGGTTAACCAGGGAAAAAATAGGGCCCATTAGGGACAAAAGTGGCAATCTGTGTGTGGAGCCGGAAGATGTAGGAGGGGTTCTAGATGAATTTTTTGCATCTGTCTTCACTATGGAGAAGGACGATGTAGACATATAAATAGAGCGGGGGGACTGCGATATGCTCGAACATATTAACATCGAGAGGGAGGAGGTATTGGCGGTTTTAGCTGGCCAAAAAATGGATAAATCCCCAGGCCCGGATGAAATGTATCCCAGACTGCTGTATGAGGCAAAGGAAGAGATTGCGGGGGCTCTAACACATATATTCAGGACCTCTCTGGCCACAGGGGATGTGCCAGAGGACTGGAGAACCGCTAATGTAGTACCATTATTCAAGAAGGGTAGTAGGGAAAAACCGGGGAACTACAGGCCAGTGAGCCTAACATCAGTGGTAGGAAAATTATTGGAAAAAATTCTGAGGGACACAATTTGTCTCCACTTGAAGAAGCAAGGATTAATCAGGGATAGTCAACATGTCTTTGTCAAGGGAAGATCATGTCTGACTAATTTGATTGAATTTTTTGAGGGGGTGACTAGGTGTGTGGATGAGGGTAACGCAGTGGATGTGGTATACATGGATTTCAGTAAGGCCTTCGATAAAGTCCCGCACAGGAGACTGGTCAAGAAGGTAAGAGCCCATGGAATCCAGGGTGCCTTGGCACATTGGATACAAAACTGGCTTAGTGGTAGAAGGCAGAGGGTGATGGTCGAAGGTTGTTTTTGTGACTGGAAGCCTGTGGCCAGTGGGGTACCACAGGGATCGGTGCTGGATCCCTTGCTGTTTGTGGTCTACATTAATGACTTGGATATGAATGTAAAAGGTATGATCAGTAAGTTCGCAGATGATACAAAAATTGGTAGGGCGGTGCATAGCGAGGAGGGTAGCCGCAGTCTGCAGGACGATATAGATGGGTTGGTCAGATGGGCGGAACAGTGGCAAATGGAATTTAACCCGGAAAAGTGCGAGGTGATGCACTTTAGGGGGACTAACAAGGCAAGGGAATACACAATGAATGGAAAGACCCTAGGCAAGACGGAGGGTCAGAGGGATCTGGGTGTGCAAGTACACAGATCCCTGAAGGTGGCAGAACAGGTGGATAAGGTGGTAAAAAAGGCATATGGGATTCTTGCCTTCATTGCCGAGGCATTGAATATAAGAGCAAGGAAGTTATGATGGAGCTGTATAAAACACTGTTTAGGCCACAGCTGGAATACTGTGTGCAGTTCTGGTCGCCACACTACAGGAAGGATGTGATCGCTTTGGAGAGGGTGCAGAGGAGGTTCACCAGGATGTTTCCAGGGCTGGAGTGCTTCATCTATGAAGAGAGACTGGGCAGATTGGGTTTGTTTTCCTTGGAGCAGAGGAGGCTGAGGGGGGACATGATTGAGGTGTACAAAATTATGAGGGGCATAGATAGGATGGATGCTGATGAGCTTTATCCCGTAGTAGAGGGGTCAATAGCTAGGGGGCATAGATTCAAGGTAAAGGGCGGGAGGTTTAGAGGGGATTTGAGAAAGAACTTTTTCACCCAGAGGGTGGTTGGAGTCTGGGACTCACTGCCTGAAAGGGTTGTGGAGGCAGAAACCCTCACAACATTTAAGAAGCATTTGGATGAGCACTTGAAATGCCATAGCATACAAGGCTATGGACCAAATGCTGGAGTATGGGATTAGATTAGACAGGGCTTGAAGGCTGGCGCGGACACGATGGGCCGAAGGGCCTCTATCCATGCTGTATTACTCTATGACTCTATGGCTCTATGACTCTATGATTCTAATTACACCAGTTAAATGTTTTAGCAACAGTCACTCTGCACCAGAAAGGCCTTGGTACACCACAGCAACCTTAAAAACTATAAACCACAGACTTAAAGTTTTAAAACAAGAGAAATACTCCAACCAATCACCTATCTGTTTTGTGGTGACATCACACCTTGAATACTTTTTACCTCTCTCCTTGCCTGAGATTGGAGATTGGTGAGGCCTACCTGAGCCTCTGGGGCCTCTAGTAGTCGCTCTGCCGCGCTGCTTCGCCTCCACCCACTGCCGATGCCGCACTGAGGCCTACCTGAGCCCCTGGGGCCTCTTGTAGTCGCTCTGCCGCGCTGCTCCGCCTCCAGCCGCTGCCGATGCCGCACTGAGGCCTACCTGAGCCTTTGGGTCCTCTTGTAGTCGTTCTGCCGCGTTGCTCCGCCTCCACCCGCTGCCGATGCTGCACTGAGGCCTACCTGAGCCTCTGGGGCCTCTTGTAGTCGCTCTGCCGCGCTGCTCCGCCTCCACCCGCTGCCGATGCCGCACTGAGGCCTACTTGAGGCTCTGGGACTTCTTGTAGTCGCTCTGCCGCGCTGCTCCGCCTCCACCCGCTGCCGATGCCGCACTGAGGCCTACCTGAGCCTTTGGGGCCTCTTGTAGTCGCTCTGCCGCGTTGCTCCGCCTCCAACCGCTGCCGATGCTGCACTGAGGCCTACCTGAGCCTCTGGGGCCTCTTGTAGTCGCTCTGCCGCGCTGCTCCGCCTCCACCCGCTGCCGATGCCGCACTGAGGCCTACCTGAGGCTCTGGGACCTCTTGTAGTCGCTCTGCCGCGCTGCTCCACCTCCACCCGCTGCCAATGCCACTGCAGGGAGCCGCAAAGTGCTTAGAGGGTAATGAATTAATTTGATATGTAGTCACTGTTGATATTGACAATTGGTAAAGAGAGAATTTCCACAAGCAGCAATGAGATTCAATGCTAAATGCTGAGTGTAGGAGCGAGTTTTTGTTTTAGAGATAGTAATAGCGCCTCTGAATCAGAAGGTGAAGGTTACGAGCACGGCTCCTAAACAGATTCTCATGAGTGGAGAATGAAATATAGTCTGTACGTTAAAGCTTTGCAGAGAGTCTTCAAATTGAGATTTCCAGTTTATGATGAGATAAGGCATTTGGGCACCGACCCTCCTGTCAGTGGAAACAGTTTCTCCCTATCTGCTCTAATACCCCGCCCCATCTCCCACTTAATTTGGAACACCTCTATTAAATCTCTGCTTAACCTTCTTTGCTCTAAGGAGCACAACCCCAGCCTCTCTAGTCTCTCCACACCACTGAATTCCCTCATCTCTGGACATGATGCAAGGTGGAGGATTCGAAAATATTGCCAGGTAGGAGCGGGAAAATTGAAAGGATCCAAAAAAACAAATACAGTCACCATCTTTGTGAATCTTTAGATAAGCTTCGTGAAAGGGAATCAGAGGAGAATGAAGGGCGAACTGCCCGATTGACCAGAGGCGGTCAAGACATCGTTCTCTGGTTTCAGACGCTACGACATTTAATTTGATGTTATCGGTGACATTAACTGATCTGAGACATTTAAAGAATTCTCGTTACTGCAGATCAGAAATTCAAGCCTAAAATCGGGTTCAGGACAATCAGAATACTTCGGCACAAAAAAGGCACCAAAAGGCTGGAAGGGAGACCGCACCGGTTGCAGGTGATCTGGTTTGTGGTGACATGGATGTGTCTGAAGTGTGCGGGACCAGACAGTCTCAATGGCCCAGTAATTCCGGTCCCAAAGCGTGAGTACGGACAGGGTACTCACACGTGGGCTCGTTGGAAGTGCCGGATTTCAGCATGCACGGCGCATGCGTGGAAAACCGGCATTTCCTCTCCTCTGAACCAAGGGGTTAAGAGGCGGTTCCCTAGCAACGTTTGAGGCAGTGCGTACGCGTTGAACTTCGTCTTTTTTGACAGGTTTGTCCGTGCGTGAAGGCCTCCACTTTTTACGAATGTAAAAAGCAGACGTAAGGGCTTAGTTTTATAAGGTAAGTGGTCTAATAATTAAAGTTAGAATTTTTTTTCCACAGGTTTATTGGGCTAGATTTTCAGTATAGACAGTATTGGGGCGCTAACCTTAGCGCCCGCCCGAAGTTAGCGCCCGCCGCAAAGTAGCGCCCCGTTGCCGGAAATTCAGTGGCTTCGCCCTAAGAGAGTGGTGGAGCGCTAAAAGAGGCATTCCACTCCTACCTTTAGGCGCTAAGCCGGCGGTCCAGAGGGATAGCGCCCAGGCGGGGCGCAGCGCGGGTGCGGTCATTTTTGCACTGACAGCAGACCCCGTGGTGCCGACCAGCTGTTAAAGGGGGAAGGGACGAATTGGTCTGCTGCCACGCCCTGCACACTGCAGCCTTGCAAAGAGGCCTCAACACTGCTGCTCAGCCCCAGGGAGTCATGGCAACGCCAGAGAAGGCCCGTCAGCGTGCCCTGCGCTTCTCAGAGGGTGATCTGGACATAATGGTCACAGCTCTGGAGGTGAGGCGCAAGATCTTGTTTCCAGAGAGTGGGAGGAATCCAACCCACCATGACTACACCAAAGCCTGGAAGCAGATCGCCCAGAGGGTGACGTTCACCGGCGAGGCCCCCAGGGCCCACAAACAATGCCGTAAAATATACAACGATCTGACCAGGATTGTGAAGGTGAGTAGCCTTTCCAGTCTCCTCCTCATTCTTGCATGTACACCTGACATGATGGGCAAAGGGACCTGAAAGTCCTATTGGCCAGCCCTCAGCCAGCAGCATTGGGACAGTCATGAGCATCAAATGGCCATTCGGCACTCTACACTTTGGTCAAGCTATTACACCATGGGAGGCAGTGCACAGTACATCAGGGCTTCACACTGTCCAAGCTATTCCACCATGGGAGGCAGTGCACACTACATCAGGGCTTCACTCTGTCCAAGCTATTCCACCATGGGAGGCAGTGCACACTACATCAGGGCTTCACTCTGTCCAAGCTATTCCACCATGGGAGGCAGTGCACACTACATCAGGGCTTCACTGCGCACTTACAGCCCGTCCTTTCTCTTGCAGGCTAAAGTAGCGTTTAATCGCCAGGCCCGTGCCAGGGGTGGCCGCGCCAAGCTGCAGAAGCTCACTCGGCTGGAGGAGCGCGTGTGTGTGCTCATGGGAGCCCGTCTGATTGTCCCCACAGCGTGCGGTGTATCCAACCCTCCACTGCCCGGCAATGGTAAGGACCTCGCCTTTTGGCCCTCTCGCGTCGCACTGGCCCATCCGAGCTACCTCCTTTGCCACTGTCCCACCAATGCGCTGAATCCCACCAGTCCTAACTCCCTCGCTGACGCCGTCTCCTCACTCTGAAGCTACTCTTGTGCATTCCTGCTTTCAGCTGGTGACGACCAGGACCCTGAAGCTGCCAGTGACAGCACCTCCGACCAGGAGGAGGTGGAGGAGCAAGCCGGACCTTCGGGGGAACAGTCACGTCCCGCAGGAGAGGAGGAAATGCTTGACACCTCCTCACTGGACGAGTGCCTGGAGGAACTGTCGCAGGGCAATGCAGCTTCTGGGACCAGTGGCGTCCAGCCAGCCAGCAGCCGTGCGCGTGGCCCGCGGCCTTCCCCCCAAGGGGGGAAGGATCAGAGGGGAGTGCTGCTGCTCGGCACAGTTGCCGTCACCAACGCGGCAAGGGTCCCCTAGTTCGGCCCCCTCCTTCCCAGCGGGAGAGTCGCGCCTCCAGTCCGGACACCTTCACTTCGGAGGAGGTGCGGAAGCTGGATAAGATGGCCGACGACTTGAACCGGCGCAACACGGAGCTCATGAGCGTGGTGGGGCGCATGCCTGAGGCCATCGAGTCGCTGGCGACCAGTGTGCGCGAGTTCGGGGCAGCAACTGCCGCGAGTGGCCGCATGCTGACTGATGCCATCAAGACCCTGGCGGATGTGATGCGCGTGCACACCAGGACCACAGGGCCACTCACTGCTGCCACACGCGCTGTCTCAGGCAGGCATCGCCAGGGCAGCCGCCGCGCTGGACCATCCCAGCAAGCCGCCCGTCGGCTGATTGCTGTGGATCCTGCAGTGCAGGACCGGCCGAGTGCCACCGCGCCACAGCAACAGCCAGCGCATCCCAGACGCCAGCTGGCCCACATTGCGCCATCCGTCGCCGCCATTCCCCCTCTGGGGCGTCAAGGGCAAGCGGCTGCAGCTGATGGTGGCCAGGCTCAGGTGCGCCACTCAGCAGACGGCCCCTCGAGGCCCAAACGCCGTGTAGGCCGCCCCCCAGCGGCATCTGGCGGAAGGGCATCTGAGCCTCAGGCGCCTTCCCCCAGCCTTGCAGCAGCCACTGGGCAGAGCTTGCGAAGGAGCAGCAGGTCGTGCAGGGGAGGCAAAAGGCTGGCCAAGGTCTCGCCCTCGCGGGCCACTCAGTAGAGGGTGTGGGCAGCTTTCCTTTAATATGGCGGTGGCCATCTTTATTTTGCCCATGGTTGTGCTTTTGGAGGGCTTATTTTTTGCGTTAGGCCGACGTTGAGGCCCGGTTTGAAGAAAGGTGGAGTGACTCCTCCCCAGTTTGTGGGAGTGAGTCGTTTGTTGGGCTTTTTGTGGGGCCCGTTTATTGTTTTTGGGGATTCATGTGGGAAGGGCTTTTCATTTTTGTGCAATAAAACATTATCTTTATTCATGCAGTCTCCATGGTTGTTCTTCTTAGTGTTTGTTGGCTTCGCCGGCTGAGGGCTTGTGGAAAGGCTGCATTCATCTTCCCTCATGGCCCCTGGCCATTCCCTGACAGGGGGCTTAGAAGTACCGTGTAATAAGGTGGCGTCGTGCGGCCCTTGGCCCTGGTTGCTCCCTCCTGGGAACGTACTCCTGCTCCTCCTCCTCCTCCTCCTCCTCATGCTCCTCCTGCTCCTCCTCCTGAGGTGCTGGTCCAACGTCAGGTGGCAGTGCCTGAGTCCTGCGAATAGCCAGGTTGTGTAGCATGCAGCAAACCACCACAAATTGGGAGACCCGGCCCGGCGAATACTGGAGAGCTCCTCCGGAGTGATCAAGGCAGCGGAACCGCTGCTTGAGGACCCCAATAGTTAGCTCGATGATGTTGCGGGTGGATTAATGGCTCTCGTTGTAGGCCTCTTCAGCAGCGGTCCTGGGCGCGCGGAGCGGGGTCATGAGCCAGGTGCACAAAGGATAGCCTTTGTCCCCGATGAGCCATCCTCTTGGGGGAGGCTGTGCCTGGAACATGTCATGCACAGTACTCTGCCGCAGGATAAAGGCACCGTGGCTGCTGCCTGGGAAGCTGGCATTGACTGCCATGATGCGCTGCTTGTGGTCACATACCAGCTGCACATTCAGAGAATGGTAGCCCTTCCTGTTGCGATACTGCTCGCCATGCTCCAGAGGGGCCCGCAAAGCCACATGCGTACAGTCAATGGCGCCCTGCACGAAGGGGAATTCCCCGAGTCTGGCAAATCCCAATGCGCGCTGATGCTGGCTCTCGAGGGCCATGGGGAAGGAGATGAATTGGCTTCTCCTTCTGAACAGTGCTTCGGTCACGTGGCGGATGCAGCGATGCGCGCCATACTGGGAGATGTTTGCTATGTCCCCAGCAGCGTATTGGAAGGAGCCGGTGGCATAGAAGTTCAATGCCACCGTCACCTTCACTTCCTCCGACAGAGACGTCCTGCACCTGAGCTTTGGCCGCAGATCTCGGCGAAGCAGGTGGCAGATCTCTGCAATCACCTCCTTTCGGAATCGGAGCCTTCTAACACATCGCGCGGCACTCATGTTTAGGTAGGAGCGCTGCTGGCGGTATAGCCTGACTGGGTAAGGCCTACGTGGCCGACGCCTGTAGCCCCCTCTGCCTCTAGCCAGGGCTGCCTCTCTCACAATGCGTCTGCGAGCCCTACGGACATGGCGCTGCAGCTGCGCGTTGGCACCCCATGCAGCCCCCATCAAATCCTGGCAAAAAGTCTAATTTCCAAATGGCCACGTGCAGCGCTATGGCCTGAGCCCAAAAATACCTGGCTCTTGCTGCTTGAAACCAGTTAGCTATCCTCCTTGTTGTGTCTCCAGAAATGCGTTGCACAAGACTGTTTTCTGAAAAAAGGATGGCCTTTATACTGGAGAGGACGTTCCCTTTAATTAGCGCCCCCCGGGGCCCGCGCTGGTTGTGTTGCGTTCCTTTTTCCAAACGCTCCGGCCGCCCGCCGCACAATGGGGCGGTCCGACTGAAGTTTGCAATCGGGGCGGCCAAAGGGCGTTGCACGAGGATATGACGTCATTTTCTGCGCGCGCACCCGGGCGGGCGCTAAACTTTGCGCCGGCGCTAACGGGCAACTTAATTTGGGGCGGGGCGCAAACTGCGCTGCGCCCGGGCGCTACACACATAGCGCCCGGAAATCACTTCTCTTAAGGCGCTAACTGCTGGCGCAAGCGACTGAAAATCTAGCCCATTATTTTTAAAGAATTTACAGTAATGTAAGTGTATTTTTGGTCCCGATTTCTTGGAAAAAAAATGTTGGGATGAATTTAAATAATTGTTTAAATTAGTTTTTTACAGTTATTAATAGTTAATTTAATTATTGGAATGTTTTTTTAACTTTTGTTTAGGCCTAGAAATTCGGTCGGCTTAGCGCCGCTTTTGAGGCGCTAGAGGGCCTAGCGCCGGAGTGATGTCCAGTTTAGAAATTGAGTGGGTCCCTAAATCGGCGTTAGGCCGTTAGCGCTGCGCCGGTACCGATGACGTCATCGGTGTGCGCAGCGTCCCGGTTGCCATGGTAACCCGCCCGAACTCCGAAATTGACTTGCGGCCGCCTCGCCCGTGGCAGCCGCAAGCAACGTTCTGGCAGAGGTGCCTTACTGGACTTTGCGCCGGCGCATTAATGGCCCCGCGGCGGCCGGCCGCTTTCCCGCCGGCCGCCTGGCCGCAGCTCCCTCCCCGGACTTCTCCCCCCCCCCGGGACAGATGCATGCCCGGCACTTGTCCGAGGTGCCGGGCTCATTTTTACAATGATTTTCGCGGGCCGCGGCCGGGTGCTGGCAGCTCCTCCTTAAGGGAAGGAGGAGGCCTGCACTTCCCGAACCGGCCGCACCGCAGCGGGCGCCGCAGCGCCGGATAAGCACCGCAATTCAGCGCGTAGCACCAGTTTTCAGGCGCAAACAGCTTTCAGCAGCGCCGGCAGCCGTTTGGGCGCAGAACTAGTGAATTTTTGGCCCGCCCAGCGCGACTTAGCTGCGGCACTAACTTCCGGCGCTAAAGTCGTCGCTGCGCCAAAACCCAATTTCTAGGCCTTAATGTTTAAGTACTGTTTTGGGCGCCCGGACTTTTCATGAGTTTGACAGGTCTAATGTCTAACTCATGAATGGAATTTTGTAAACTCCCATTGGTTGCCCAGTGCTCACGTGATCCCAGCCGGCTCATTGCACTAAGTACGCCGCTGGATCACGCACGCACAGCACGCCGGGAGCTGAACCGGGCCACAGACCGGAAATCCACGCAGGCCCAGCCTTCAAATGTCAGTGTAGGTCGGGGGCTTGCACCCGCGGGAAGCCCCTGACCCGAATTTCTGGGCCTATGTGTTCACAATGAATGTCTCATTCCTTAATTTGGGAATGTAAAACTGATAGTGGGCAATTGCTGTTCCGGTCACAGCAATCTGAAACTTCAACTCACTGACACTTTGGTTTACGACAACTTGAAACCATGCATCTGGCTGTCTCAGTGGCGCAATCGGTTAGCGCATTTCGCCTGTTAACTTAAAAGTTGGTGGATCGAGCCCACCCAGGGACTAAGATTTCAAATGCTTTCACAGAATCACAGAATCTACAGTGCAGATAGAGGCCATTTCGGCCCATCGAGCCTGCACCGACACATATCCCACCCTATCCCCGTAACCCCACATATTTAATCCCCTAACACTAAGGGTCAATTTATCATAGCCAAATCAACCTAACCTGCACATCTTTCTTTTTCCTTTGCGATTCATTGCCGCACAGTACCAGTTTGTCAATGTGGGCTTTGGCTGCAGGAAAATATTCTGCACACATTGCCAGCTGTGCTGTTATCCAGTAATTTGCCACCCAAATACTTTTATGAGTATTCATTTCAAATAAAATGATAAAAACATGTAGATGGATCATGTTCCTTCATCCAAACCGTTGGAAATATATTAAGTTATTGGTTTAAAATGAACTGATGGAAAGTGATTTTGTATCGCCATATATGGAACTGGAACATGGCATCGCACTGTGTGAGGCTGCATTTTATATGTAGTTATTTTACAGCTGGTATTAGGGAAAACAATTCAGAACTCGCTGGACCATTTTAATTATAATTTACCTGCATCTAATAACTTTATTTTTGTCGAAGTGAAATGTTGTAAAACAACGCAGTCCGGTTGCTGGCACATGCGAAAATGTTTGTGCAGGCGGCATGCTGTGGAATTCCCTGCCTACACCACTTCATCTTCAGACACTCCTTAAAACCGAAAGCTTTGAGCAGTTTGGGTCACCCTCATGCTAGTTCCATACTTGTATAATATAATGAGCTAAAGCTGGCGTCGATCAACGGGGCAGAAAACACTATGGCCTAGAAATTCAGTTCGGACGCTATTGCGGCGCTAAAGTCGGGCGCTCGTCAAATTTAGCGGCCGCCGGAAAGTGCAGGCGAGCTCGCCGAAATTCAGTAGATTTGGCCAACTTTTTGGTCGAGCGCTGCAAAAGGCGTTGGAACCCTGTGTTCAGGCGCTAATCCGGCGATGCAGCCTGATAACGCCGATTCCGGGCGCAGCGCAGGTGCGATCATGTGGTGAGTGTCAGCAGACACCCTGACGCCGGCCAGCTCTTAAAGGGGGAAGGGTCAACTTTGACTGCAGCCACGCCCTGCATGCTGTAGCCCTGCAGCTAGGCCTCAGGACTGGTTGTGTGCCTGGAGGTCATGGAGAGGGCCCGTGAAAGAGCCCAGCGGTTCTCTGAGCATGCGCTGGGTGTGCTCCTTCATGGGGTGCGCAAAAGAAGACGGGTCGTGTGCCCGTCTAGTGGCAGGAAGGCTCCCAGGAGCCAGTTCAGGGAGGCGTGGACCAAAATTGCCCGGAGGGTCTCCTCCAACTCCGATGTTCCCAGGAGTGCGGACCAGTGCCGCAAGAAATACAATGACCTATGTCGGCTGGTCAAGGTGAGTACCCTTTCCAATGTCCCCCTCATCCTTGCATGTGCACCTCCCATTAGGGCCAAAGGGACATCCAAGGTCTAATGCCCAGCCCTGCTGCCGCTGCAATGGCACTTGCATGTTAATCAATAGCTCTTTCTGCACTTACCACACTGTGCAAGCTATTCCACCATGGGAGGCCTCACACACAGCTACAGGGCACCACACTGTGCAAGCTATTCCACCATGGGATGCCTCACACACAGCAACAGGGCACCACACTGTGCAAGCTATTCCACCATGGGAGGCCTCACATACAGCAACGGTGCACCACACTGTGCAAGCTATTCCACCATGGGAGGCCTCACACACAGCAACAGGGCACCACACTGTGCAAGCTATTCCACCATGGGAGGCCTCACACACAGCTACAGGGCACCACACTGTGCAAGCTATTCCACCATGGGAGGCCTCACACACAGCAACGGGGCACCACACTGTACTTAGACGCCCTCCTTTCTCTTGCAGGCCAAGCTGGCGAGGAACGCCAGGAGCCTGCGTGTCACTGGTGGAGGCCCTCGCGATTACCAGGAGCCAACGGCTCTGGAAGAGAGGGTGGCCCGACTGCTGCGTCACCCGGTGATTGGGCCTGTGGCGCTCGGCGACGCCGACCCTATACTGGAACCCACTGGTAAGGACAGGACCGGGTGCACCTCTCTCCTTGCCCTCGCGCATCAGATCTACATCCTTCCCCACTGGCCGAAAAATGCGCATAATGCACCAGTGCGGCCTCCCTCGCTGTCGGCCTGTCCTCACTCTAAAGCTACACTTGTGCCTTCCTGCTTTCAGCTGGTGAGGAGGAGGTGCTCCCTGAAGCCCAGACAGCCAGGCCCTCGGAGGAGGAGGACGTCGAGGAGCAGCAGGAAGGCGCCACCTCGGGGGAACCCTCCTCCGCTCCAGGAGATGGCAATGAAGGGGAGACGTCTGGTGTGCCGGAGAGCCAGGGGGAGGCGGGGGAGGGGTGCCCCGAACCTGGTCCCAGTGGCATGGACGCACGCGGCAAGGCTCCGGCGGCACACCAGCCTTCTGCCCAGAGGGGGGAGGCGGTGGAGGGGAGGGCAGAACCTGGTCCCAGTGGCATGGACGCACGCGGCAAGGCTCCGGCGGCACGCCAGCCTTCTGGCCAGAGGGTGGAGGCTCCCTCCAGTCCGGACTCTGACGTCGCCCAGGAGGTGCGCCTCCTGGACGAGATGTCGGTGTCGTCGGAGTGCCGGCACGTCGAAATCATGGAGGTGGTGGCACAGATGCCTCACGCCATCGAAAGCCTCGCTCAAAGTGTGGTGGCTTTCAGCCAATCCCAGGCCAGGGGCCTAGAGCTATTCGCAGCAGCGCACGCCAGGGGGGTGGAGCTCCTTGTGGCAGCGCATGAGAGGGGGGTCGAACAACTCGAGGCAGCGCAGCACGCCAGTCGCCAGCTGAGAGGTGCTGTGCAGACAATGGCACTGCAGATGCGGGGACATGCCGGCGCAGTTGGGGCACTGACTTCTGCCACCCTCGCACTGGTGCGGAGGCGTCGCCAGGCCAGCCGCCGCCCTGCTGCCGCACACCGGTCTGGAGACCAACAGTTTGGCGCGCTTGCTCCCCGGCCAGGCCGGCCAAGTGCACGTGTGTCTGGCGCCCAGCGCGCGCCTGGCATCACCCACCTTGTCCCCATTGGTGCAGGCGAGCCTGCGACTCCCCCAGCCAGGGTGCAAGGAGCTACTGCAGCCAGTGAAGAGGGCCACCCACAGCTGCAGCAGCCACCAGCCGGCCCCTCCTGGGCCCACCCTCGTGTAGGCCGACCCCCAAGGGCATCTGGCAAGACGCCTTGTCGCCCTGAGGATCCTTCCCCCAGCCTCGCCACAGCCTCACGGCCCAGCTTGAGGCACAGCAGCAGGACGGGCGGGGGCAAAAGACGGCTGTCGACAGTCTCGCCCTCTCGCCACACCGAATAGAGTGTGTTGAGCGAGGGTTTGGGTGATGCGGGGGCTTCTGTTCTGGGGGGCATTATGTGGTTTGGTTTTATGGGGGTCTTTGTGTTGTGGGGGGGGCTTGTTTTTGTTAGGCCAGTGACGAAGGCCATTTGGATGGTGATGTTATGTTAGTCCTCCCCAGGTTTTGGGAGTGACAGAAGTTTGTTACTGTTTTTTGGGGGTCTTCTCTGTTTTGCTCTTCCATGTGGGAAGGGCCCTGAGTTTTTGAAATAAAGATGTTTATTTATTCACCATGTGCACCTGTCATGTTTCAAGTGGTTGTTGGGTTAACCGGCTGAGGGCTTGCGAAGTGGCTGCGTTCAGTGGGCCAGGCCATTCCCTGACAGGGGGTCGAGAAGTGTCGAGCAATAAGCCCCCGGCGGACGGCCCTTGGACCTTGTCGCTCCCTCCTGGCCTGGTGCTCCTCCTCCTCAGGGTCCTCCTGCTCGTCCTCCTGAGGTGGTGGGGCAATGTCAGGTGGCAGTGCCTGAGTCCTGCAGATAGCCAGGTTGTGGAGCATGCAGCACACCACGACGAACTGGGAGACTCTATCCGGCGAATACTGAAGAGACCCGCCCGAACGATCCAGGCAACGGAACCGTTGCTTGAGGACGCCTTTCGTTTGCTCTATTAGGTTCCTTGTGGCTTGATGGCTTTCGTTGTATGCCAGCTCTGCTGGGGTCCTGGGCGCGCGGAGCGGGGTCATGAGCCATCTGCACACAGGGTAGCCCTTGTCCCCGATAAGCCATCCCCTTGGTGGGGGCTGTGCCTGGAACATGTCAGCCACAGTAGTCTGGCGCAGGATAAAGGCATCGTGGCTGCTTCCTGGGAAGCGGGCATTGACAGCTAGGATGCGCTGCCTGTGGTCACACACCAGCTGCACATTTAGGGAATGGTAGCCCTTCCGGTTGCGGTATTGCTCGGCATTGTGGATAGGTGCCCGCATAGCCACATGCGTGCAGTCAATGGCGCCCTGCACCATGGGGAAGGCCGCGATCCTGGCAAATCCGAATGCACGCTGCTCCTGCTTGTGTTGGGTCATGGGGAAGGAGATGAATTGGTGCCTCCTCGCGAAAAGTGCTTCGGTGACCTGTCGGCTGCAGCGATGCACAGCGAACTGGGAGATGTTCGCGATGTCCCCAGCAGCGGCTTGGAAGGAGCCGCTTGCATAAAAGCTGAGAGCCACCATGACCTTCACTTCCACCGAGAGAGACGCCCTGGACATGAGCTGTGACTGCAAATCTGCATGAAGCAGCTGGCAGATCTCTTCAACCACCTCCCTTCTGAAGCGCAGCCTCTTAACACAATGCGCCGCAGTCATGGTGAGATATGAGACCTGCTCCCGGTATTGCCTGACTGGGTAAGGCCTACGTTGGCGACGCCTAATGGCCCCTCTGCGTCTAGGCATGCCTGGCCCTCTCTCAAAGCGTCTGTGAGCCCTTCGCACAAAATGTAGGAACTGAGGGTTGGCCCCCCATGCAGCCCCCATTACAAAGTTCCAAACAGCAAAATCACAAGGATGCAAATGTCAAAGCACTGGCTAGAAGCCAAAAATACCTCTCCTATGGTGTCCGAAATCAGTAATCTCTGTGCCTTGCTCTCTGTGCAGAAATCCAAACCAGTCAAGTCATTGCAGCGAAATGGCTGGCTTTTATGGGTGAGTGGATGTGCCCTTTAATTAGCGCTCCCCGAATCCCACAGGGCCTCTGTTGAGTTCCATTTCACAGTTCTTAGCAGCGCCACGGCCACATCGGCCGGGCGCCACTGAATTTCCGGTTTGGGGCGCACAAACGGCGTTGCACGACGGAATGACGTCATAAGATGCGCGCGCAGCTGAGCGGGCGCTAACACTTTGCGCCGGCGCTAAAGCCCAGCTGAATTTCGGCATAGGCGCAGATCCGGCGGTGCCCGGGCGCTAAGTGGATAGCGCCGGAAATCTGCCGCTAACGGCTGGCGCAAACAGCTGAATTTCTAGGCCAATATATAAAGGATGTGCTTACAAATATCAGGCGCAATGAGGGTCTGGTCAACGTCAAACCCCTCCTTTCTCATTCAATTCAGGAAGAAGAGACTCAATGGGAGTCAGACACCAGGAACTTTAATAAATAGAACAACTAACGACAGGAATACAAGTAACATCTATTTCCAAAACGTATCAATGCACATTTTTCACTTTATGTAAAAGCTGACTGCTATGAATTTCAAAATGAGCATCATGGGGTTCGTGTCCTATGCCTGTCCTTCAAATTTGCAATTATCATAGCATATTGAAGAGACTCACATTTAAAGCTGAGGGCACAACTCATCGCATGTAGAGAAACCGACTTGTATAATGATAGATAGAGTTTTTGCAACACCTGTGCAATCAGAGTCTTTCAATGCCTCTCAGCGGGTAGATTCATGACAGAATGTGCAGAATAGGACAACAGAAATACTCCCACGTCATTGAAAGTTATCGAGCATTTTTCTAAATAAGGGTCGTGTGCACAATGTTCAAGTGTAAAATATGTTTCTCTCTATTAACCATATTAATTAATTTCCTACAGCTAAAAACTTTAATGAAGTCAGTGCTTAACTTTCTATATTCCAATGAATCCAAACCTAGTTTATGTAATCTCCCCTCATAATTGGAACCCTGAAAATATTCTGCTGGATCTGTGCTGCACTGCATAAGAACATAAGAAAATAAGATCAGTTGGCCCTTCTAGCCTGATCCAGCATTCAATAAGATCATGGCTGATCGTCTACCTCATCTCCACTTTCATGCACTATCCCCATAGCCATTGATACCATTAATATTCAAAAATATATAGGTCTCTGTCTTGAATATTTTCAATGACTGAGCCTCCACAATAATTTGGCGTAGAGAATTCCAACGGTTTGCCACCTTCTGAGTGAAGAAATTTCTCCTCATCCCAGTCCTAAATGGCCGACCCCTTATCTGAGACTGTGACCCCTGGTTCCAGACTCCACAGGCAGTGGAAACATCCTCCCTGCATCTACCCTGTCCAGCCTTGTCAGAATTATGTATGTTTCAATTAGATCACCTCTCATTCTTCTAATCTCTGGAGAATATAGTTCTAGTCCAATCAATCTCTTCTCATTGGAAAATGACACCGTCCAGGTTACCAGTCTGGTGAACCTTCATTGCGCTCCCTCTATGGCAAGTATATGCTACTTTATGTAAGGATAACAAAACTGTGCACAATACTCGAGGTGTGGTCTCACAGGGGTCCTATATAATTGAAGTATGGCGTCTTTACCTTTAACTCCAATCCTCTTATAATACAGGCCTACATAGTATTTGGTTTCATAATTGCTTGCTTTACCTCTATGTTCACTTTCAGTGATTCGTGTACCAGGACACTCAGGTCCCTCTGAACACCAACATTTTCTATTCACTCAACATTTAAAACATACTATGCTTTTCCATTTTTCCTACCAAAGTGGATAACTTCGCATTTCTTCACATAATATTCCATTTGCCATGATCTTGCCCACTCACTTAGCCTGTCTATCTCCCTTTGAAGCCTTCGAGTATCCTCCTCACAACCTACATTCCCACACAGCTTCCGAGGCCAATGTATAACGTTTAATATGTGCCGTGACCAGAACTGTATAGAGTGCTCCAGAGGCATGAACCAGTATAGTTGTAGCAAAACTTTCTCCCCTTTGTATAACTTCCTTTGTAACAGATTATACAGCTGCTGTAATTGGATTGTATATACCGACTCGGCAAAATAAGGACTCGTTTGACCAGAATAAACTCCAAAAAAAATTCATTTTTCCAAATTAAATTGGAGAATTACTTGAAAGAGAAAAATGTGCAGGGCAATGGGAAAAGAGCAGGGAAGTGGAATTAACTGGAGAGCTCTTTCAAAGAGCCGGCACAGGCACGATTGGCGAATGGCCTCCTTCTGTGCCGTGTCAATCTATGATTCTACTAACAGATCAATTTCTGCCATTCTCTACAGCCTTCCTCAATAGAGCACTGTAACTCTACTTCTGTAAAACAAGGTACTAAAGTACAGAACGGCTGCCCAGTTTAACGCTCTGGTTACCTTCCAAACATTAGTGCCATAGTATTTCCGTAGTGTAGTGGTTATCACGTTCGTCAAACATTCGTAAAATTTTCCAGTCTAGTACTGGACGGCGACGTTTTGAGAACTTGTTCAATTAAATAGTGGGAAAACAGAATAATTCACATTTGTGTTTAGATATTAACAAAATACAATATCTCACTGCAGTGTTACATTTGCTCTTTCTCTGTACGGTTCTGTACACTTTCAAACTCTACAGTGTCTCTGTATGTAGTGCGCTGCAGCTATGCAAAACCCTGGTTAGACCACACCTGGAGTACTGTGAGCAATTCGGGGCACCACGCCTTCGGAAGGATATATTGGTCCTGGAGGGAGTGCAGCTTAGCTTTACCAGAATGATACACGGACTTCAAGGATTAAGTTCGAAGGAGAGATTACACAAATTAGGTTTGTATTCCATAGAATTTCGAAGGTTAAGGGGTGATTTGTTCGAGGTTTCAAGATAAAAAGAGGAACAGATAGGTTAGATAGAGAGAAACTATTTCCGCTGGTTGGGGATGCTATGAATAGTGTACATAGTCAAAAAATTAGAGAGACATTTCAGGAATGAAATTGGGGAAACACTTCTACAAACAAAGCGTAGTACAAGGTTGGAACTCTCTTCTGCGTATGCGAGATGAATTGTTCATTTTATTTATAAGATTGATAGTTTTTTCTAACCAAAATATATTAAGCGATATAGGCCAAAGGCGGGTTTATGGAGTTAGATCACAGATCAGCCATGATCTCATTGAATGGCGGAATAGGCTCGAGGGGCTGAATGGCCTACACCTGTTCCTATATTCCTATGTTCTCTCACTCTCGAGTACTGTGCACAGTTCAACACAGTGCCCAGAGGCTTGTGAATCTTTGGAATTCTCTGCCCGTGATGATGTGACTGTTCAATGTTTGAGTATATTCAAGGCTGAAATCAAAAGGTTTTTGGACTCTAGGGGAATCAAGCGGTATGGAGATCGGGCGGGAAAGTGGAGTTGAGGTCGATGATCAGCCATGATCTCATGGAATGGTGGAACACGCTCGAGGGGTTGACTGACCTCCTCCTGGTCCTATGCTCCGAGGCTCTCTCACTCGATCCCGTCACCAGCCCTGACGGTGCAGAAAGTGCCTCTCAAAGCTACACATTTCTGCTGATATCAGTTGAATTGTGAGAGATGATTCAAGGATCCTGCAGCGCTGCCTCGGTCAACAACAACATTTCTAAGCCACATTTTAGACCTTGGAAACAAACCCAACATTAATTCGCTCTTCCCCAGCTCCAGACTGAGTGAGGCCGGGACAAGCAGCAACATTCCGGTCCCGCACCCTCCAATCGCCCGCTGCCAGCGGAAATCAGCAAATTCAGCGTCCATCAGCGGGTTACTGGCCATCACTGGAATGCAAGCTGTCACAGCCCGGGCCAAATCTCCGCGTACACCCAGCACAGGCTTCCGAAAAGGCGGGGCGAATATATCCCGGTCACTCAGCCTTCCAGCAGCATTTACAGTTACCGGAGTGAGGGAAAATTTATTTGGGCCCCAATGGGGAATCCCGGGCGGAAACAATTTATGGGAAATTGCTCCTCATGGACGTTTCTTCCATGTGAAAGGGGCTACAACCCTTTTAAATTTAACAATGGCCGCAGCAGGTTCCTGGTTTCATACGCACTCAACATTTTAACCTAAACTCTTAAAATATAGTGCGCAAAATGACAAGGTTAAATGTTCAGGACATGCAGAGTAGAAAAGCCATAACATTTCCCCTGTCACTCGTCAAACATATAAGAATTTCCTTCCGTCTGCAACAAAATGATGGGCATTAACATAATTATTCACGGTCTCACAGAGTGGCACAGGGTAATGCGGGACCCATAAAGACAGACGCAGGCGACATTGTAAATGAAAATAAGGAAATGGCAGACATGTATTGTATCGGTCGTCAAAGTAGAGGGAAAGGATAAAATATTAGAGACATGGAGAGTACGAAATCTACATCATAAAGAGGGATTCACGAAATTTAATATAGCGACATCCAAAGCACATGGAATTTGAGGCAACGTATTGACACGGGTAGGGAATTGGTTAGGAGGTATGAGACGCAGAGTAGTGATAACGGGTATGTACTCCAATTGGCATGATGTGTCTAGTGGTGTCCCACTGGGAGCTGGACTGGGGCGTCAGCTTTCCACTGTGTTGATATATGACTTAGATCAAGGAATAGAGAACCGGATATCCAAGTTTGCTGATGGCACTAAGTTCGGAGCACAGCACGCAGTGTAGATGGGAGCAGTGATTGTGAAAGGACATTGATGAACTATGTGAGTGAGCTAAACTCTGAATAATGGATTTCAATGCGGGGAAGTGTCTGATCATCCACTTTGGACGTCAGAAAGGTAAGTCAGTGGCGTAGAAATTCAGTTACGTTCGCCAGCCGTTAACGCCATAAGAGTGGTATATTTCCAGCGCTAGGCACTTAGCGCCCGGGCGCAGGCCGATCTGCGCCTACGCCCAAATTCAGTAGACATTTAGCGCCGGCGCAAAGTGTTTGCGCCCGCTCAGCTGCGAGCGCAGCTTATGACGTCATTTCGTCGTGCAACGCTGTTTGTGCGCCCCAAACCGGAAATTCAGTGGCGCCCGCCCAATGTGGGCGTGGCGCTGTTAAGAACTGTGAAGTGGAACGCAACAGAGGCCCTATGGGACTCGGGGAGCGCTAATTAAAGGGCACTTACACTGACCTATAAAGCCCAGCCATTTTGCTGCAATGACTTTACTGCTTTGGATTTCTGGACAGAGACCAAGGAACAGAGTTTACTGATTTGGGACAACATAGGAGAGGTATTTTTGGCTTCTGGCCAGAGCTTTGACATTTGAATCATTGTGATTTCAATGTTTGCAAGTTTATTATGGGGGCTGTATGGGGTTCCAACCCTCAGTTGCAGCATTATGTGCGAAGGGCTCGCAGACGTTGTGTGAGAGGGCCAGCCATGCCTAGATGCAGAGGGGCCATCAGGCATCGGCAACGTAGGCCTTACCCACTCAGGCAATACCGGCAGCAGGTGTCCTATCTCACCATGACTGCGGCGCATTGTGTTAAGAGGCTGCGCTTCAGAAGGGAGGTGGTTGCAGAGATCTGCCAGCTGCTTCACAGAGATCTGCGTCCACAGCTGATGTGCAGGACGTCTCTCTCGGTGGAAGTGAAGGTCACGGTGGCTCTGAACTTTTATGCAAGCGGCTCCTTCCGAGCCACTGCTGGGGACATAGCGAACATCTCCCAGTTCGCCGTGCATCGCTGCATCCGGCAGGTCACCGATGCACTTTTCGTGAGGAGACACCAATTCATCTCCTTCCCCATGACCCTAGAGAGGCAGGAGCAGCGTGCAGTCGGATTTGGCAGGATCGCGGACTTCCCCATGGTGCAGGGCGCCATTGACTGCACGCATGTAGTTATGCGGGCACCTATCGACAATGCCGAGGATTACCGCAACCGGAAGGGCTACCATTCCCTCAATGTACAGCTGGTGTGTGACCACAGGCAGAGCATCCTAGCTGTCAATGCCCGCTTTCCAGGAAGCAGCCACGATGCATTTATCCTGCGCCAGACGACTGTGGCTGACATGTTTGAGGCACAGCCTCCACCAAGGTGATGGCTTATTGGGGACAAGGGCTACCCTTTGTGTACATGGCTCATGACCCCACTCCGCGCGCCCAGGACCCCAGCGGATGAGGCATACAACGAAAGCCATCAAGCCACAAGGAACATCATAGAGCAAACGATTGGCGTCCTCAAGCAATGGTTCCACTGCCTGGGTCATTCCGGCGGATCTCTACAGTATTCGCCGGATAGAGTCTCCCAGTTCGTCGTCATGTGCTGCATGCTGCAATACCTGGCTATCCGCAGGACTCAGGCACTGCCACCTGACGTTGCACCACCACCTCAGGAGGACGAGCAGGCGGACCATGAGAAGGAGGAGGAGGAGGAGGAGGAGGCGTACCAGCCCAGGAGGGAGCCACAAGGTCCAAGGGCCGTCCGCCGGCGGCTTATTGAACGACACTTCTAGGCCCCCTGTCAGGGAATTGCCTGTGGTAATGAACGCACCTGAATGCAGCCACTCCGCAAGCCCTCAGCCGGTTAATGCAACAACCACTTGAAACATGACACCTGGACATGCTGAATAAATAAAAAGCTTTATTTTACAAACTCAGGGCCCTTCCCACATGAAACAGAAAAACAGACAAGACCCCCCAAAAACAGTCAAAAAACATCTGTCACTCCCACAACCTGGGGAGGAATAACAAAACCTGCCCATCCAATTGGCCTTCATCATCGGCCTTACAAAAATAAGCCCCCCCCTCCACAACACAAATACCCCCATAAAAACAAAAAATGCCTTCATCTTCGGCCTTGCCAAAATAAGCCCCCCCCAGAACACAAACAACCCCATATAAAAAAAAACCGCTATCACCACACTCTACTGGGTGTGCCGAGAGGGCGAGTCCTTATGCAGGCTTCTCCGGCCCCTGCCCGACCTGCTGCTCCACCTCAACCTGGGCCCTGTTGGTGTGGCATGGCTGGGGGAAGGCTCATGAGGGCCACAATGCGTGACGGCAGATGCCCTTGGGGGTCGGCCTAGACGAGGCCCGGCCCGGGAGGGGCCGGCTGCTGACTGCTGCAGCTGTGGCTGGCCAGCATCAGTCTCAGCAGCAGCTCGTCGCACCTTGGCTGGGGGAGTGGCAGTGTCGGCTGCACCAATGGGGGCAAGCTGGCTGATGCCAGGTGCGTGCTGTTCGCCAGAGACACTGGCACTCGGCCGGGCTGGCAGTGCAGCAAGCGCAGCAATCTGGTGGAGGCCAGACGGCTGTGCTGCAGCAGGGCGGCGGGTGCCCTGGCGATGCCTCTTCAACACAGCGAGTGTGGCAGAAGTGCGTGCCCGAACTGCCCTGGTATGTGCCCGCATCAGATCTGCCAGTGTCTGGACGACACCACTCATGGACTCGCGACTCGCGTCCTGCACGGCCGCGAGTTGCTGGACACCCCTGTTCTCTGCTGACGCGAGTTGCTGGACACCCCTGTCGTGTGCTGCTGCGAGTTGCTCGACCCCCCTGGCCTGTGATTCCCTGAAAGCGACCACACTATGAGCCAGGGACTCAATGGCCTGAGGCAACTGTCCCACAACCCCCATGAACTCCTTGTGGCGCCGCTCCGACGCCGCGGACATCTCATCAAGGAGGCGCACATCCTGGGCGAGGGCCGTCTCCGGACTGGAGGGCGGACTCTCCCTCTGGGGAGAAGGCCGCCGAGCTGCCCGACCCTTCCCGTGTGCCTCGACCCCACTGGGCCTAGGAACTGCCCTCCCCTGCAACACTTCCCCCCTCTGGGGAGAAGGCCGCCGTGCTGCCCGACCCTTCCCGCGTGCCTCGACCCCACTGGGCCCAGGAGCTACACCCCCCTGCAACACTTCCCCCTGCCTCTCCTCCAGGCCAGATGTCTCCCCTCCATTTCCATCCCCTGGTGCGGATGAGGGTTCCCCTAATGTGCCGCCTTCCTCCTTGTCCTCGTCGTCCTCCTCCTGCAAGGGCCTGGCACTCTGAGCTTCAGGGACCACCTCCTCCTCACCAGCTGAAAGCAGGAAGGAACAAGAGTAGCTTTAGAGTGAGGACAGGGCGTCAGCGAGGGAGGCATGAGTGGTGGCATTATGCGCATTGGTCGGACAGTGGGTAAGGATGTAGATCTGAAGCGCAAGGGCAACGAGAGAGGTCCAACCGGTCATGTCCTTACCAGTGGGTCCCAGTACAGGCTCGGCATCTCCAATGGCAACAGGGCCAGTCACCCGGCCACGCATGAGTCGAGCCACGCTCTCCTCCAGCTCACTGAGCGCCTGGTACTGGGGGCGGCCTCCCCCGCTGGCAGACTGGCTCCTCAAATTCCACGCCAGCTTGGCCTGCAAGAGAAAGGACGGCCTCTCAGTACAGTGTGGTGCCCTGTTGCTGTGTGCACTGCCTCCCATGGTCGAATAGCTTGGCCAGTTTGGTGCTCTGTTGCTGTGTGCACTGCCTCCCATGGTCGAATAGCTTGGCCAGTGTGGTGCCCTGTTGCTGTGTGCATTGCCTCCCATGGTCGAATAGCTTGGCCAGTGTGTTAAGTGCAGAAAGTGCTATTGATGATTATGCCAGTGCCATAGCTGCGGGAGGAGGGCTGGCCATTAGGCCTTTGAGGTCCCTTTGCCCATAATGTGAGGTGCACATGCAAGGATGAGGAGGACTCTGGAAAGGGTACTCACCTTCACCATCCAAGTGAAGTCGTTGTACTTCTTGCGGCATTGTTCCACACTCCTGCGGACATCGCTGGTGGATGACACCCTGTGGGCGATTTTCTTCCAGGCTCTCCTGTACTGCCTCCTGGGAGCCTTCTTGCCACTGTCCGGGCACAAGATCTCTCTTTTCTTTTCCACACCATTAACCAGCACCCTCAAAGCATGCTGGGAGAAGCGCTGCGCTCGTTCACGGGCCTTCTCCATGGCTTCAGGTGCTATTTGGGTCCACCAGCAGTGTTGAGGCCTAGCTGCAGGGCTCCACTATGCAGGGCGTGGCAGCAGTCAACGTCGACCCTTCCCCCTTTAAGAGCTGGCCGGCGTCAGGGTGTCTGCTATCAATCAAAACATGACCGCACCTGCGCTGCGCCCGGCCTCGGCGTTATCAGTCCGCATCGCCGGCTTAGCGCCTGAACATAGCAGTGCAACGCCAGTTTCAGCGCTCGCCCAAACTCTTGGCCAAATCTACTGAATTTCGGCGAAGTGGCCTACACTTTCCAGCGGGCGCTAACTTTAGTGACCGCCCGACTTTACCGCCCCAAAAGTGGCCAGACTGAATTTCTAGGCCAGTGTATTTTCTAAAAACATTGTGTTAGAGAATTTTTTTCTGAGAAGTAGCCAATCCTGTTAAACATAGAAACATAGAAGATAGGAGCAGGCGTAGGCCATTCGGCCCATCGAGTCTGCTCCTCCATTCAATGAGAGCATGGCTGATCATCCAAATTCAGTACCCTGTCCCTGCTTTCTCCCCATATCCATTGATCCCTTTAGCATTAAGAAATATATCCAACTCCTTCTTGAATATATTTAATGAATTGGCCTCTATTGCCTTCTGTGGCCGAGAATTCCACTCTCTGGGTGAAGAAATTCCTCCTCATTTCTGTCCTAAATGGCTTACCCCTTATCCCTAGACTGCTACCCCTGGATTTGGACTCCCCGACCATCGGGAATATCCTTCCTGCATCTAGTCTGTCAAGTCCTGTCAGAATTTTATAACTTTCAGTGAGATCCCCTCTCATTCTTCTAAACTCCAGCGAGTATAAGCCCAATCGACCCAATCTCTCATCAACCTCATTCCTGCCATCCCAGGTATCAGCCTGGTGAATCTTTGCTGAACTCCCTCCATGGCAAGAACAAGAACATAAGAAAATTTGTCCCAAATTCCTGGAGTCATCAGCACAGAACATTTCAAACCAGGCTCCAAAATGTAGTATTGAAAGGCGAAAGGATTAAATGTTCATCACAGAGAAATGGGCAAAATAACCTATTGAAGCATGGACTGTCCCTCAGTAAGCATGTCAGCATTTCTTTCATTTTGCAAAAGAACCATATAGGTTAATTAATGGGGATTAAAATATTTTACCTGTAATTAATTTTAAAATGCTCTGAATCAACAACTGTTGTAAGAGTTAATCACATCAGCGGTAATTAATCACGAGCTGTAGCGGTAAGAGCGGCAATGGCGAACAACTAGACTACAAGGGAGTGGTGCAAGGAGTAATTAGGATAATTCTAAATATAATTGAGTCTATCTGTTTTGAATGCAAATTGATTTTTACATTTTTTTATAATAAATGCATTTCATGATTCTACTGCTTGCAAATGTATGCACATGTATCTGTAAAATGTATTCATTTATTAGCGGGGGGCGGGGGTGGGCGGCATCTGTCTTCATTCCAAATGTATTTTGTAAGGTGTCGGGATCTGGAACGTTCTAACTGAATAGGTGGTGGAAGCTGATTCCATAAATAATTTTAAAGGGATTTGCTGAGGTAATTGAGGAAGAGGAACCTCCAGGGTTACATAACAAAAAGCGGGGGTGTGGGACTAAGCACGCCTTCTCTTTCTAAACCAGCACAGGCCTGACGGGCCGAATGTCCTCCTCCTGTGATGTGAATTTCTATCATTCTATATATAGACACCCACATTTTATATTTTCACACGTCCTTGTTTGCAGTTCTAATAATTGTCTGCACACCAAAAGTTTAATTATTTTTTAGAAGCTGCTCGACCTGCTTTGTATTTTGAGCAGATTCCTGGTTTATTTTCCTGTGATGCTGTGATTATGCGAGAGAATGAAACGTTGTTTGAGGAAGATTGAAATATGGAAACATCTCGTGGCGTAACGGAAGCGCATCTGATTTCTTAGATCAAAAAAGCTGTGTGTTCAAATCACATCAGCTTCTATTAATTCTGCAAGTATAAATTCTTTGATTTTTCACGATAAACAGAGCCTTGCAGTAAAGTCTGTCTCAGTGGTTTCCCAGTGACAGGGAGAGAAGCGCCAGATGCCCTTATTTATTTAATGTCACCAACAGACTGAAAAGCACGTGTTCAATAAAGTGTTGAACACAGCTTGATATACCCTGGCCCCCTCCCCAATTCTAGTAGATCTACCAATGTTCTACCTAGAGGTGTGATCATAAACATGGAAGCATAATACACAGAAGGAGCTATTAAAAGGTGTGACCAAAAATCTCCTCAAAGCTAACGGTTTGACGGAGCATCTTAAAGGAGGAGACAGAAGGGTTTAAGGAGCAAATTCCAGAGAGTGAGGACAGGTTATGGCAGACTATTTGCATTGTGAACAGGCCGGAGTCATGGAATCACTGAATCTTAGGATGATACAATCTGACCGCAGAGAATGAGGCCGTTCGGCCCGTCCTGTTCTCTGCAAGAACTGGGAACTGAGAACTGAAAGCAGGAACCGGTGCTAGGACCCCAGCTATTCACAACATATATTAATGATCTAGACGAGGGATCAAGATGTAATATCTCCAACATTACAGAAGACACAAAGCTGGGTGGGCTTGTGTGCTGTGAGGAGGATGCAGATAAACTCCAGTATGATTTGGACAGTTTGGGTGATTGGGCAGATGCATGTCCACTTTGGTGGCAAAAACATGAAGACAGATTATTGTCTGAACAGCAATAGATTGGGAAAAGTAGGAGTTTAACGAGACCTGGGTGTCGTTGTGCACCAGTCGCTGAAGGTAAACATGCAGGTGCAGCAGGCGGTTCAGAAGGCAAATGGTATGTTGGTACAGGAGATACGATGTCTCCCTGCTGTTGTACAGGGCCTTGGTGAGACCACACCTTGAGTATCGTATGCAGTTTTGAACGCCTTATCTGAGGAAGGATGTTCTTGCCATGGAGGGAATGGAGCGAAGATTCATCAGACTGATAACTGAGATGGCAGGAATGGCGTTTGAAGAGAGAATGGGTCGATTAGGCTTATATTCTCTAGAGTTTAGAAGAATGAGAGGGGTTCTCATTGAACCTTATAAAATTCTAACATGACTAGACAGATTAGATGCAGAATGGATGTTCCCGATGGCGGGGGAGACCAGAACCAGGGGTCACAGTCAAAGGATAAGGGGTAAGCCATTTAGGATTGAGATGTGGAGGAATTTCTTCACCCAGAGATTGGTGAACCTGTGGAATTCTCTACCACAGAAGTCAGTTGAGGCCAACATATTAAATATATTCAACAAGGAGTTGGATATATTTCTTAAGGCTAAAGGGATCAAGGGATATGGGGAGAAAGCAAGGACAGGGTACTGAATTTGGATGATTCATTATGATCTCATTAATTGGCAGAACAGGCTAGAGGAGCCGAATGGCCTACTATTGCTCCTATCTTCTATATTTCTATGTTTCTATGTTTGTATAACTGTCCAATTTAGTCCCACACCCCAGCTTTTACCCCATAACATGCTAATTAGTTCTCCTCAAATACATGTCCAATTGCCATTTGAAATTTCTATCGAATCTGATTCCACCATCCTTTCAGGTAACGCGTTCCAGATCCTAACAGAGAAGAATTCTCCTCATGTCTCCTCTAGATTTTTTGCCAATTTATTTAAATCTATGACCTCTGATTGCAACCCACTCGCCCGAGGAAACATTTCTCCCTACTGGCCAAATCAAAACCCTCTTATTTTGTATAACTCTATTTGGTCTCTGTGCTCGAATGAGAAAAATGCCAGGCTTAGTTTTCTGATAGAAACAAATCTACCGGGCCAATGAAGCAATTGCAGCTCATTCCACAAAGTACAATTGCACGGAGAAGTGAAAGGATCTGCATGTCAGAAGTTGGATTCGAACCCATGCCTCCAGTGGAGACCGCTCGGCCATCCTGACTCACAGAAAACGCAATAAAAATATTCGCCTGACGTAGGGCTCGTATACACATATCTGAGATTGAGAATCTAACGTTCAACCGACTGATCGAGCCAGGCATGTTTTAACTTTGCAGCATTTTCACTTATTGCAGAGAGGTGGTTGTTTTCTCTGCTCCAGGGGTTCAACTTGTTCAACGAACGGCGAACTAAGTTCTCCTGAATTTCAAGCTGTATAAGGAAGTCAACCATCAACCCATTAATTATTCACTGGGGTTCACGTAATTTTCCGATAGCGTATCGCTTTTCCCCAGTCAATACCTCTTGTCTATTGCCTGGTGATTTCCGATAATCGCTGTATCTCTGGCTGTGTTTATATGCGTTAGTGTCTGTTACATTAAATAATTGATGGGATCCGGCGCCTCTCTCCATGACACTGGGCAACTAGTGAGACAGACTTTAGAGTAAGTTTCCAGTTAATATGAAAGAGCAAAGAAATTATGAGTAATTCTGAGCAATCTCAGGAATGCCCAAGGTACCTTTTACCACAATCTCCACAAATGAGGATCCATTGTTACAATCAACTGTTCCTGGGAACTCCCACAGATCGTGTTTGACTAATCTAATTGATTTTTTCTTGAAATAACAGGGAGGATCGATGAAGGGAATGCAAGGAATGTTGTCTACATGGATTTTAGGAAGGCCTTTGAAAATGTACCACATAGAAGGCTCGTTAACAAAATAGAGGCTCGTGGAATAGATGGGTCAGTGGCAGCTTGGATATGGAATTGGCTTAAGGACAGAAAATAGCGAGATGTGGTATATGGCTGTTTGTCAGACTGGAGGATGGTAGACAGTGGTGTTCCCCATGGGTCAGTGCTGGGGTCACTTCTTTTTTAGATATTTATTATATATATATATAAATGATCTGGATATTGGAGTTCAGAGTAGAATTTCTAAATTTGCCGATGACACCAAACTTGGGGGTGTGGCAAATAGTGATGATGATAGCAATCGACTGCAACAAGACATAAACAGGCTAGCAGATGGGCAGGCAATTGGCAGATGGAATTTAATACAGAGAATTGTGAGGTGATGCATTTTGGCAGAAGGAAACGGGAGAGGCAATATACACTTAATGACACAGTTTTGAAGAACGTGCAGGGACAGGGGGAACTGGGAGTTAATCTGCATAGGTCACTGAAGACGGCAGGACATATTGAGAGAGTGGTTAACAAAGAATATGGGATATTGGGCTTCATAAATAGAGGTATTGAGTATAAAAGTAGGGAAGTTATGCTGATCCTTTATAAAATGCTGATTAGGCCACAACTGGAGTATTGCATACAGTTCTGGTCATACACTTTATGAAGGGTGCAGAGGAGATTTACTAGAATGGTTCCGGGGATGGGGGGCATTAGTTACATAGACGGCTTGGAGAAGCTGGATTTGTTTTTATTAGAGCAAAGGAGGTTGAGGGGTGATTTGATAGGGGTCTACAAGAATATGACGGGTCTGGATAGCCTAGACGGGAAAGGCTGTTCTAACTAATTGATGGTACAAGGACTAAAGGACACAGATTTAAGGTTTTCAGCAAGAGATACAGGGAGGATGTGAGGAAAAACTTTTTTAAGCAGCGAGTGGTGAGGTCCTTCAATTAACTGCAAAAGGAAGTGTTAGAAGCGGAGACACTCAATGTTTTGAAGGGTAAACTGGATAGGCACTTGAGGGAAATAAACTTGGGGATAGAGTAGGGAATGGGACTGACTGGATTGGTCTACAGAGAGCTGGCACGGACTCGATGGGCCGAATGGCCTCCTCGGTGCTATATGACTCTATGAATTTACGAGTAAAGCTGTCAGAAAAAAGTATAGTCGCAGTAGTTTCAGCCGTCTGATGCAGGCAAGGAAAGCCTCTGCCAGCCATGAGACCACATCGACAACAACCGAAAGATACACCTCATCCCAAGCGGTAGTAGACAAGTGCCCCATATAATCAGTCCTGTACAATCAACCTTTCTTCCTGTGGGCCTTCTTTTTCACAAGCAACACCCACGTGTACTGACGGGCCCGATCCTGTATATCTTGTCGCTTGTGACCGAATCCAATCGCACTGTTATCTGTGGCCTTAAAATTGGTATCCGCCCACCATTGCAGCAGCTGCGCACATTCCCAAAACACATCGTCTGATCGAGCACAATGACCAAATCCTTCTCCCGAGTGCCTTCTTCAAGCTCCAGCAACGCTGCTACCAGCCCCGTGTATTCTGCAGATCCAGGACCACAGCTATATTGAACAGTGCGCAGGACCTGACCCTCCGAATAATGCAGCGCAGCCAGTCCCGCAGCACACTGCCCGCTCACATACTTACCCTAAAACCAAACACTCCATCCTGCTTAATCTGGTCCGCAGTCTTTTCCTGAATAATAGTGATTTAATGATGTGTAGGTGGCCTCATACTCGTGGGGCGTTCCCTCAATTACCTCAACTCGCTGTGTAAAAAAAAATGTTTTCTCATGTGGACTCTGTTTCTTCACAGATGTGGAGCGGCTCCTCTCGGTCCACAGGGCGTGACCATTCTAATTTTGTGACTGTCACCAGTTTGGTTTGGACAGAGTTTTGACTGGAACGTCACACCTGCCTGACAATGGGCAATGAATCAGGGGAGGTTTTAATATCTGAGAAAATCTGAGGCCCGTCAGAAATGTTTGTATATCTGAAACCCTAACTCATTCAGTTAGAAACTTAGAACACGTAGAAAATAGGAGCAGGAGTAGGGCATTCGGCCCTTCCAGCTTGCTCCGCCATTCAATATGATCATGGCTGATCCTCTATCTCAATGCCATATTCATGTTCTCTCCACGTCCCCCTTGATACCTTTTGTGTCTAGAAATCTGTCCATCTGCTTCTTAAATATATTCAGTGACTTGGCCTCCACAGCCGCCTGTGGTAGAGAATTTGAGAGTTTCATCTCCCTCTGAGTGAAGAAAATATCCTCATCTCAGTCCTGAATGTCCTAAACCGTATCCTGAGACTGTGATCCCCCTTTCTAGACCCTGCCAGCCAGAGGAAACATCCTCCCTGCATCCAGCCTGACTAGACCAGTCAGAATTGTATACGTTTCAATGAAATGCCCTCTGATTCTTCTAAAGCGAATACAGGCGTGTTCGACCCAATCTCTCCACATACGATAGTTCTGCCATCCCAGGAATCAGTCTGCTCAACCTTCGCTGCACTCCCTCTATGGAAACTATATCCTTTCTTCGGTAAGGTGTACAAAACTGCACACTGTATTCCAGGTGTGGTCTTACCAAGGCCCTGTATAAATGTAGTAAGACATCCTTGCTCCTGTACTCAAATGCTCTTGCAATGAAGGCCATCCAGTCGCCTTCCTAACTGTTTGCTGCACCTGCTTCTTTGCTTTCAGTGACTGGTGTACAAGGACACTCAGGTCCGTTTGTACATCAACATTTCCCAATCTATCACTATTTAAATAATAAACTGCCTTTTTGTTTTTCCTACCGAAGTGGATAACTTCACATTTGTCCACGTTATACTGCATGTGCCATGTATTTGCCCACTCACTCAACTTCTCTGAATCGCCTTGAAGCCTATTTGCATCCTCCTCACAACTCACAATCCCGTTTTGTGTCGTCAGCAGCTTGGAAATATTAAATCAGTTTCCCTCATCCAAATCATTGATATATATTTTTGAAAGCCCCAAGCATTGACTCCTGCGGCACCCAACTTGTCACCGCCTGCCAGCCCGAAAAAGACCCAGTTATTCCTACTCTCTCTTTACTGTCTGTTAACCAATTTTCAATCCATGCCAATATATTACCCCCAATCCCTTTTGATTTAATTTTGACCTTCCCCTGCGCTGAACGGGTTTGAATAGGCTAGACGGGGAAAGGCTGCTCCCGGTAGGTGACGGTACAATGAGGAGGGGACACTGATTTAAGGGTTTGGCCAAGAGATACAAGAAAAACCTTATTATACAGCGAATGGTGATGACCTGGAATTCGCTGCCGACGGAAGTGGTGGAAGCGAAGACACTCAATGTTTTCAATGGTGGACTGGATAGACACTTGAGGGAAATAAACTTGCAGGGCTACGGGGATAGACTGGGGAAATGGGACTGACTGAATTGTTCTACAGAGAGCTGGCATGGACGCGATGGGCAGAATGGACTCCTTTTGTTCTGTTATGATGCTATGACACTATAATTATATTATTAAGCACAAGGTACTGGATAAAGACTCGTTTTCAGCGCGGTGACACTGCCGCAAGAATTCACAACCGGAATTCGGCCGTGAAAGCAAAATAAAACTCAAATCAAAGTGGGGCTGAAATCCAGGACCCTGAGATTGAGAATCCAACACTCCATTGAATAAGCTGGCCGGGCCTGTTCCAACGCTCCGCCATTGTCATTTATTGCAAAGAGGCGGCTGTTGGCTCCGCCCCAGCTCCGCAATATCCGCCGCAATGTCCGCCGCACTGTCCGTCGCACTGTCGGCGGCGCTGCTTTTTCAAATGAAATGTTAAACCGAAGCCAATATCAGGTCATTTGGTGGTCGAACTATCGGTCAGTACCCCGGTTCCCGTGGGGAAAGGTCATTTCCGAAATTAAATTGGATAATATTTGACATCTTGAGTGTGACAACTGGATAATCACATGCGCTTATTTTGTGGAGGTGGCACGGTGGCCCAGCGGTAAAAACATTGGTCTTATAAACCAAAGTGCGCGGTTTCGACTCCAGTCCATGCCTATGCTAATTCTGAATATTTCAGGCGGTGTTTTCTGATTGACTCGTCCAGCCATTTTATTTCTTACTGCCTCAGCTCCTGTGACAATCTCGCTAAATAAATTTGCACATGATACACATTGAGAAATTCTACAAGACTCGTCGTTCTTTGATTCACTTGTTTGAAATCGGACAGTGGCTGAAATACCCAGAACACTTCCCTTCTTTGTCTCTCAGAGTCTCAGATTTCTGGGAGTGGGAGGTTGACAGAGACGGCGACCCTCTGTAAGTGAGGAAAACCTGGAAGTTAAAATAGAACTAAGAGACTCTGCTGTTACCCAGATCAATAGTTTTATTACGAGTGCACACGGGAGAACTATCTCAGCTACTCTTAGCTAGAGACATCGTTCTCAAGGGAGAAAGTGGCAATACAGCTTAGTTTTTACAGTTTATTAGACAACACCCACATATTACTAATGGGGGTGTATACGTGAGAATATTAATACTTCATTAGTTTACATGATTAATCAATCAACTATTAGGCCTGCCCTTTGAACTCGAGTACCCTTTGGATATGTCAGTAAGAAGCTTATGGACTGCAGAGGCTTCATTCTAACTTCTGTATTCCTGCGCTATCTCTTACTCTTGTTATCAGTATAGGAAGGTATTTTCAGCAGAAACATGGCTGCATGACTACAAAGCCAAAGTGAGTTATGTGCCTGCTGTCTACTTTTCAAGGCCTTATTTGCTGCTATTCATTAATTGTGCCTTTGTATTATTATCTTTTCCAAGAGCAGGTTCTTTCTAAAAAGTTACTCAGTGTAACCACAAGCAACACTTCAGAATGTCTTTGGTCAGCTAAATATAATTATGTTAATTTAAAAAGGGTTAATATAGCTAAGTATCCCAGCCTAATAAGACTGAATGGTACCTTACAGACCATATTATTCCGGTCAAATGTTGAGGCCCTCCCCTTTATATCTCCAAAACCAAATTTTATCCTAACATTCCCCCCTTTTGGCCCTTGGCTAATCCCAAGGTAGCAAACACTTATCCGTCACCCACCATTGCCCATAGATATGCCCCACTTGGTGTTGCCCTCTTGCAAGCACCTAGGCATCCCCTGGATATTTACATATGCAAGATGCTGTACCTCATCAAACCAGGTTCCCTTCGTGGTGTCCACCAGTTCTGATGGAAGAAAGGCAGAACGTCTGATAGTCATTTCAAACTATGATTGTCTCGCCTTCTATATGCACCTTACCACGTCAGATACTCGTTGTACCACTCAAATGTGTTCGTTGTTGAGATCAAAGAGACACTGGGGACATTCTCACCCAGGCTCTGTTTTACTGCCTTTGCCAACCTTTTCATCCTCTGCCTATGATATTTATTACAGGCCATGAAAATGAAGAAGCACATTACAACAAACTGCACTACTACTAATACATGTGAGATTAATCTAATCCAAGGATGAATCTATGTATTCAGCCCCCAACTCCAGCGGTCATCCCTACAAGTGGTGACTTTAATTTAGTCAATGTCATACGTAATGTTTTTATTGCTCTGTTGTAGGTTATAATAAACCTGCTGAGAGAGGCCTATCTCCATTCGCAATACTTTCAAGTGTTCAGGCAACGGGGGTATCGGATACTCAAATGTCTTCTGTTAGTCCTTTAAGTATTTCTTGATATTTTCAGAAACTTGTAAGGTGGTGAGGTTATGCTGGTGTATCTCCACCAATTCCTCGTGTCCAATCCGTACCGGGATTTCAAGAGTGAAGCAGAACTCTGGACTTGGAATATCACAAGTTAGATTGGTATATTTAAACATCTTCAAATTAGTTGTAAAACAATATTCACCCTTTCCAGCATATGCCACTTGAGTGGGTTTTAAATCCGCCTCTAGGGCCTCCATGGTACAGTTAATATCTTGATAGATACCAGTTCTGTTAAACCCATACTGTGCTTCTGGACTGTGTACAATACTATGTGGACATACAGTGAAAGCATGTCTAGTAACACATCCTTCAAATTTCGTTCCAGCCAAATTTCCTTTAATCTTTACAACATATGGTAAATATTGTGATGGGATATGTGCATTCCGTCCTTCACTATCCCAATATTCTACATTCGGTATACCTCTTGCCCTTGGGCTTCGGGTGCAATCGCCGGTATTACCAAGCCCAACACTAGGAGCCCGCCCCCGTCAGGTTTACACTCGACTTGTGTGGGGCACACCCGAACCATTGCTCTCAACTGGCAAGCCGTCAAGATCCTGCCTGCCAACATCCGTTTAGAGGTACCGTCCCCCTTGTGCCCACCGGTCAGTTTCGCCCTCAATTGTTGATTCGTTATCCATAAGGGTACTTCCCCTGCCTGTATCTGGGCCAGGATTTCTCTGGTTTGTTCCACAATCCAGTTACCATATGTGCTACACATGTCATTAGCGGCCGCCTGGTAAGATGCATTGTATTATTCCTTTATTAATTTAGTAATCATTTGGGCGTGTGTTTCTAGCACTGTAGCTATCCGTTGTAAATGTATGGTCAACGTTTGATCCTCAGAAAATGTTTATCCTTATTCTCATTTGTTTTTTTGTAATACAGCTTTAATGCGAGCCCTAGGTCTCTAACCTTTTAACTTAGAAACATAGAAACATAGAAGATAGGTGCAGGAGGAGGCCATTCGCCCCCTCGAGCCTGCTCCGCCATTCAATGAGATCATGGCTGATCATTCAAATTCAGTACCCTTTTCCTGCCTTCTCTCCATATCCCTTGATCGCTTTAGACTTAAAAAATATATCCAACTCCATCTTGAATATATTTAATGAATTGGCCTCCACTGCCTTCCTTGGCAGAGAATTCCACAGGTTCAGCACTCTCTGGGTGAAGAAATTCCTCCTCATCTCTGTCTTAAATGGCTTACCCCCTAACCTTAGGCTGTGACCACTGGTTCTGGACTCCCCGACCATCGGGAACACCCTTCCAGCATCTAGTCTATCTAGTCCTGTTAGAATTTTATAAGTTTCGATGAGATCCCCACTCATTCTTCTAAACTTCAGCGAGTTCCACCACAATCGACCCAATCTCTCCTCATACATGATTCCTGCCATCCCAGGTATCAGCCTGGTGAATCTTCACTGCACTCCTTCCATGGCAAGTACATCCTTCCTCTGATAAGGCGACCAAAATTGCACACAATGCTCAGGATGTGGCCTCACCAAGGCCCTGTACAGCTGCAGGAAGACATCCTTGTTCCTGTACTCAAACCCTCTCGCTACGAAGGCCAATATACCATTTGCCTTCTTAACCGCCTGCTGCATCTGCATGCTTACTTTCAGCGACTGGTGCACAAGGATGCCTAGGATTCGTTGCACTTCCCCTTCTCCCAATCTATTGCCATCCAGATAATAATCTGCCTTCCTGTTTTTGCCACCAAAGTGGATAACCTCGCATTTATTCACGTTATATTGCATCTGCCCAATCACCCAACCTGTCGAAATCATACTGGAGTATATCGGCATTCTCCTCACAGCACAGACGCCCACCCAGCTTTCTGTCATCTGCAAACGTGGAGATATTACATCTAGTTCCCTAGTCCAGATCATTAATATATATTGTGAATAGCTGGGGTCCAAGGAACGATCCCTGCGGTACCCCACTAGTCACAGCCTGCCACTCGGAAAAAGAGCTATTTATTCCAACTCTTTGCTTTCTGTCTGCCAACCAGTTTTCGATCCAAGTCAATACCTTGCCCCCAATCCCATGTGCCTTAATTTTACACGAAAATCTCTTATGTGGGACCTTATCGAAAGACTTTTCAAAATACAAGTACACCACATCCACTGTTTCTCCCTTATCTATTTTACCAATTACATCCTCAAAATTACAGTAGATTAGTCAAGCACGATTGAGGTGTACAAAATGATGAGGGGCATAGATAGGGTAGACAAAGAGAAACTTTTCCCCTTAGTAGGGGGATCAATAACAAGGGGGCATAGATTCAGGGTAAGGGGCAGGAGATTTAGATGGGATTTGAGGAGGAACTTTTTCACTGAGAGGGTGGTTGGAAGCTGGAACTCACTGCCTGAAAGGGTGGTAGAGGCAGGAACCCTCACAACATTCAAGAAGCATTTGGATGGGCACTTGAAATGCCATTGCATACAAGGCTATGGACCAAATGCTGGAAAATGGGGTTAGACTGGACAGGGATTGATGGACAGCGCAGACACGATGGGCCGAAGGGCCTCTTTCTGCGCTGTAAAACTCTATGACTTTATGACTCGATGACTCTATTAGTCAAGCACGATTTACCTTTTGTAAAGCCATGTTGACTTTGTCTGATCTGGTCACTTTTTTCCAAGTGCTCTGCTATTTCATCCTTTATAATGGACTCTAGCATTTTCCCCACTCGTGATGTCAGGCTTACCGGTCTGTAGTTCCCCGTTATCTCTCTAACACCCTTTTGGAACAGTGGGGTAACATTAGCTATCCGCCAATCCATGGGTACTGTTCCAGAGTCTATCGAATTTTGGAAGATGACCAGCAATGCATCTACTATTTCTAGGGCCACTTCCTTAAGTACCCTAGGATGTAGATTATCAGGCCCTGGGGATATATCGGGCCTCAATCCCCTCAACTTCCCTAACACCATTTCCCTACAAATACTGATTTCTATCAGTTCCTCCCTTTCATTAGATTCTATGTTCCCCGACATCTTTGGGAGGTTATTTGTGTCCTCCTTTGTGAAGACAGAACCAAAGTATGTGTTTAATTGGCCTGCCATTTCTTTGTTACCAATTATAAATTACCCTGATTCTGACTGCAAGGGCCCTATGCTTGACTTCACCAATCCTTTTCTCTTCACATATCTATAAAATGTTTTACAGTCAATTTTTACGTAACCTGCAAACTTACTCTCATACTCTATTTCCCCCCTCTTAATTAATTAATCCCTTTGTCGTCCTTTTTTGGTACCTAATCTGCTCCGAATCCACAGGTTTACTGCTTTTTCTGGCCAATTTATATGACCTCTCCTTGGATCTTATGTTAACCATAATTTCCGTTTTTAGCCACGGTTGAGTCACCTTCTTTTTTAATTTTTTATGCCAAACTGGGATGAACAAATTCTGTAGTTCATCCATGCGATCTTTGAATGTTTGCCATTGCCCATCCACCATCAACACTTTGAGTGACATTCCCCAATCAATCCTACCCAACTCGCACCTCATACCATCGTAGTCTCCTTTATTTATATTCAGGACACTAGTCTCTGAGTCAACTATTTAACTCTCCATCTGAATGAAGCATTGTATCATATTATGATTGCTCCGACCCAAGGGGCCACGCACAACAAGATTGCCAATTACTCATTTCTCATTACAAAATACCCAGTCTAACATGGCCTGATCTCTAGTTGGTTCCTTGACATATTGGTCCAGGAAACCATCCCGTATACACTCCAGGTATTCCTCCTCCACAGTATTGTTACTAATTTGGTTAGCCCAATCTATATGTAGATTAAAGTCACCCATGATAACTGCTGTGCCCTTATTGCACGTTTCTCTAATTTCCCGTTTAATGCCATCCCCGACCTCTGCATTATTGTTTGGACGTCTATATAACAGTCCCACTAACGTTTTCTGCCCCTTGGTATTTCTCAGTTCTACCCATACAGATTCCACATCATCAGTGCTAATATACTTCCTTTCAATTGTATTAATCCCCTCTTTAACCAGCAATGCTACACCACCTCCTTTACCTTTCTGCCTATCTTTCCTGAATATTGAATACCCCTGGATGTTGAGTTCCCAGCCTTGGCCACCCTGGAGCCATGTTTCCGTAATCCCAATCATATCCTATTCGTATTCCTCTATTTGCGCAGCTAATTCATCCACCGTATTACGAATGCTCCTCGCATTAAGACACAGCCTTCAGGCTTGTTTTTTTAACGCTCTTAGATCTTTTAGCATTATTATTTACTGTGGCCATGTTTGATTTAAACACTTTATTTCTCTGACTGCCACTTTTGTTTTTCTCCTTCCTGTCTTTTGCTTTTATCCTTGTTTCCCTTTTCTCTGTCCCCCTGCTCAGGTTCCCAACCCCCTGCCATTTTAGTTTAATCCCTCCCCCAGAGCACTAGCAAACACTCCCCCTAGGACATCGGTCCTGCCCCTGCCCAGGTGCAAACCTTCTGGTTTGAACTGGTCCCTTCTCCCCCAGAACCGTTTCCAATGTCCCAGGAATTTGAATCCCTCCCCCTGGCACCATTCCTCTAGCCACGTATTCATCTGAAATATCCTTCTTTTTCCACTCTGACTAGCGCGTTGCACTGGCAGCAATCCTGGGATTGCTACCTTTGAGGTCCTGTTTTTTAATTTACCTCCTAACTCCCTATATTCAGCTTTTAAGACCTAATTCCGTTTTTTACCTATATCGTTGTTACCTATATGCACCACGATAACTGGCTGTTCACCCTCCCCCTCCAGAATGCCCTGCAGCCGCTCTGAGACATCCTTGACCCTTGCACCAGGGAGGCAACACACCATCCTGGAGTCTCATTTGCGGCCACAGAAATGCCTATCTATTCCCCTTACAATAGAATCCCCTATTTCTATAGCTCGCCCCCTCTTTTTCCTCCCGTCCTGTACAGTAGTGCCACCCCTGGTGCCAGGAAATTGGCTGCTGGTTCTTTCCCCTGGTAAGCCATCCCCCCCATCAGTATCCAAAGCGGTATATCTATTTGAGAGGGGGATGGCCACAGGGGAGCACTGCACTACCTTGTGTGACTAGTACACTGCCTGTTGATCACCCGTTCCCTTTCTGCCCGTGCCCTTGGCCAGTGTTGCCAAATCAATAGTATTAACAACTGAGGTACCCACATTAAAGACAGTTGCTGCATTATTTATCGCAGACCGTTTACGTCTCCATATTTGTTAATCTCTTTTACTGTGCCCACCATCACTCCATGTCGCGCCTTCTTTTTAAACTTGAGCTAGAAGGTGCTGATATAATTGTTGAGTGTTCTTAAAACACCACGTAGGTAAGGCCGTATCTGTTAAATCTAGCACTGCCGGTACAAGATCATGTTGCACATTATCATGCAATACATTTTAAGTGAGGGTTATAATCAAGCCACTGGTAGGGCCCGGTGTTTGCGTTGGGCAGGCCAGGGGTCAAAAGGCAGTTGGTGAGGGAGTTATAGGCTTGATTGGCATAGGGATTGTCGGGGGCTGTCGTATTGTGTACGTCTGGGTACACGTTGACTTCCCTTCCCCCACGCAGGTGAGGCTTCCTTCCATGGTCGCACTAACACATGTTGCATGTCGCGTCCCCGAGCAACATATGGTTATATTCTGACCTTTACTTTCTTGGGTGATTATGGTACTCTGGTCGGAGCACTGGCCTCCTGATTGTATCCAGAAACCGCACAGTTATCCATATACCCCTTCTGGAGGTAAGGGTTGTGGGTACACCAGGGGGCATCGTGTAAAAGGCTGGATAATCATTTGGCAAGGACACGCCTGATTGTTTTTTTTTTCAGGGGGAAAACCTGTTGTTCACATTTATTTACAAGTTCAACAATGCATACATTCAGAAAATCACCCCTGATTGTTAGCCCAGCGGCGCCCTACGTCCTGATATATCAATTGTTTGCGTACTTTGTTGTTTTCCCGTGTCCCTCATATAAGTGTTGTCGAACCTGTGTTATGCTCCCATAATGACTGTTCGCAGGAGTTTCCCACACACATAGGGTGAGTGACTATACATACACAACCTGTGGTACTACTACCATTAACCTAACGTGCAGGGAACTCACTTCTCCTGGTTTTCATTTGATTCTTTGCTATGGCTCCAGCACGCAAAACTCCCAGGAGGAGGAATGCCCATATGCCACCCATTGCGTTGTTTAAAATGTAGATTGCCACAAGGTGTCCCCGTTTCCTGGGTTAGTCCAGTAGTTGAAGCACCTATAGGCGGAAACAAAGGGATGGTCCTTATTGGTGGCAGCATTTGGGACCAGTGTTTCTATCGCAGTCCCTGCTTAGTGTCCAAACATGCACAAGTGTCACTTAACATTACCACATGATGTGGCCCTGTCCACCAGGGCGCCAGCCCGGGTTTGACTGGTATTAATTTAACCATAACCCTATCCCCTATCTCTGGTAATTTAATCTTGGCTTGTTGGGTTTCTCCCTCGAGATCATTAATGGTCTGTCAATCTCGTACTTCACCCATTAAATTGTGCAGTTGTTAACATAACAGTTTAACATAGTTTCAGACGTTCTCCCTGACAGGTCCTACATCCGTCCCTCCTGTAATTACATCAGCTGGGAGCTGCATAGCTCTCTCCGTCATCAGCTCATATGGGGTTAACCCCGTTGTACAGTTCGGGGTAGCTCTTATCTTCATTAAGAAAAAGGGAAGTACGGCTGCCCAACCTGTACGTGCTACTCCATCAGTTACATTCCTTGACCCTGCTACATACAGGGTTAAGTCTACTTGCTCCATTGGTTCTTCCTCAATTCGTCCTACATTTTCATTTTCTTCCATATCCGTACACTTGTGGTCTTCTCCCTCAGTGACAACCCATTCGGCCGGATTGGTCTTAATGTCCCTAACTACTTTTATGGATTTATCCTTGGGCAGTAATACTGCATCCCATTTGGCCCTTCTCCCATCTGAGAGAGTTTTCAGTCTTCCTGTATTTAGCAGCTCTACGATGGTGTGGGGAAATATTAACTTAGCATTAAGAAACTTAAATTTAATAACGTCCAATATCTTTAAATTTCATTCAGTAATACTGAAGTTGTTGCTTGGTGAACTTAAACAGCTGCCAGGCTTTTGAAAGTGGAGCAAAACATTATCTGATGCAGGCAATTCTGTCACTTCACATAATTTAAAAAAACATTCCTGATCGAAAAAGACAGTTGTGTTTTCACACTTTAACTAAACACGAACACTTGTGCTTCATTGGTCAGATTCCCTTTCTCAGCTGCCCACTTGGCTGCCTAATCTGCTCATGCATTGCCCTGTTGGTGTCGGTCAATAATCGTCTTGTGTGCTTTAATTTATTTTTGCGCACTTTTGGGATAGGAGAGGGGCTACAACTAATTATTGAGTATATTCCCGTGTCTTATGGGTCCTTCTCCTGACATCATCTATCCTCGCCTACTCCAGGCTAACATGTACTGAAGCACCACCCCAAAGGCATACCGACTATCTATATAAGTTTACAATTTTTCCTTCGGCTAACCCCAGGGCTTCGGTGAGAGCCACCAAGTCTGCTACCTGAGCCGATAGGCTTCCTTCTAGCCGATTTTCCCATTCAACCTGTCCGTTGCCATTGTAATGATCCTTACTGTGGTAGTTATAGATGTGAAATGGCCTATTCTGGTCTGGTAATCCCAGGGCAGGAGCACTTGCGAGGGCTTGTTTCGCTTTACAAAAGCTGTTTCATGGTCGGGGCCCCAGTCCACTAGCTCCTGGGATGGTTTCCCCCCCCATTGATCAAATCCTGTATAGGCTGGGCCATTTCTGCATATTCTGGGATAAAGTTCCGGCAATAATTAAATAGCCCTAATACCTGCTTGACCCCCTCCCCTCTCTGCTGCGGTCCCTTCCTGCTGCCACCTCTAGCTGCTTGTAATTACGGGACTGTGAGAAATCAAAGCACGCAGCCAATGGGTGCATGCTGCTCCTGCTAACTTTCCTCTTGGTCCTAGTGCCCCTCCCACCTCTCTTCGGGCATTTGTCTCTTCCCTTGTGTTATTATGGATCCTAGGTAGATTACTTCGTCCTTCCCTACCTGTACCTTGCTAGGGTTTACCTTTAGTCCCGCATTCTGTATGTTCCCAGTACCATTGTCAATTAAATATTGTAGATGGGCCTGCCACTATAGGATGTTCTTGTGGAGCGAAGTTCTCTTATTCAATTCGAACTACAACAATTTACACCAACCAGAATTTCACCGTGGCCACAATGAAAGTCTGGTTTTAATAGGTTAATTAACCTCATAACTCCAATTTAACCCAGATCAATGTTTTTAAACTAACTTGGAAAACAAACAAAGAAGCCACATTAACAAACAAACAATCACTCATGCCTTGTAAACATTCAAATTCATTTTCTTCCAAGCACATTGGCAACTGTAACTTAAAGGCTGAAGCTTATCTTTTGTTATAAGCTGTGTCTTTATGCATTTCTCCACTTCAACTGACAAAGGAGCAGCGCTCCGAAAGCTTGTGATTTCAAATAAAGCTGTTGGACTATAACCTGGTGTTGTGTGATTCTTTCACTTGTCCACCCCAGTCCAACACCGGCATCTCCAAACCATATCTTTTGTAAAACAGTGAACAGATAAAACAAAACAAAATAGCACATTCTTGCAGAAAACAGTAAATTACGTCATATTTCTTATTGTCCTTTCTTCAGATGTCTTTCCAAAATACTGTAAAAACTTTGGAGAAAAATTAGTTTTTCAAATTTAAACAATTCAAATCAAACTTCTTTGCAAAATTTCACCATAGCAATCGCAACTCCAAGGTTAAATCTTAGACTGAAATTAATATTTTGTTAAACACATTACTTTTGTTCTTCTCAGTTTTTACACACCAGCTTAACTTAAATTAGTTCAAAGTAATTCTGGGGGCACAATCTTATTCACACATTCTTAAAACTTCCAAAATCCAAGACAAGACAAAAGAGTTAAACGCTTTTAACACAGAGAAGTGGGTGGAGCGAAAACAAACATGACAGAATCTTTCTTTTAAAGACAGATTTTCAGACAAAAAAAATACTGTAACTTCTTAAACATTCATAGTCAGGGAAACTTTCACACTTTAACGCACATTCTCATACAAACTGAAATTCCAGCATGTTTTTACGGTTCCTTTCACTCAGCAAATCTTGTGTTTTATTTGTCTCGGCACAAATGTTAATAACTTCCATTTTGGTAAAGCTTTAAGTTTATCTTTATTTATCCTTTTTAAATCGGTGACTCAGCAGCTTTTCCTGGCTTTCCAAATCCGCTCTTTATCCCTTCCTTTGCTGAGTTTTCAACTTGGTTAGCCTGCAAATTAGAACATAAGAACATAAGAAATAGGAGCAGGAGTAGGCCAATCGGCCCCTCGAGCCTGCTCCACCATTCAATAAGATCATGGCTGATCTGATCCTAACCTCAAATCTTCTATCACTCTGCATCCACCCGAACCCATGTGATCTCCCGGGAGAGGCGAAAAACCAGATAAAGAGCCAATGGCCAATTTGGGAGAAAAAAATCTGGGAAATTCCTCTCTGACCCATCTAGGCGATCGAAATTCTTCCAGGAGATCACCCTGTCCCTATATTTTCTACAGTAATTACCTTCTGTAAAGGCGATCTCCACCCCAGCCAGGAACAGGAATAAAACCATCTCCTGAAATCTAACACAGAATTAGAACAGAGCAGGAGCAGAACCAGGCTACACGGCCCCTGGGCCCACTCCAATACCCGCAGGGCCATGAGCATTCAGAATCTAGACTCATGTCCAATTTCCTGCCCGCTCCCCATAACCCTTAATTTCCTTTACTTCTAGGAAACTATCTATTTCTGTTTTAAATGTATTTAACGATGTAGCTTCCACAGCTTTCTGGGGCAGCAAATTCCACAAACCTACCACCCTCTGAGTGAAGAAGTTTCTCCTCATCTCAGTTTTGAAAGAGCAGCCCCTTATTATAAGATTATGCCCCCTAGTTCTAGTTTCACCCATCATTGGCAACATCCTCACCGCATCCACCCGATCAAGCCCCTTCACAATCTTATATGTTTCAATAAGATCGCCTCTCATTCTTCTTAGATCGTTTTCCTTCTTTATCTATTCCTTCTGTTTCAATTTCTTACATTGTTTCTGGTAACAAGCTAAGATTACCATTCCACCTTTTCCCTCTTTATCTTGGGCTTGTCCCCTCCACCAAGCCCTTTGGCTCTCTGAACTGTCTTCGGGATCCCATCCTTCCTTTTTCATAGTTTGAATGAGTTTCTGATTTTCGTCCACTAACCAGCGGATTACAGATTTGCGATATCCCCAAGGGGATGGTCCGTCCCTCCTTTATTTCTGCATCCTTTTTAGGCATTCTATATAACTTGCGTCTTACTTCTAAATGGTTCATATGTAACTCTATCATTCACCCACACACACTTATTTTGTGCACACTCACTTGTCACGGGAACCCAATCCTGTGGTGTTTATAGTTCCCTGCACCTACTTGTTCCTGGCCGTCACGTGGGACTACGTCCTCCTAATTCGGGCTCAGGCTAGTTGTTTGAGATAGTCAACCAACCTTGTCTGTGTCGATCACCCCGTGATTCTCAAGGATCCAATCTTATACTTTACCAGAGCAACGACACAAAACTTACACTCTAAACAGACAAACACTTATATTCTGAATACCCTTTAATTTGAAACCCTCCGGATCATCACCCAGTATTTCCATATTCTAGGTTTCTAAATCCTTTTCCCCAAGGGTTTCTAAATCCTCTAGCGCTTTCCCACCCGGATTTCTAAACCCTTTCGCACTTTCCAGGCTGAGAGTTTCTAAACTCCTCGGGTCTGTTTGTTCCCGCTTAGTATGTCAAGTGCGGCTTTATACCTTAAAACGCATCCTATTGGTCCGCTCCTGAAGCCTGTTGCTCCTTCACTCGCAGTTCTTTATATGACAGCTACCCCGATCCGCCTCGTGAACTCCACGTTAAGGGTGAATATTACTACTCACTCTTCCGTGTATGCCATTGTGGAGGATCGATCAGCAGTCCGGTGGTATCCCACTTCTGACACCAAGTTGTCAGCGAGGAAAACCTGGAAGGCAAAATAGAACTAACAGACTCAGGTGTTACCCAGATCAATAGTTTTATTACGAGTGAACATGGGAGAACTATTTCAGCTACCCTTAGCTGGAGACATCGTTCTCATGGGAGAACGTGGCAATACAGCTTAGTTTTTACAGTTTATTAGACAACACCCACATATTACTAATGGGGATGTATACGTGAGAATATTAATACTTCATTGGTTTACATGTTTAATCAATCAACTATTAGGCCCGTCCTTTGAACTCGAGTACCCTTTGGATATGTCAGTAAGAAGCTTATGGACTGCAGAGGCTTCATTCTAACTTCTGTATTCCTGCGCTATCCCTTACTCTTGTTATGAGTATGGGAAGGTATTTTCAGCAGAGACATGGCTGGATGACGACAAAGCCAGAGTGAGTTATGCAGAATACTGACTACTCTTCAAGGCCTTACTTGCTGCTATTCATTAATCGTGCCTTTGTACTCTTATCTCTTTCAAGAACAGGTTCTTTCTAAATAGTTACTCAGTGTAACCACAAGCAACACTTCAGGATGTCTTTGTTCAGCTAAGTTTATTTATGTTAGTATAAAAAGAGTTTATATTGCCAACTATCCCACGGTGCTTTGAGTTTGATTTCCAGCCTAACAAGACTGAATGGTACATTTCAGACATATTATACTGGTCAAATATTGAGGCCCACCCCTTTATATCCCCTAAAACAAATGTTATCCTAACAACATCACACGGAGTTCCCCTGCTTCTGAGTTCCCGGTCTGTAATCTAAATTCTCGCATATACAAGGGTAGATTAAGGGGATAGAGGAAATTGGAGTTAACACAATTGTGAAAGACCTGGAGACAGACAGAGAGAGAGAAGGTCAGATATACCCTTACATTCCACAGGACAGAGACTTCCCCATTCATTGATATATCCTGGAGCACGACACCCAAACATTCAGCACGGATGGTGATCGGGGCTAAGGCTTCCACCTTCTGAGAAAAAGCGCCGCCCCCGATAAAACCACAGTGTGTACTTCACTTGCTTTATTTCCTTAATGGCTGATTACGGACAGTGAGGACTGATCCCGCCTAACGGAGTCTTGACATTTCTGTAGGTCTGTGGATGAACATCCATCAGTTGTACACCAATCAACTGATATTTGCACGCTGTTCATCCGTACCAATCAATTCGCACTCCCTAGTCCACCGAACCCAATCCATTGATGGTATCTGTCCATTCACTTTCCCAATCCATTGATGGTATCTGTCCAATCACTTCCCCAATCCATTGATGGTCTTCTTCTTCTTAGGCAGTCCCTCGGAACTGAGGATGTCTTGCTCCACGTTAAAAATGAGCTCGCAGGTGGCTGATTAGTCCAATGCGGGACCTACAGTCTCTGTCACGGATGGGGCAGATGGTGGTTGAAGGGGTGGGTGGGCGGGGTGCTTGGATTGACGTGCGCTCCTTGCGCTGCTTGTGCTTGGCTTCCACTTGCTCCCGGTGAATAGACTCGAGGTGTTCGGCGCCTTCCCGGATGCTTCTCCTCCACTTTGTGCGGCCTTGGGCCAGGGATTCCCAGGTGTTGGTGGGGTGATAACTTTTTTACGGAGGATTTGACGGTGTCCTTGAAGTGTTTCCTCTGCCCACCTGGGGCTCCCTTGCCGTGCCAGAGCTCTGAATAGAGCGCTTATTTTGGGAGTCTTGTATCGGGCATGCGGACAATGTGACCCGTCCATCGGAGCTGATTAAGCATGGTCAGAGCTTTGATGCTGGGGATGTTGGCCTGAGCAGGAACACTGACGTTGGTGCGCCTATCCTGCCAATGGATTTGCAGGATTTTCTGGAGGCAGCGTTGGTGGTTCCTCTCCAGTGCCTTGAGGTGCCTGCTGTACATGGTCCATGTGTCTGAGGCATACAGCTGGGCAGGTATCACTGCTGCCCTGTAGAACATGAGCTTAGTGCCGGGTTTGAGGTCCTGGTCTTCAAACACTGTCTTCCTCAGGCGACCGATGGCTGCACTGGCATACTGAAGGCGGTGTTGGACTTCGTCACCGACGTCTGCTCTTGTTGACAGTAGGCTCCCGAGGTATGGAAAGTGGTCCACGTTGTCCAAGGCCTTGTCGTGGATTTTGATAATCGGGGGGCAGCACTGTGTGGTGGGTGCAGGTTGGTAGAGGACCTTTGTCTTACGGATGTTTAGTGTAAGGCCCATGCTCTCATATGCTTCGGTGAAGGTGTTTATGATTGTTTGGAGTTCGACCTCTGAGTGAGCGCAGATGCAAGCATCGTCTGCATACTGTAATTCGATGACAGAGGATGGGACAACCTTGGATGTGATCTGGTGGCGACGGAGGTTGAACAGTTTCCCGTTTGTTCTGTAAATTAGCTCCACTCCAGTGGGGAGCTTGCTGAGGGTGAGATGGAGCATTGCAGCAAGGAACATTGAGAAGAGCGTTGGTGCGATGAGACAGCTTTGCTTGGCCCCGGTTTGTACCTGAATTGGGTCTGTCGTGGAACCGTTGGTCAGGATCACGGCTTGCTTGTCGTCCTGAAGCAGGCAGAGGATAGTGAAAAACTTTTGAGGGCAGCCGAATTTGAGGAGGACACTCCATAATCTCTCATGGTTGACAGTGTCGACGGCCTTTGTGAGATCAAAGAAGGCCATGTGCAGTGGTTGGTGCTGTTCCCTGAATTTCTCTTGTAATTGACTTGCGGTGAAGTTCATGTTCTTTGTCCCGCTTAGTGGGCGGTATCTGCATTGCGACTCTGGGAGGAGCTCTTCGGCCACTGGGAGAAGGCGATTGAGGAGGATTCTTGCAATAACTTTCCCTGTGGCAGATAGCAGGTAAACTCTTCTGTAATCACCGCAACCGGACTTGTCAACTTTCTTGAAGACGGTCACAATTATAGCATCTCTGAGATCCCCTGGCATGCTCTCCTCCTTCCAGATAAGAGAAATGAGTTCATGAATTCGCACCAGTAGTGCTTCTGCGCCATGCTTTAGTGCCTCAGTGGGGATTCCAGCTGCTCCTGAGGCCTTGCTGTTCTTCAGTTGTCGGATGGCCTTTTCAAACTCATGCCAGGCTGCGGTTGTGCTGAGATGGTGGTGGGTAGCATGCTGTGGGATGGAGTTGAGGACACTCGTGTCGAAGACAGAGTCGTGGTTAATGAGGTCTTCGAAGTGCTCCTTCCAGCGGGCACTGACTGCGTCCCTGTCCTTGATGAGTACCTCGCCGCTCTTGGCTCACAGTGGGGAAGGGCCTTGGGCCCTTGGGCCATAGGTGGTCTTGACTGCGCTAAAGAATCCACGGACGTCGTGGTTGTCAGCTAGCTGCTGGATCTCCTGCGCTTTCTCCAACCACCATCTGTTCTTTAGGTCGCGATTTTATTGTTCGACCTCGGCCTTCTGCCGTCTGTAGACCTGCTTTCTTGCTCTCAAGTTCTGTTGCTGTTTCCAGATCAGAAATGCCGTGCGTTTGTGGCTTATTAGCTCCTGGATCTCCTGGTCATTCTCGTCGAACCAGTCTTGGTGTTTCCTGGTTGAGTGACCGAGCGTCTGTTCACAGGTGCTGATTATGGAGGCCTTGAGTGCAGACCAGATGCTGTGGGCACGCTCTGTCTCTGCATCACTGGGAGTCATCAGGTTGTTTGTGAGGCGCAGGCTGAATAGGGCTTTCTTAGCAGGGTCCTTGAGTGCTCCAGTGTTAATTTTCCAGCTGCCAGCACAGGAGCCATCTGTACACCACTGAAATGGAGATCCTTTGCCATCCTTGACAATACATTGCAATCCTTTGCTCTCTTTTCCCGCAGTCTCCTCTCTTCTGCTGTTTAAGTTCCCCTGGCTCTAATAGTGGGAGCATTTTTATCCCTAACTGCAAGTTCAAGCTACAAGGTTAAAGTTCTCTGAGCCAGCTGCCAACCCCCCGACCATGCCTGCCATTGATGGTATCTGTCCATTCACTTTCACAATCTATTGATGGTGTCTGTCCATTCAATTTCCCAATCCATTGTTTGTATCTGTCCATTCACTTTCCCAATCCATTGATGGTATATATCTTCATTCAATTTCCCAACACCTTGATGGCATCTGTCCATTCAATTGCCCAATCCATTGAAGGTATCTGTCCATTCACTTCCCCAATCCACTAATGGAATCTGGCCATTCAATTTCCCAATCCATTGATGATATCTGTCCATTAATTTTGCCAGTCCATTGATCGTATCTGTCCATTCACTATTCCCAGTCTATTGATGGTATCCGTCCATTCACTTTCTCAATCCATTGATGGTATCTGTCCATTCACTTTCCCAGCCCAAGTGTAAGGGCGTCGGTTACGTGCACCCAGGAGCCTGTGTTCGATATCTTTCTCTACCTGCTTTTAGACTCCAATCATTAATCAAATAATTTTTGCTAGGTTTATTATTCGGCCCGTGTCCATCTAAGCTGAAAGGTCAGAATACCCGAGTAAACATTGAACATTTTGCTATTCTTCCGGAGCCACTTCCCAGGAGTGGCAATCTGTATTCATTATACTTTAATTTCTCTTTTCTATCGCAGGGAGACAGCCAAATAGTGAAAGTGTGTTCCAGATGTTAGGTGTTACGAAATTTAATTAATTTCCTCAAACATTTCATCCTTCATCGTAGGTTCCAACTGATTGATATTGCTCGATTCATCGACTGCATCCAATCTATTGATAATCCCCCACAACACTGACGATTTTTAATCGGTTATTGTTTGCCAATTTATAAACGGTTCTCAGTCATTTCGCTGTGGCCGATTCATTGAAGATTCCCAATCCATTCATGTTACCCAAAGCATTCATGTTTCCCAATCCAATATGTTTCCATTTAAAAGTGAGAAATACGATTCCATGTTCATTGGGTTGAATACAAACTCTTTAACTGTGCGTTTGGATCTGCCAGTGCAATAGCCAGGGATCGTCTCGGGCTGATTTTCACTGAATTTACACATGAAATTCAGCCAGGAAATGGCTCAGGTCCCGTTTCATGCATTTCTGTTGGTTTGCTGATTTATTGGGAAAGCCTCCTGATCATCAGCAATAAGTGTAAATAATGGACAGTGGGATTAAATCTGAACAGACATTGAGGTAACAATATGGAAGATTCACTAGATTTAAATGTTCTTACTATTTAAATGCGGTCTCATTAAATACTCAAACAGCAGAGAGGCATTCAAACATCAGACTAATCGATGATTAGAAACATAGAAACATAGAAGATAGGAGCAGGAATAGGCCATTCGGCCCCTCGAGCCTGTCCTGCCAATTCATGAGATCATGGCTGATCATCCACATTCAATACCCTGTCCCTGCTTTCTCCCCAGATCCCTTGTTCCCTTTAGCCTTCAGAAATATATCTAACTCCTTCTTGAATATATGTAATAAGTTGGCCTCAACTCCCATCTGTGGTAGAGAATTCCACAGATTCACCCCTCTCTGGGTGAAGAATTCCTCCTCATCTCAGTCCTACATGGCTTACCCCTTATCCTTAGCCTGCGAGCACTGGTTCTGGACTCCCCGCCATCAGGAAAATCCTTCCTGCATCTAGTCTGTCTAGTCCTGTTAGAATTTTATAAGTTTCAATGAGATCCCCTCTCATTCTTCTAAACGCTAGCGAATATAAGCCTAATCGACCCAATCTCTCTTCATACATCATTCCTGCCATCCCAGGTATCAGTCTGGTAAATCTCCGCTGCACTCTCTCCATGGCAAGAGCATTCTTCCTCAGATAAGGCGACCAAAACTGCACACAATACTCAAGGTGTGGTCGCACCAAGGCCCTGTACAACTGCAGCAAGACATCCTTGCTCCTGTACTCGAATCCTCTCGCTACAAAGGCCAACATACTATTTGCTGCCTTAACCGCCTGCTGCACCTGCATGCTTACCTTCAGCGACTGGTGCACAAGAACACCCACATCTCGTTGCACTTTCCCTTTTTCCAACCTATTGCCGTTCAGATAATAATCTGTCTTCCTGTTTATGCCACAAAAGTGGATAACCTCGCATTTATCCACATTATTCTGCATCTGCCATGCATCCACCCAATCATGCAACCTGTCCAAATCATACTGGAGTTTCTCTGCATCCTCCACACAACACACCCGCCCACCCAGCTTTGTGTGGTCTGCAAACTTGGAGATATTACATCTAGTTCCCTCGTCTAGATCAGTAATAATGATGTGAATAGTTGGGGTCCGAGCACTGATCCCTGAGGTACCCCACTAGTGACTGCCTGCCACACGGAAAAAGACCCATTTATTCAAATCTTTGCTTCCTGTCTGCCAGTCAGTTCTCTATCCAAGTCAGTACCTTACCACCAATACCATGTGCTTTAACTTTACATGCCAATCACTTATGCGGGACATTATCGAACATCTCCTGAAAGTGCAAATACATCTCATCCACTGGTTCTCCCTTATCTACCCTACAAGTTACATCCTCAAAAAATTCCAATAGCTTAGTCAAAATTCCAATAGATATACCTTTGGTATATCCATGTTGAATTTTTCTGATCCAGTCACGGTTTTACAAGTGCTCTGCTATAATGAGCCAGTAATTCCGGTCCCAACGCGTGAGTACGGATGGTGTACTCACGCGTGGGCCTGTTGGAAGTGCCGGATTTCAGCATGCACAACGCATGCGCGGGAAATCGGCATTTCCTCCAAGGGGTTCAGAGGTCCAACGTGTGCGCGCAGGACTCTGCGCGCACGTGTTGAACTTCCTTCTTTTTGACAGGTTTGCACGTGTGCAAGGGCCTGAACTTTTTAGACATATAAAAAGGTGTAAGGAGTGGATTCTTGAAGGTAAGTGGTCTATTATTTAAAATTATTACATTTTTTCCACAGCTTCATTGTTTTTAAGGACTTTACAGTAAGGTAAGTTTATTTTTAGACCCGATTTTGTAAAAAAATATTTTTTTCAAAAATGTTATTAATTGTTTAAAATAGTTTTTTAAAGTTATTTATAGTTTATTTAATTATGGGATGTTTTTTAAAATGTTATTTAAAGTTAAACTAGTCTTTTGGGCGCCCATACTTTTCATGAGTTTAACAGTCTTTACTATCAAACGCATGAGTGATGTTTCCCCTCCACTGATTGGCTGCAGAGTGCTCACCTGATCCCAGCCGGCACATCGCACTAACTACGCCGCTGGATCAGGCAAGCACATCGTGCCAACATCTGAACCGGGCCAGTGACAGGAATTCGAAGCAGGCCCGGGCTTCAGATGTCGGCGCACCGGGTGAGTGCACATTGGGGGCTTGCACGCTCGGCTAGCTCCCGATCCTAATTTCTGGCCCTATATCTTTTATAATGGACTCTAGCATTTTCCCCACTACCGATGTCAGGCTTACCAGTCTATAATTCCCTGTTTTCTCTCCACCACCTTTTTTAAATAGTGGTGTTACATTAGCTACCCTCCAATCCATGGGAACTATTCCAGGGTCTATAGAATTTTGGAAGATGACCAACAATGTATCTACTATTTCTAGGGCCACTTCCTTAAGTCCCCTAGGATGTAGATTATCAGGCACTGGGGATTTATCGGCCTTCAATGCCGTTAATTTCCCTAACACCATTTCCCTACAAATACTGATTTCATTCAATTCATCCGCCTCATTAGACCCTATGTTCCCCTGCATATCTGGAAGGTTATTTGTGTCCTCCTTTGTGAAGACAGAACCAAATTATGAATTTAATTGGTCTGCCAATTCATTGTTCCCCCTTATAAATTCCACTGATTCTGACAGCAACAGACTGATGCTTGACTTCACCAATCTTTTTCACTTTACATATCTATAGAAGCTTTTACAGTCAGTTTTTATGTTCCTTGAAAGCTTACTCTCATATTCTATTTCCCCCCACTTGATTAATTCCTTGGCGCTCCTTTTCTGAATCCTAAACTGCACCCAGTCCTGAGGTTTGTTGCATTTTCTGGCCAATTTAAATGTCCTCTCCTTGGATCATATGCTAACCTGAATTTCCCTTATTATCCACGGTTGAATCACCTTTTTTGTTTCATTTGTATGCCAAACAGGGATGAACACACTGTGTAGTTCATCCATGCGAAGTGTAAATGTTTGCCATTGCCTCTCCACCATCCACACTTTAAGTAACCTTCCGCAATTCATCCTAGCCAACTCGCGCCTCATACCATCATATTTCCCTTTATTTAAATATACAGGACCCTAGTCTCTGAGTCAACTACGTTACTCTCCAGCTTAATGAAGAATTCTATTATATTATGTTCGCTCCTCCGCAAGGGGCCTTGTACAACAACATTGCTAATTAATCATTTCTCATTACATAATACCCAGCCTAAGATATCCTGATCTCTAGTAGGTTCCTCGACATATTGGTCCATGAACCCATCCCGTCTACATTCTAGGAATTCCTCCTCCACAGTATTGTTACACATTCGGTTAGCCCAATCTTTATGTAGATTAAAGTCACCCTTGAAAGCTGCTGTGCCCTTATTGCACGCATCTCTAATTTCCCGATTAATGCCATCCCCAACCTCAGCATTAATGTTTGGGATTCTGCATACAACTCCCACTAACGTTTTCTGCCCCTTGGTATTTCTCAGCTCCACCCATACAGATTCCACGTCATCAGGGCTAATATCCTTCCTTAATATTGTGTTAATCTCCTCTTTTACCAGCACTGCTACCCCACTTCCTTTTCCTTTTTGCCTGTCCTTCCTGATTATTGAATAGCCCTGGATGTTGAATTCCCAGACTTGGTCACCCTGGAGCCATGTCTCCATAATTCCAATTACATCATATCCGTTTAGATCAATGTGCACAACTAATTCATCCACCTTATTACGAATGCACCTCGCATTAAGAGACAAGGCCTTCAGGCTTGTTGTTTTTTAACACTCTCAGTCCTTTTAGAATTATTATTTACTGTAGCCCTGCTTGATTTACACACTTTATTTCTCTGCCTTCCACTTTTGATTTCTCCTTCCAGACTTTTATTTCTGTCCCAATTCCCTTTCCTCTGTCTCCCTGCACAGGTTTCCAACCCTCTGCCATTTTAGTTCAAACCCTCCCCAACAGCTGTAGCAAACTCTCCCTCTTGGACATCAGTCCCTGCCCCGCCCCGGTGCAAACCATCCAGTTTGTACTGGTCCCACCTCCTCCAGTTCCAGTGTCCCAGGAATTTGAATCCCTCTTCCATGCACCATTACTCTAGCCACGTATTCATCTGAAATATCCTTCTATTAAAACTATTAGTAGTGGGGTTCTAATTCATTGGATCTTCAGTCTCACGCCATAAACACTCGGACACCTCGTCTGAAGATTAAGCTTTGGGCCGGGTCTCACAGGGTAACTTTGTTCAGTATTAATTACTGTTCTCGTTCACATTGTACAGAGAGAGAGAAACAAACAGATAAGACAGACAAGGACAGAGGGACATACATATAGAGATTAAGAAGGTGATATGGAAGAGAATGAGAGAACGAAAGAAGCATATGGAGAGACTGGGAGGGCCACAGAGACAGACGAAAACAGACAGATGAAGAGAGCAGAGAGCGACTGATAGAGACAGATAGACCGAGAAAGATAATTACAGACATAGCGAATGGAAGGAAGAATGAGATTTGGAATAACGATAGAAAGGAGAGAGAAATGGAATGAGGGGGAGATGCTACTGCTGGAAATAGGCAGAATCAAGAAGATGTGAATACTGATTTGGATGTGAGGGACTGATGTCCAGAAACAGAGGGAGAACTGGGATAGAAAAATTACAGAAAGTTAGCAGGATAGAAAGAACATGTAACTGAGAAAAGGTACAACAATGGAAAGCTTATTGGAAAGAGCTGATTGAGGGGAAAGTAAACAGAGAAAGAGAGTCATCAATAGAGAGAGGGAGACAAAAAGAGAGAGTCAGAGAGTGACAGGAGAGAGAAACAGACAGAGAGGGGGAGAGACAGTCAGAAGGAGGGAGGGACAGAGCGAGACAGATAGAGAGAGTCAGAGAGTGAGACAGAGCGACAGAGAATCACAAGTAGCCAGGGGTGAAATTTACAGGTATATAGGACTGAGACATAAAAACAGAAAGAGAAAGAGACCGACAGAAGGACAGATGGGACAGAGAGAGAGAGCCAGAGAGACACAGGATAGAGACACAACTGCGTTGCCCATTTCAGAGTAGAACTTGTTGATAAAGAGGTGATGCAGATGCTGCCTGGAACGTCGGGCTTTCTGTGGCTCGTGGATCAGATGTGTTCATCGGGTCTATAGGTGTCTTATCACCAATTGAAAAACAGTTGGATTTCGGGGCTTCCCAATGCGTAGTTTACAAATTTCCTGGTAACCACAAAATATGTATTTCCTGCAAAAATTGTGCGATTCGCTGATTTAATTTTCGAATCTGGAGTTCTCTGCACGGTATTGCTACAGTCTCTGACATTTACAACAATGGGGAAGGCTTTTAAAGAGAAAACAATATAGTGACATTTATATTTTGATATACTCTAGATGGTTAAAATATTATGATTTCTCATTCAGTTTTGCTGTATCCAAAGCGATGATGTAGTAACAGGTTCTGGCTATGAGGCGGCTCTGTGAATGGAGTTGCTGATGTCTCCCATCTCAGTTCTCACCTTGTATTCAAGGAATAACATATCCATTACCTAGTGATCAGCAGTTCCAAGGGAATATTTAAGTTATTTTTTACTTTATTTTTTCACTTCGGATGTGAGCACCACTGGCAAGGCCAGACTTTATTGGCCATCACTAGTTTTCCTTGAGAATGTGATGGTCACTCATCTTCTTGAAGCGCTGTTGTCTGTGAGGTGCAGTTACTCCACAATGCTGTTTGATGGGGAGTTCCAGGATTTTGAACCAGCGATGATGCTGAAATGATTATATATTTCCACGTCAAGATGGTGTGTTCATTACAATGGCAATTGTAGATGATGGTGTTCCAATGCAGCTGCTGCCCTGTTCCTATATGCAAGATGTCGCGAGTTGGGCAGGTGCTGTCGAATTAGCCTTGGCGTTTTGCTGTTGTGCATCTTGTAGATGGTACATACTGCAGCCTCAGTGCACCAGTGGTGGAGAGAGTGACTGTTTGTGGATGGGGTGTCCTTCAAGTGGGCTGCTTGTCCTGGATTGTGTCGAGTTTCTTCAGTATTGTTGGAGCTGCATCCATGCAGGCAAGTGGAGAGTATTCCGTCACACTCCTGACTTCTCTCTTGTGGGTGTTGGATAGATATTGGGGAGTCAGGAGCTGAGTTATTCGCAGCAGAATACCCAGCCTCGCACCTGCCCTTGTAGTCACAGTATTTATCTAGCTGGTCCAGTTAAATTCCTGATCACTTGTGACCCCTAGGATGTTGGTTGTGGGGGATTCGACGATGGCAATGCCATTGAATGTCAAAGAGCAGTGGTTTTCTCTTTTGAAGGCAGTCATTGCCTGGCATTATTTGTCGTGAATGGCATTTGTCAATTATCAGCTCCATCATTGGATGTTGTCCAGGGCATGCTGTATGTGGGCACGCAATGCTTCTTTATCTGCGCAATAGCGAATGCAACACTGTGAAATCTTCAGCGAAAATATGCTTAGTCTGATATTATGCCAGTGCGAAGGTCATTCAAGAAGCATCTGAGGATGCTTGGGCCTAGGTCACTGCGCTGTGGAACTTCTGCAGCTTTGTCATGGGGCTGAGATTATTGGCCTCCAACAACTACTCTCTGCTAGGCAAGATTTTAGCCAGTGGAGAGTTTTCACAATCATCTTCATCGAATTCAGTTTTGTTTGGCTTTCTTACTGCCACACTCGGTCTAATGCTTCATTGTTATCAAGAGCAGTCATTCTCACCTCACCTCTGGAATTTAATATATGTTATTTATGTTTGGACAAAGGATGTAATGAGGTCTGAGTGGTGCTGGTGGAACACAATCTCAGAATCGGTGAGCAAGTTATTGGTGAGTAATTGCAGCTTGATGGCATTATCGACACCTTCCATCACTTTGCAGATGGTTGAGAGTCAGCTGATATGGCGATAATTGGCCGGATTGGATTTTTAATAATGTGAAATGTTAGCAGGAGTAGGCCATTCGAGGGTGCTCAGCCATTCAATAAGATCAAGGCTTTGTAGCAATTTGATGCAACCGAATGGTTTGCTAGACCATTTTTGAAAGAGTCAAACACCTGGCTTTGGGTCTGGCGTCAAATATATAGGCAAGAACTGCAAGTTTCCTTCTCTTAAGGGCATTAGTGATACAGTTGCGCTTTTACATCATATTGTTAGCTTTCTATGGTCACCATTACGTGAAACTAGCTTTATATTCTCGATTATTTGGGGGGATTTGAACTCACATCTAACAAGATCATCAGTCGAGGCCTAGGGAATCCTACTCCAGTAACATAACCACTATGCTACCGCACCTGTAACTGTAAGGTCAGATTGCCGGTGGTGATCCCAATACTAATATTGCTGGTGGTGATCCCAATACTAACTTTTCTGGTGGTGATCCCAATCCTAACATTGCTGGTGGTGATCCCAATACTAAACTTGTTGGGGGTGATCCCACTACTAACATTGCCGGTGGTGATCCCAATACTAACATCGCTGGTGGTGATCCCAATACTAACATCGCTGGTGGTGATCCCAATACTAACATCGCTGGTGGTAATCCCACTATTAACATCGCTGGTGGTGATCCCAATACTAACATCGCTGGTGGTGATCCCAATAATAACATCGCTGGTGGTGATCCCACTACTAACATTGCTGGTGGTGATCCCAATACTAACATCGCTGGTGGTGATCCCACTACTAACATTCCAGGTGTTGATTCCACGACTAACATTGCTGGGTGGGAATCCCGAAATTATCATTAATTGTTGTGTCGCTGTTCTAACATTATATGTGGTTGTGGAGTAACACCTCTGAAACTAGCGAACTCTACCACCTAGATGGACAAGGGCAGCAAGCGCATGCAAACAACACCACCTCCAAGTTCCCCTACAAGTCACACAGCATCCTGACTTGGAAATATATCACTGATCATTCAGTGTCGCTGAGTCACAATCCTTGAACAGCCTTGTGGGAGTAGCTTCAGCACATGGAGTTCAGCCGTTCAAGAAGACAGTTCACCACCACCTTCTCAGGGGCAACTTGGGAGGGGCAATAAATGCTGGTCTTGCCAGCGAAACCCACATCCATTTAACGAATTTAAAATACTGGCCAAACCGAGTAAAGGCAACATATTTCCTTCACTGAAGGACATCAGTGAACCAGTTAGATTTATATGACAATCCAGTAGCTTCATGGTCAACTTTAATCATATTTTTTTCTGATTTATTTAATTAACTGAATTCAAATTCAGCAAATTGCCATCTGTGGTATTTGAGCTGTTGTCGCAGGATAATTAGCCCATGTTTCTGGATTACTGTGTCAAAAACTTAACTACCATGCAAAAGTAATCTGTTACTGTTACTGAAAACATTGTTGTTTTCAATACTTGACTATCCTCATTCATTTACATCACCCAGTCCATCGACTTTACCAATCATTTATATATCCCAGTCCATTTACTTTCCAACCCATTGACAGATCCTAGTCCATTGACTGTCCCAATCCATTGATATGACCTAGTCCATTGACTTTCACAATCCATTGTTATGAACCAATCCATTGACTTTCCCAATCCACTGAACCTTCAATAGGCCTTTGATAAGTTACCACAGAGCACACGTGTGACTAAATTCAGACCATGTGGAGACAGGGGCAAACAGCAGGATAGAAAGCTAACTGTCTGCACACCAGAAAACAGAGAGTGGGGGATAAAAGTATTTACTCAGACTGGCAGCAGATGGAAAGTGATGTCACACAGGGATCGGTGCAGGGACCACAGCTGTTCACCATTTACACACGTTGTTTGGACTCGAGAATCTGAAGTACAATATTAACATTTGCATTTAACTCCGAATTGGAAGCTATAGTTAATACTGAGAGGCAGGTTGAGAAAGAAGTTAAACAAAATTTACGGGATACTGCGCTACATAAAAAGATTAATAGAGTACAAAACCATGTAAATTATGATGAACCTGTATAAAACACTGGTTCGGCCTCAACTGGAGTATAATTCCCAATTCTGGGCACCGCACTTTCAGAAGGATGTGAAGGCCTTAGAGAACGTGCAGAACTGATTTACAAGAATGATTCCAGGGATGAGGGACTTCAGTTACCTGGATAGTCTGGAGAAGCTGGGATTGTCCTCCTTAGAGCAGAGAAGATTGAGAGGAGATGTGATAGAGATGTGCAAACTCACGAGTGGTCAGGACAGAGTAGGTAGAGAAAAACTGTTTATATTGGCAATAGGGTCGAGAACCAGAGGACACAGATTAAGGCAATTGTCAGAAGAACCAAAGGTGACATGAGGAGATACCTTTTACTCAGCAAGTGTTTAGGATCTGAAATGCAATTCCTGAAAGGGTGGTGCGAGCAGACTCAATCACAGCTTTCAAAAGGGAGTTGGATAAGTTACCCCAGGATAAAAAAAGTGCAGGCCTCCGAGGAAAGGGCTAGGGAGTGGAACGAGCTAAAGTGCTCTTGCAGTGGCTCTACGGGCCGAATGGCATTCTTCCATAAGAACATAAGAAACAGGGGCAGGACTAGGATATTTAGACTTTCGAGCCGGCTCCGCCATTTAGTAAGATTCTAACACATTTCCACTTCTGTAACCATTCTATGATTCTATAATTCTGAGGAAGATAGCAATAAAATACAATAAAATGGTAACAAACTTGCAGGATGTGAGTGTAAATGGCCAACTAATTTCAGTATAAGAATGTGAAGTGCTGTATTTTGGTAGCAGTAATAAGGAGGCCAAATACTCAGATGGAAAATTTATAATAAACTTGTATAGACACTTGGTTAGGCCACCCTTGGTGAACTGTGCACAGATAGGACTCCATCTTACAAAAAATGATACTGAGGCATTGGAGAAGGTGCAAACAGACTGGGCTTGCGGCAGGTGGTGAGAGAACCAACATGAGGGAAAACCTACTTGACTGAGACGTTATAACTTTCTGGAACGACTGAACAGGCAGGGATTCTTTTCCCGAGAAAAGAGAAGGCTGAGGCGTGACCTAATAGAGGTTCTAAAATTATGAGTTGTAGACGTAGAGAACATGTTTCAACCTGTGGGGGTTATCCGAAAATAGGGTTGATAAATAAAGTGAGTCACTAATAAATAAGAAATGAATTCAGGATTAACTTCATTACCCAGAGAGTGTTTAGAATGTGGAAGTCGCAACCACACGGAGTATGATGAGGCGAATAGCATTAATGCATCACAAAGGGAGATGGAAAAGTACCGACTAGCAGTCAGAACCCTAGCTCCGTATGCAGGGAGGTCATTTCATGTAATAACATTGAAAATTGTTGAAGATCTGAAGTCTGGCTTCTGGAGTTTGACATCTGGAGTGTGGCGTCCGGAGTCACTGATAAAGCGTTGAGGCTTTGCAGTGATCAAATGATAAGCCGTTTTTCTTGTAATCTGCAGAGTGCGGGTTGATCCCCCATTCTTGCTTCTGTTGGTTTTGAATATTTTAGGTGGTCATTTCGCTGCAACGCCTGCAAGGCCAATTTACCCTTTCTGAGGTGCAGTGCAATAAGCCGAAAGAAACATAGCAGGTGGGGTCTAACCAAAGCTCAAAACAACTCAAGCATAACTTGCTCCACTTTGTATTCCAGCCCGCTTGAGAAAAATGACCGCATTCCTTTAGCCTTTTTGACTGGGCCACGAGTACATTATTTAACAATCGTTGGCGCGGATTTTCCGGGGCTTTTGACCACGGACGTGGTTTTAAGGGCCCGAAATGTTCAGAGTTTCCGCATGTAATGTGCATGCGCGATAACCCGAAACTCGCGATCTGTCAAGGTTTTGCTTCACAGAGCATGCGCATCTGCAGGAAATGTAAATTCGCTGGCACGGAGTTCGGCCCTTTGTGCAACTAGTGCATAATTAATGCCCATGAAACACAACCAGGAACAAGCATGTGTAATGCCTTATTTTACCAGGATAAGTGTGTAAATATACATTTAAATATTTTTAAAATCAGTTAACCATATAACAATCTTTAAAATTAGTTTATGTTATTTTTGGCCCCTTGAAAATCTTTACATTTATTTTTCAAAGCAATTCATTTTTATTTTAAATGGTTAATTAAATTGTATATTAATTCATTTTGGACCTGTGATGACTTATTTTCAGAGATGTGAAGGTTTGTTTTTCGGGATTCCTATTATGCTTATGGGGAGTCTGTACATAAGTGGAATCCCAATAAGCATAATGGAAACCACCCTTTTTGATTGGTTGGACCGGCCCACATGTTCCCAGGAACGGTTACGTACCGCTTGCGCCCCTGGGATATGTGGGCCTGTACTCAGGGATCCGCCTGCAGGACCAGGAGCGGGAGTCTTCGAAGGCAGGGAGGCACCAGGTAGGTGCGGACTTTACTTGCAGTTCAGACCTCATTAAATACAATGGGATCTTACGTGCTACTCACAACGTTTATTTTTTAGCGAATTTGTAGTAAAGTAGAATGTTTGTAAGTGAGATTTCCTAGTGATATTGTAGTAATAGGACAAGTCTGCTTTGGATGATATATTGGCCGAAGACATAGGCTGTTAGATTTTGAATTAAAATATAATGTAAACCACTGAAACTGTTGATATATAGTTGACTACACCAGCAGCACTTTAATTATATTTTCCGTATTAACAATCCTATTACAAACATACAAATTTTACAGGAATATCCTGGAACTGAATGTGTGCGTGACCCTGGTCTTAATCCATTCGATAAGGTGGACCATGACGAGCTGTTTCACCTTGTCCAGAACAGGTGCACCAGAGGACATTGTGTGTGATTGAAGGGGGGTAAATACAAAACTAATCACTGGAAAGATTGTTTCAGTGAGCGACGGTCTATATATGGAACAGGATTCCTTCCTAATCCTTATAATTAAAACTAGACGACAGGGGAGTTCAGGGGAACAAGAGCAGCAAAATTAGAAAGAGAATAAAGGGGAATTTAGGAGAACAGAGTAAATATTTAATTAGAAATGGAGAACAGTGAAATTAAGTGCAACAAATTAACCTTTAATTAGAACTAGAGTAAAGGGAATATAGGCATAATATAGGATAAGGGGTAGGCCATTTAGGACTGAAATGAGGAGGAATTTCTTCACCCAGAGAGTGGTGAACCTGTGGAATTCTCTGCCACAGAAGGCAGTAGAGGCCAATTCATTAAATATATTCAAGAAGGAGTTGGATATATTTCTTAAGGCTAAAGGGATCAAGTGGTATGGGGAGAAAGCAGGGAGCGGGTACTGCATTTGGATGATCAGCCATGATTGCATTGATTGGTGGAGCAGGCCAGAGGGGCCAAATGGCCTACTCCTGTTCCTATCTTCTATGTTTCTATGTTTCTATGTTACACGTAAGTGGTTTCATTAGAAATAGAGGGCAGGGGAAGAAAGTGATTGTTCAATTTGGAATAGAGGACAAGGGAATTCAGGGGAATAAACGAACTGTCTAGTTTGAAATAGTGTAAAAGGAGACATGGGATAACATAGTAACTGTTGATTTAAAAGTATGGGACTGGTGAGACAGTAACTGTTTATTTAGAAATAGCGGAGAGGGGAATGTCACGGAAACACAGTCATTGTTTAATTAGAAATTGGGGTGCATGGAACATAGTAACCATGTATATAGGTTTACTTGACAGGGGAACACAGTTATTGGTTAATAACAAATAGAGGGCATGGAATGTCAGGGAAACTCAATAACTGTTTAATTAGAAATAGAGAAGCTCAAATGGAGTATAACAATGTTTTAATTATAAACAGGGGACGGGGAATCACAACCACATCAGATTGAATGTGACCCGTTAATGTAATGGTTAATTATTCTTGCCTGTCCTTTCAATTTAACTATTGAGTTTGGATGATGTGGTTGACTGCAGGTCGCCTTCTCACGATTGTATCTCGATGCAGTTGGAACTGCAATATCTGCCTACTGCCTGACTCCTGCCTTAAATATTGTGGGTCGTCTGAATCGAGATAAATGAGTATATGCTTCTTACACAGAACTGTCCGCAACTGATGAGCATATTCCCCAGAAGCTGGATGTCATCCGAATTGGCCGAGCGCAGGCTCCACAGGGACCTGAAACCAATTGCATTTTGGCTTTTGGAGTATGCCAACTTCAAGTGGAACCTTAAAGAGTGACGGCTAAAGTGGACTCTTAATCACAGTTAGTAAATGGAGCCCATTCACAATTAAATTACAAATGGATTAGTGTAATGTTTTCAATAAGCCTCTTGAACATTGGAGTGATTTGCTATAGATTTATTAAGCACATATTAAATGCAATAGTATTTCAGTATACATTTAAATTTTAGGAATTAGCACCACACCTGATATTGGTTCAGTGGTGAGTCAAACATGTCACAGTTCTGAGCTCAGTTTCTTAGGCTTTTACCAAACCAAATATTCATTAAAACTGCCAGTTTTCATGCATTTTTCTCATTCCCTGTACTTGCCAATCCACACAATCCTGCCTTACAAGATTATATCACATGTAAAATAAAAATCCATCTAAAGCTAATTTAATTGACATATATGATCGATAGTTTTACTCTTGATCCTTAAAATTCCAGTTGTACCAATTGATATATTTAGTAGTAAGTCTGTCTTTGTTTCTGTATCTATTGTACTAATTGGAAATGGTGATGGATTGCCCGGATGTTTTCCTTTGCAGAAGTGTCTTCCCACACCGTTAGCAAATGTTTAAAGTTCTCTGAAATTGATTAATCTGTTTTCAATGTCATGAGTTTAATTAAATCGCTGATGACTTCATCCTGAAACTGGCCATTGCTGCAGCGTCAGTGCTGGCCCAATAGCCCAGTGGTAATTGACGTAGATTTATACTTCACTGCGTAATGGGAAAAGACTAAAGGTTAACATTACTACAATAGATAGACAAACCAATACAGTATAGCATTAGAAGAATTTCGGATGGTCTGATTAACCATTTCCTTACAATGCTCCCTTTGTTGGCGTGAACATATTTAAGGTCAAAACTAAACAATTTTTCATCAGCATCATATATCTATCTCGACCTATTCTATGGTACAGAAAGCTGCACCTTGATTTTACATATACTCTCGCTCACCAGAGCCACATTAACCACGTCATATACTGGTGTTATCAACGTGACTGACCATGCCTTGTGATCAATTCTTCATCAAGCATAACACCTGCTGTTTCCTTTATGCACGACATGTCACTTCTGCACACTCAGCGATTCCAAATATTATGCCATGCGAGAAATTGAATACAAGTCAACCCTTTGATATCTGGCTATCATATCGAACGACCAGGTGTGTGGGGGTGTTTGATTAGAATCTCCCCCTGCATGGTCCTGATGTTTCGGATAGTGACCAAGCTATCAAATACATTCTTCTCATTGTTCAGTATAAAGTACTGAAGTACAAAGGGATCCGGGGGTCCTGGTGCACGAAATTCAAAAGGTTAGTATGCAGGTGCAGCAAGTGATTAAGAAGGCCAATGGAATGTTGGCTTTCATTGCTAGGGGGAGAGAATATAAAAAGAGGGAGGTATTGCTTCAGTTGTACAAGGTATAGGTGAGACCGCACCTGGAATACTGCGTACAGTTTTGGTGTCCATACTTAAGAAAGGACATATTTGCTCTCGAGTCAGTACAAAGGAGGTTCACTCGGTTAATCCCGGGGATGAGGGGATGGACATATGAGGAGAGGTTGAGTAGATTGGGACTCTACTCATTGGAGTTCAGAAGAATGAGAGGTGATCTTATTGAAACATATAAGATTGTGAAGGGGTTGGATTGGGTGGATGCGGGGAAGATGTTCCCGATGATGGGTGAAACTAGAAATTGGGGGCATTGTCTTAGAATAAGGGGCTGCTCTTTCAAAACTGAGATGAGGAGGAACTACTTCACTCAGAGTGTGGTAGGTCCATGGAATTTGCTGCCCCAAAAAGCTGTAGAAGCTACATCATTACATAAATTTAAAACAGAAAGAGTCAGTTTCCTAGAAGTAAAGGGAATTAAGGGTTACGGGGGGCGGGCAGGAATTTGGACATGAGTCTACGTTCGGATCGGTCATGGCCCTGTGGGTAGTGGAGCGGGCCCAGGGGCCGTGTAGCCTGATCCTGCTCCTATTCCGTGTGTCTAATTCTGTTAGATTCAGGAGATGGTTCTGTGATAGTGGATTGGTGGTTAGGATCAGTTCTGCCATTTTCTTATTGAATGGCGGAGCAGGCTCGAGGGGCCGATTGGCCTACTCCTGCTCCTATTTCTTATGTTCTTATGCTTTTATGTAAACAAGGACACAGCCATTTCCAAGAAAAAGTTAACAATTATCCATCTTAACTACACTTACCTGACTTTCACTAGATTATGATTTGATAGCAGATTGATATATTTCGGCGAATGGTACCCAGGTGATTTAAGTTAAGAAGGGTATTAAATGTATAGATAGAAACAGACTGCTTCCATTAGTTGAGGATCAAGAGCTAACGACCAGAGATGCATATTTTCGGATCGGAGGCCACCTGTGTGCGGAGAACACCGATCAGGAAAAATCTACGAACTTACCTGAGGGATCCCAACGTGCCTAGTCTTCCGATCCTGGGCCTCTCCAAACACCAAGTGTGCTGGGCGCACGTATCTCAGAGGCGCAGGAAGTTCACAATCGTCCCTGGGATCAAGTGGGCCAGGCCAGCCTACAGAAGAAGGGAATCTCACTTGATGCACTTGACAGATAGACCTGTCAAATATATGAATGGAGATCACCCCAAAAACACAGTAAAGCTATAAATGCATTTAAAAACACCATCCCCTTTTTAAACTAAGTTGAAATTGCAATAAATTAAATATTTTTAAAAAAATTATTTTTTGAAAAGATTAATTAAAGTTTTTTACGGGGCTAACAATAAACTTAATTCTTTCAAAAGTATTTTTAAATGATTAATGAGCGGAAAAAAAAATCAACTCTTATCCTGGTAAAAGCAGGCCTTTCGCCTGCTTTTATCAAGGTTCAGAATTCTAAGGGTTTTCTGCGGGCGGAGGGTCTCCTGAAAGCGGAATTCTCTGCCCGCGGATGCCCTTTTCCAGGGCAGGCAGATGATCTGTCAAGAGAATCCTTGGCAGATCGGAAATGCCGGTTTTCAGCGCATTCGCTGTGCATGCCTGAAACCGGTATTTCCGATGTCCCTACAGGTGCTTCCACGGCACGTACAGACCCATAGGGATCTGAATATCCGGTGCAATATATGTTAGAGATTTAGAACTAAAGGTGGTAGGAACCACTTTACACGGTGAGTTGTGAGACTGGAAATAAAGGAGGCAGAAATTATGTCAGTATTGAAGTTTAATTTATATAGCTGGGTGAGTAACAATAGGTTGAAGTGATGTTGACACAGGGCGGGTAAATTGGATAGAACTAATTACTGGGGTGGAGTGTAAACGCCGACAAGGACTGGTTGGAACTTATGGGCTGTGCCCCTGTTATAACATTCCAACATTGTGATGATCAATTGAGATTTCAAGTAAATATCTTTGAACAAAGATGTCTAATGTCACATTGGCGAGTCAAGTTCCGACTGTCTCCAGCATTAGACACTGATCAGGAGGCAGGGGCCCGTTCTATTGGTCCAGGAGGCACAGGGGGCGGAGTCTGACGGGGAGACCAGCGCCTGCAAGATTCACACCGAAATTACAGGATTACAAATATCCACCATTGTAACACCCTTATTTTCCGATCGCAGGCCTCCCGCGGGCGGAGGGCTGCAATCTGGAAACATCTACTCCCTTACCTGAGTGCTACCGGGACGCACACACTTCCGTTCCGTGGCCTCTCCAAACTCCAAATGTGCAGGACCCACCTATCCCTTAGACGCATGTAGTTCGCAGTGTCCCTGGGATTACATGGGCCATGGGGTGCCAATCAAAGAAGGGAGTATCCCTTCATAAACTTTACAGGAAGACCTGTCAAATATATGAATGGAGATCATCCCAAAAATATAGTAAAACTTTAAATACATTATAAAAAATCATATTTTTTAAATGACTTGAAATAACAACAAATTAAGTATTTTAAACAAAAAAATTATATTTTGTTAAACATAACGGAAGTTTTTTACTTGGCTAAAAATAACGTTTCCTTATTTTAAGTATTTGTAATGATAAATCAGTGAAATATTTTTGTTTTATTATTTCAACGCTTACTCTGGTAAAAGCAGGCCTTACTCCTGCTTTTAACAGGCGTAAGAATTGTAAGGGTTTTCTGCGGGCGGAGGGTCTCCAAGAAGCGGAACTATCCGCCCGCAGAGGCCCTTCTCCAGAGCAGCCGGAGGATCTGTCAAGACCATTCTTGACAGACCGGAAATAATGGTTTTCATCGCGTGCATGCCTGGAAGCAGCATTTCCGATGTCCCTACGGGTGGTTACACAGCGCAGAAACTTTATATATTAATTAAACTGTGGCGACTCTTTCCTTTGCCTGCGGTGTGAGTCAGTTAAAGCTGACGCCCACATGTTCTACTCCACAGCTGAAGATCAATCATGAGTGTTCTCTTTGAATCTTGAGCGGGAAGTGCGCTGTTTTATGAGAACTCGATTATGTTCACCCGAGGAAAGCAGCAGACATCAAACACAAGGCATAAAGTGGGAGAAATGTTTTGTGATACCTGTTCATTCCCACAACAACAAACGATTTTCGTCCTAACGGACAGATGGCTATTCTGCAATAGATTGCAGTTTGTAATTGAACTCTAGTTAGGACAGGAAGCTTTGATTTTACATTTCATTCTTTTACCAATAACTGTCCAAGGAATTTTCATCACCTGCTTCAGCTCTTCCCTGAATTTAGTTTGAGTTGCTGCATAAATGCACGTGTTTGTACAGGAACTCAAATGCATGAGCATATATCCGGTTTCAGCGTCAACATCGGCAGGGGCTGCATAATCGCCTTTGTAATGCACGGTGCTTGTCACTCTGGTAGTTACAAAATTAACGACAGTTGTAAGCCACAACAGTATAAAACTTCCCGATACACTGAACAGTAAAATGATGGATTTCCTTCGGTTCTCCATCTCTGGATCGCTATGATTCTCACTGCTGTGACCCCGGAGAGCCCTGCGGGCTCTACTGACCACTAAAATACGTCTGACTGTCAAACCATTAAAAAGTAATATCAAAGCAAAGGCAAACCAAGCAAAACAAATGCTTTGTAACCAGGAAAACGCCACACATAAAGGCGAAGAAAAAAACGCCACTCTGGAGCGGCAACCCGAGGGAACATTGTTAATGATTCGATCAGATTCATATGCAAAACAAAAAGGGAGGCTCTGTAAACAGATCAGGACTGAAAGCGTTGTTATAACTGCGGCTGCAGTTCTCACTGTGCAATGCTTGGTTTTTAACTTCTCAATACATATAGCTACAAATCGGTCAAATGTGAATGAGACAGTAAACCACACCGACACATACAGGGCGACACATTGCACGTACATAATGATCTTACCAACGAAATTGTAGGACAGGAATGGATGTGGCAAGTGATAACGTAAAATGCGGTTCACAAATATATTGATGATCATCACCAGTAGATCAGCTGTTGCCATGGCCACCATGTAGACAGAGATACACTTGGAAAGGCCGCAGTTTCCTCGGGAGAAAATCACCATTGTCAGTACGTTCGCTGTGAGAAAGAGGGAGAAGAGGTCAGTAACGGGGACACTCGGATAGGTCTCACAGCTTATTGTGGGGAAAGGTTCAGATCCGACCCTACTTAGTGTCATAGACACTGATTATTCTCATTAATAAAAGCGAGTGTCCTCGACATTTTACTTAAAGTAATGAAATCATTGAACATTCAAAATAGAGAAACTGAGAATCTACCGTCCGTCCAGCAAACTTCAGTCAAGTAGTAAATATAATTCCACGGCAATTAATGGAAAAATATAACTCAAATAAAATATTCAGTTGAGACAAAAGCTTTCAATTTATGTCTAACCGCTGCCGAGAGGATGAGAACACATTCTCTTCAATTAATTCTCAAAATATTGTTCAAAGTCCCCTGTTGGGTGGAGATGTCTGCAGTCCGAGGAATTATCAACTTAATGTGGACCGGGTACAACGGCACAAATGAGGTGATTACTGTGGACACTGAACAAAACTTTCTTTAATGAATTATGAACTTTTGGAGGTGCCGAAATCAGCCTCGCCCTCCCTCAGTTTAGGGCGGAATACTGAGCTCCTGGTGCAAACCACCTACCGAGGAGAACAGCGCCTCAGCGGCTGCATGGAGAGCTGGCATTCCTGCATTATGTTCACTGATTATCCCGGTGGATAAATGTCTCTGCAGTGAGGATATTACCGGAATCTGTTACATAATCATTAAAAGTGAGATCGTCAACAGCTCTTAGGCAACAAGAGACATTGACTTACCAGGAACACCGAAGGCTGCGAGAATATGGTAGTAAATGTCCCTTATCTGTAAAATTGCTGGCCGTGCCATTTGTTTGACGCTTTGTGTGGATTCTGCCCAGCTTTACGATTTCGTCTGCAGTGCATCTGAAATCAGTAAATGCTCCCAATTCATAGAACAATCCATGCCCGATGAGGTAATCCGGTTACAGAATAAGTGGCGTTAGTTACAATTACTTAACAAACAAGGGGCGATTATACCTTCAGGGCGCCCGGGCCGCCAATGGGGAAATTGAGCAGCTCAGTCCATGAAACTCCGTCCAATAAAATCAATGAACAGAAAGTAATGCCAGAGGGAATGTGCTCTGTGCATGCCCCGTGACCCCTACAGGGGCCATCCCTCCTGGACTTTCCGTTAGGATCTTGGAGTCTCATATTAATTCAGTGAAATCTTCACTCATCCAGCATATAATTAAAAAGATTTTGTACTGTTATAATGGCTGATGATGAATCGGCTCTAACATTACTGGTGGTGACACTACAATAACATTACCGGTGGAGAAACTTCACTAATATTACTGGTGGTGACCCTACTCTAATATTCCTTGTGGTGACACAATTCTAATATCACTGGTGGTGACTCTACTCTAACATTGCTAGTGGTAATCCTACACTAACATTACTGGTAGTGACACAACTCTAATATTAATGTTGGTGACTCTACTCTTAACATTACTGGTGGTGACATTACTCTAATATTATTGCTGGTGACGGTGCTCTAGAATTACTGTTGATGATATATCACTAACATTACTGGTAATGACCCTACTCTAACATTATTGGTGGTGAATCTACTCTAACATTACTGGTAATGACCCTACAGTAACATTATTGGTGAGGAGCCTACTCTAACATTACTGGTGGTGACCATACTGTAACGTTACTGGTGGTGACTCTGTGTTAACATTACTGCGGGTGAACCAACTCTAACATTCCTCGTCGTAATTCTGCAGCAACTTTAATTATGGTGAACTTGATCTACCATTACTGGTTGTGACCCTATTGTAACATTACTGGTGGTCATTCTAATCTAAAATTACTGATCGTGAGCGTAGGCTAACATTACTGGTGGTGACCCTACTGTAACATAATGATGGTGACCCAACTCTAACATTACTCGTGATGACACTACTCTAATATTACTGGTGGTGACTCTACTCTAACATTACTGATGGTGATCCTGCTCTAACATTACTGATGTTGACTCTACTCTAACAATACTGGTAATGACTGTACTTTAACATTGCCTTTGGTGATCCTACTCTAATTTTACTGGTGGAGACCGTACTCCTCTTACTGGTGATGACTCTACAGTACCGTTACTTGTGGTGAGTCTTCTCTATCCTTATTGGCTGTGACACTACTCTAACATTACGCTAAAGTTGCTGGTGGTCACCCTACTCTAACGTTACTGGAGGTGGCACTCCACTAACGTTACTTATTGTGACCCTATTCTATCCTTTATTCATTCATTGGATGTGGGTGATGCTGTCAAAGCCACCTTTTATTGCCCATCCCGAATTCCCCTTAAAAAAGTGGTGGTGATCCGCCTGCTTGAACCACTGCAGTCTGTTGAAGCTACTCCCAAAGTGTTGTTCGGAAAGGAGTTCCAGGTGTTTGACCCAATGACTATGAAGGAACGGTGATATTTTTCTAAGTCAGGATGGTGCGTTACTTGGAGAGGCATTTGCAGGTGATGGTGTTAACATGCACCTGTTGCCCTTGTCTTTCTAGGTGGTAGAGGTCGCGGGTTTGGGAGGTGCTGCTGAAGAAGCCTTGGCGAGATGCTGCAGTACAACTTGTAGATGCTACACACTGCTGCCATGGTGTCCAGTGGGGGAAAGAGTGATCTTTTAAGGCAGTGGTTGGGTGCCAATGAAGGGGCTGTTTGTCCTGGATTATCTCCAGCTTTTTGAGTGGTGTTCTAGCTGCACTCATCCAGGCAATTGGAGATTGATCCACCAGTCTCCAGACTAGTGGCTAGTAGATGATAGAAAGGCCTTGGGGAGTCAGGAGGTCAGTCACTCGCCGCCGAATACCCAGCCTCTGACCTGCTCTTGAAGCCACGTTATTTATGTGGCTCGTCCAGTTAAATCTCTGGTCAAAGGTTGCCGCTGTGATGTTGATGTTGGGAGATTCGACGATGATATTGCCGTTGAATATCATGGGAAGGTGTTTTGATTCATTCCTTCTGGAGATTGTCATTGCCTGGCACATGTCTGTCAGGAATGGTACATGCCATTTATCAGCCCAAACCTGCAAGTTGTCCTGGTCTCGCTGCATGTGGGCTTCATTATGTTCAGAACTGCGAAATGAAGTATACAAAATGGGGCGTGCTTTCCGATTAGAGTCTTCACGCGTGCGGCGGCCTCCGATCTGGAAAAAATATACTGGCTTACCTGGGGCTGCCTAGGTCTGGAGACTTCTGCCCCTGGGACTCTCCAACTCGAAATGCGCAGGCTCCACGTATCCCAGGGTCACATGCAGTTTGCAAGCTTCCCTGGGACCATGTGGGCCATGGGGAGCCAATCAAAGAAGGGAATCGCCCATCATAAACTTGCCAGATAGACCTATCAATATATGAATGGAAATCACCCCAAAAACAGTGTAAACCATTAAATAAAAAAGAAAAATCACATATTTAAAATTAGTTGAAATTACAATAAATTAAATATTTTAAAAAAATTTAATTTTTTGCAAAAAGTAATTAAAGTGTTTTACGGTGTTAAAAATAAACTTGCATTTTTTAAAGATAAATGAGAGAAAACATTCGTTTTTTACTTTTTTCAATCTTATGATGGTAAAAGCAGGAAAATGATTGAGGGTTTTCTGCGGGCGGAGGATCTCCAGAAAGCAGAAATCTCCTCCCCGCAGAGTCCCTGCTCCAGGGCAGGCGTCCGATCTATCAAGAGGGTTCTTGCCGCACCATGAGTTTACAGATTCTGGTACAATACTATTCTGCTGCTGCTGAGGTGCTACGTCTTTTCTGAATCTACCCCATTTAGCACGGTGGTAGAACCATGCAACACGATGGTGGGTGTCCTCAGTGGGAAGACGGGATTCCATCTCCACAGGGATTGTGCGGGGGTCACTGCTACCAATGCTGTCATGGACAGATGCCTCTGCAAAAGGTAGATGGTGAGGACGAGGTAAAGTATGTTTCATCCTCATGTTGGTTCTCTCACCTCCTGCCACAAGCTTTGTCCAGCAGCAAACGTCCAAGGCTCCTCCATCATGATTCGCGGGTATGTGCTGTCCCACCAGCAGTACAAACCTCCAAGAGGGGCCAACACACTGGTATAGAGACGTGAAAGTCTGGCACTGGGAGTACTCTACTTTGACTTCAGACCTCATGAAGACTCATGCCATCAGGTCTTTCATGGGCAAGGAAACCTCATGCTGATTACTACCTATCGGCCTCTGTCAGTGATGAATCAGTACTCTTTCATGTTGGACAACACGTGGAAGAAGCATGGAGAGTAGCAAGTTCATAGAATGCACTCTGTGAGGGGGACTTCAATACCCATAACCAAAACTGGCTCAGTAGAACCAATACTGACTGAGCTGCACATTTCCAGAAGGGCATAGCTGCGAGACTGGGTTTGGGGCAGGTGGTGAGGGAATCAAGACGAGTCAAAAACTATTTGATATTGTCCTCACCAATTTACATGTTGCAGAAGCATCTGTCCATGACAGTATTGGTAGGGGTGACCACCGCACGTTCCTTGTCGTGATGAAGTCCCATCTTTACACTGACAACTCTCTCCAACGTATTGTGTGGCACTACCACCGTGCTACATGGGATAGATTCGGAACAGCTCAAATCTTAGCATCTATGAGGCGCTGTGGGCCATCAACAGCAACAAAATTGTATACCACCACGATCTGTAAAGTCATGGTGCAGGATTCTGGTAGATTCGTTGGTTTTTAGAATACTTGGTTTAATATCTTATAATAATAAATATCTTTTAATCATAGAATAATAGAATGGTTACAGCACAGAAGGAGGCCATTCGGCCCGTAGAGCCCGTGCTGGCTCTCTGCAAGCGCACTTCTCCTAGGCCCACTCGCTCACCCTTTCCCCGCAGCCCTGCCTTTATTTTCCTTCAATTACTTATCCACCGTATACCTTCCACCAGTCAGAATCATCAGTAATGGATTTATAATCGTGTGTAAGATATAATGTCGAAATCTGATATCATCAATTGTATGCAATGTTAACCTGAATTATTTATGTGTTGTAATCCTTTGCTTATAATTTAAACTCTGTGAGTTAGCCTGAGGGAGAAAGAGGAATGCTATAGCCCAATAGGGATGCATTGGTTGAAAGCTGCATGGTAGCCACAGTAAGAATGAGACTTTGGTCCGGATTTTCCAATCGCAGGCTTCCAGCATTCGGATGCCTCTGATCTGGAAAAAAATCGACCAACTTAACTGCTGGCTCCATAGTTCCTGACAGTTCCGCTCCTGGGATTCTCCTGGTGTGCGCGCGCAGAGACCCAGGTATTCCAGGGGCGCAGGTAGTTCACAAGCGTCCCTGAGTTCACATGGGCCATGGGAAACCAATCAAAGAAGGGAATCCCCCTACACACATTGACAGGTTTCTCCGCATAGATCTGTCAAAAGTATGAAAGAGGATCACTGAATAACACACTAAAACATTAAATATATTTTTAAATCACGTAATTAAAATTACATTAAATTAAATATTTTTAAAAAAGTTTAATTTTTTGGAAAATTATTTAAAGTTTTTACGAGGCTAAAAATAAACGTACCGTTTTAAAAAGTATTATAAAATTATAAGTGAGTGAGAAAACATATTTTTAAAATGTTTTAAAACATTTATGCTGTTAAAAGCAGGCCTTACACCGGCTTTTACCAGGCGTAAGATTTTTAAATGTTTTCAGCGGACGGAGGTTCTGCAGAGAGCGGAACTCTCCACCCACAGAGGCCATTCTTCAGGGCAGGCGGAGGATCTGACAAGAGAATTCTTGACAGATCAAAAGTGCCTGTTTTCAGCACATTTGCTTTGCATGAGTGAAACCTGCACTTGCGAGGCCCCTGCGGGTGTGTACACAGCTTGTACACACCCGTGGGAGTCGGAACATACGGGTCGTACATAGCAGCTAGCCGGAGAAGCAAGGTCAGGTGTACCTGCCACTGTGTTGGAATGTTATGATGTCTGCAGTGAAACTAATACTTAAACCTTTCACAGAAACAGCAAGAACGCCATATCGCTTCCCCCTGGAGACATGTTCCATTGTCCTGCCATAACTACCCCAAATATGAGTCTTGATGGTCAAAAGTAGATGATGTAACTGTGTCATAAGCCTACAACCTGCGTAAGCCAAGTTGGTGCGGATGTGGCATCTCTATGATTGGATTTGGGGTATTTTGGTTGTCAGCATGCGATTGGTTCAGTAAGACTCCATATGAAGGGTTTGGAGTGAGAGTAAGGGCATAACAAGGGGATTTTTACAGACACAAAGTGCAGAAGATTTAAGGAAGATTCAAGTAGACGTCCGGGAGAAAAAGAGAGAAGAGAGTCCAGAATCACAGGGTGCAGTGTAATACAGTTACGTTTCTATCTATAGGATAACGGGGTAATATAATTCTCACGTGTCCTCTGAAAACTGCTATTCGAATACTGTCATGTATTAAGCCATGCTTGAGCTGAATAAAGATAAATTACTGTCCCCAGTACGGTTCAACCTCGAATCATTTGGAACCAGGTTTCATCTGCAATCTTTAAATGGACCGGCATATTCATCACCCTGCCATTACCATCAAGCCAGGGGAACACGTCTCGTCAATGAAGAGTGTAGAAGAGCATGCCAGGAGCAGCACCGGGTGTACCAGAAAATGTGGTACCAATCTGGTGAAGCTACAACACAGGACTGCATGCATGCTAAATAGCGGTGCAGCATGCTGCAGACTGAGCTAAACGACTCCACAACCAATGGATCAGATCAAAGCTCTGCAGTCCTGCCTGATCCAGACATTAATGGTTTTGGACAGTTAATCAATTAACTGGAGGAGAAGGCGCCATCAACATCCCCATCCTCAATGATGGCAGAGCCCAGCAAGGACTAATATAATTGCAGTAAGACTTATTTAATCTTATACTCCAATCCTTTTTTAATAAAAGCTAATACACCATTTGATTTCCTAATTGTTTGCTGCACCTGCAGGCTAACTTGTAGGGTACAAGGACAACTAGTTCCCTATGTATTCCAACATGACGCAATCTCTCCCCAGTTAAAAATGTTCTGTTTTTCTATTTTTCTTACCAAAATGGATAACTTCTCACTTCTCCATATTATTTTCAATCTGTCATGTACTTCCCCATTCACTTAATCTGTCTATATCGCTTTGCATCATCTTTGCATTTGCCTCACACCTTACTTTCACACCCAACTTTGTATCCACAGCAAACTCGTATCCATTTGACATATTTAAGCCTCCAATCCATTCAATTTGTTTCTTACACCCCATACGTTAGTATATAACACACTTATTTGACCTGATGCTTTCATTTTTACACCGTTTAACTTAACAATGTTCTTATGTGTCTCGCCTGCTGTAACTGCTTTAATTATTATAGTATTCCCTTCACTGGAGTATCACGTGGTGACCTGAAATCCGCCCTTATCCTTTTTTAGCTTTCAATTATCTTTTTTAATGTTGTTTATGACTGAGCCCTCCCCCACCCCATTTAATTGTTTAATGTCAATGTTTGCCAGGCTATTTATCCTGTCCACTAGGATCTCGGTTTCAGCCCAGTTCAGGTACATCCTCTTCCAAAGGTACAGCTATCTCTTGGCCCAATACCTTTAACAGTGTCCCATGAAATAGGTCCGCTCCTTCCCACAACACTCATCCAGCCACGTTTTCACCTTCCTGGTCTGCTTATCTCTATGGCAATTAAAACGTGGCTCGGGTAATAGTCCTGAGATGCGACCCCTTGAAGAACTGTTTTTTTAAATTTAGCTTCTCACTCCACATACTCCCTCAGCAAGAACTCCTCCCTATTTGCCATTTGTCACTGGTCCCGACATTAACCACGACAAACCTCGCTTTCCAAATTTATTTGCAGCCGGATCGAGCAGTCCCTTATCGTGGCATCAGTTTATGTGTAAACGGGGACAAAGAATCTGTGAATATCCGATAATCGTCCCTCTGTGTGTGAGGCCCCACTCAGGGAGGGGACTTCCGTAATCTCCGCAAATGATTTCGCGCAAGTTACTTCTGAAATCGTTGTAGACCTAATTTAATGTGGGGGGGGATTTGAGAGACTCCCCTCTCTTTAAATTAGGAGCACAGGGGCATTTAAAACATGTAACGGGACAGAATAAACTCTCCTTGTTTCATAACATCCTGTAGGACGGATTCTGCAGCAGCAGTTAGCTTCGTTCCCAATTCCATTTTGCAATGTAATATTGAATCTGCCCCCAGCACCCTTTCAAGTATTGCATTCTCGAACATAACAACTCTCTGTACAAAAAAATGTTTCCTCATGTTGCGTCTGGTTCTTCTGTCAATTACCTTCAAATTCGCAAAAGAGTTTGAACAAGGTGGGTCATTATGATTGGAGTTATTTGCTCGTGTGGAAGATAAAGAAAGCCATTGACTGGTTGGGCGGAATGGATTGTTTCCGTGTTGTAACATCGATGTATTTTTGTGTGCAATGAGGTCTCGCAGTTTAGCATTACTATTAGGACCCTAGGGAAATTAGTTGGGATCTCAGGGTGTTAGAGCAGTGAAGCAAGACCTGGGATCAGGCAGCAATGGGAATGTGGCCTAAAGGTTTGTGAACACTGAGAACGGCTCTGGAGTTCGGTAGTTGGGGGAAATATGAAACATGGCTTTCATGTATCCAGAAATTCGAAAAACTCAGAATATACATGTGTCTTTCAATGATTTACTCAACTATTCAGATGTTTAAAATATTCATGTAAACCCAAGTTTTTGAGACATGCTAAGGCTTTGAAATTAAATCTTCATGCAAATAAATATTAAAAACAATGCAATCATTAGATTTAATGATCTTGATGCGGAAATGAAGTTTTGGTTTTTAATTAGAACCTTATTTTGAAGATTAGACATTTCAGTTACTGACAAAAATGATAGACATTATTTTCAACCAGCTCTTTGATTAATTAGATTGGATGATCAAGAGACTCGTTCCAGTGCCGGCTCTGTTAAAGAGCCTCCATTTAGTCCCACTCCCCTGCTTCTTCCCCCTAGCCCTGCACATTTTCCCCTTCAAGGATTTATCCAATTCATTTTCCAAGTTACTTTAGAAACTGCATCCACCACCCTTTCAAAGCAATGCATTCCAGATCATAACAACTCGCTGCGAGAGACAAATTCACCTCACTTTCCATCTGCTTCATTTGCTAATCCCCTTAAAAATAAACATATTTACGTTTCCTGAATTTAAGTTATTATTTATGTTCAGAAATCGAGGTAAATAGCAACTTCAGAAACAGAGAAGTGGATTTGGCTTTTCCATGGTATATTTCGAGGAGCTGGGAGACGTCAAACATGAGGCTCTACAGCACCATCACAGGAAGGAGCTTGTAATTACAGCATGACCAGTTCATACAGGAGGTATCCTTAATAAAAGAAAAGAGAACGGAGCAAATGAATGTAGATGTACAAATTCCGATACAGAACAGGTACGCCTAACACCTTGTCACATCTCCCAGAAACATCTTGATGCGCTTTATACAGGTTATTTTGGAGGTGCAGTGAGTATTATGCCTGCACTCCAGCAGCAGCAATGATGATATCTCGTACGGGTGTAATGATGCTGCACAATAAATGGATTGCAGAAAATGAATTTTGGAGGGGCAAAGGACAAGCCTCTTCAAGCTGGCCTCCTTCACGTATCTCCAGGGCAGTCCTCAGCTGCCGCATCTGCAAGGGCTTTCCAGTAAATCAACAGCTCGGAGGGTTTCACCCTGTGAAAAGTCACGAGTTTAAGAAAGACGCAAACAGAAAACGGGCCCTTTCATTTGTGGTATAATTTGCGCGTGTGGATTTCCACCGAAGCTATCTTCAACTTTGCCAGGCAGAGAGCGATGAAAACCTCTTCGAGTTTCAATTCGGGGACAGTCTTAGAAACGTCCAAAACTTGACAGGCGATATCGGTCAAGAGCACGTACTCAATGCCGGAGCAGAATGGGGGATACCATTCCAGAGGGGATTCCTGTTCACTCACGTACCATTTACTGGGATTGTCCCTGACGGTTCTTGTATGTCTCAGTATGTAGCCCGTGAAGATGTTCCTGTGACTGGTTCACGACAGGAACTCTTTCAGATAATCAACGTTGACAAGCATGTCTGAATCGGTTTTCATCACAAAGGAGGCGGACGGACAAAATCGGCTCACCCATTCCAGGCCCATCAGCACCTTGGTGGTCAGGTTGTAATAAGTGTCGCTGAACTCTTTCAGTATGATGTCTTTGTGCAGCAAAGCTTCCTCTAGCTGATGCTCCTGATGCTCCCGGCTGTAACCGAGCAGGAAGTAGGTCACTGCCCTCTTGCCTTGTGTTGTCCGCTCTCTGCCCCAGGTCTGGCGAATGGCCGAGCGAGCTTTGAACTGGTCCTGGGCACTGCTGACGAGAAGGACCAGGAATGGGGGACCGACGTCACACCTGCTGTCGCGTCGCATCACGAAGGAGGCGTCATTTAACTCCGTGTCATGTGAATGTTCAGCAATGTTGCGGCTTAAATATCCAAGTATAATAAGTATCAGCAAAAGGGACACGCAATCAAGTGAACGTTTCTTTGGACATAAGTTAAAACAACATGTTTTACCAGAAAATATCTTCATATTTTGAATCACCTGTAAAATAAAATAAACACCTTTATTATGGTGGAATCCGGGTAATGCAAAGGGATACACTTTCCAGTTATGATTATTTGGCTGTATCAGGTGCTTAAACATAAGGAGGAGGCCATTCAGCCCATCGAATATGTTCTGCCATGCAATTAGATCATGTCTGATCTGTGTCTGAACTCCATTTACCCACCGTGAAAGAGTAATCCTTAATGCCCTTACCCAACATAAAGTATATCAGTCTCAGGTTTGTAGCCTTCTTTGACCCCAGCATCAACAACTATTTGAAGGAGAGAGTTCCAGATTTACACTACCCTGTCTGTGATCAATTGCTTCCTGTCTTCACTCCTGACCGGCCTAGCTCTAATTTTATGGTTATGGCCCTTTTCTGTTGACTCCCCCACCAAGGATATACGTTGTTTCTCTGTACCCTAGCAAGTACTTTAACCACCTCTTAATCTTCTATACAAGCCAAGTTTATCGAATATGCCCTGCTCATTGAATAGAATCATACAATCACAGCATCGTTACTGCACAGAAGGAGGCCATTCGTCCCGTCGATCCCGTGCCAGCTGGCTGCAAGAGCACTTCAGCTAGTCCCACTCCCCTGCCCTTTCCCTGTCGCACTGCATTATTTCCAGGTCCTTAACAAACGCCATTTTGAAAGCCACGATTGAATCTGCCTGCACCATTCATTTAGAGAGTGCATTCTAGATCATAACCACTGACTGGCAGCATCTTATGCCTTGCTAAAGACAGATGGAAAATACACCTTTAGTACCACAAACATGCCTTTTGGAAGTCCTTATACACAATATCAATTGCACTGCCCTCATCCACCCTCGCTGTTAACTCTTCAAAATGCTCAATCAACGTAGTCAAACACGATTTGCTCGTAAAATATATCTGTTGACTCTCCTTTAATAGTCCATGCTAATATAACTGGCTGTTGCTTTTCCCCCGGAATGTTGTTATAAAGCTTTCCCCACCAACGCCGTTAAACGGACTGGCCTGTAACTGCCAGGTTTAACCTTGTCCGATTTTTTGAAAAATGATTTAACATTTGCTATCCCCCAGTGCTTTTGCACCCCGCCTGTATCTAAGTAGGATTGAAATATTGTGGGCAGCACCTCTAGAATTTCTACACTTACTCCTCCCAACAACCTAGGATGCATCCAGATTCGGACCTGGAGACTGGTCCACATTACCTACAGCCAGCCTTTCTAGTGCCTCTTTATCTAATTTTATCTCATCCTTTATCACAGCAGCCTCATATAAACCACAGCTTTGGTAAACTCCTCTTCCTTGGTAAACACCGATACAATGTACTCATTTACTACGTCAGCCAGTCCTTCTGCCTCCACCGATAGTACTACATTTTGGCCCCAGTACTCCCCTGACAACCCTTTTACTGTTAATATGCCTAAATAAAAACTTTCGATTTCATTTAATGTTAGCTGTCAATCTATTCTCGGACGGTCTTTTTGCCCCCCTTATTTCATTTCTATTTCTCCTCTGTACTTTTGATATTCAGCCTGATTCTCTCCTGTATTATCAAGCTGCCATCTATCCAGAACCAGGTGTCGCAGTCTAAGGATAAGGGGTAGGCAATTTAGGACAGAAATGAGGAGGAATTTCTTCACCCAGAGAGTGGTGAACCTGCGGAGTTCTCTACCACAGAAGGCAGTGGAGGCCAATTCATTAAATATATTCAAAAAGGAGTTGGATATATTTCTTAAGGCTAAAGGGATCAAGGGGTATAGGGAGAAAGCAGGGAACGTGTACTGAATTTGGATGATCAGCCATGATCGCATTGAATGGCAGAGCAGGCTCGAGGCGCTGAATAGCCTACTCCTGCTCCTATCTCCCATGTTTCTATCACAAGCCCCCTTCGCTGCATCATCTTACTCCCTATACCCTTCATCATCCAGGGAGCTCTGGCGTTGGTTGCCCTCTCTTTCGCCCTTGTAGAAATGTCCTAACTGTTCACGTCCATCTCATCGTTAAATGCCGCTAATTGCTCCATTACATTTGTAACTGCCAGTGTTTGATTCCAATTTACCCGAGCCAGATCCCTCCTCAATTCGTTGAAATTAGCACTCATGATGTTAAGATGTTATTTAAATTCTAGATTGGTTCTTCTCCTTCTCAATAACGAATCTAAAATTTATGATACACTGTTCACCATTCTCGAGATGCACTCCAACTGTGGCATTCTCCGCCTGACCCACTTAACTCCCCAGGACTACATCCTGCACTGCTCCCATTCCTCGCTGGGCAGGAAACATACTGTTCAAGAAAATGCTCCTGAACACACTTCAAAAATTCTTCCCCTTCTCTACCCTTAACCCAATCACTGCCTCATTCAGTAATAGAATATATCTGGCCTCCAGTTATTACTAGTTCTACAGTTCTTGCACCTCCGAGTGATTTCTTTGCAAATATGCTCCTCTATCTCCTTCCTACTATTTGCTGGCCGACAACATACACCAATTAGCGTAATACTTCCTTTCTTGCTTCTCAATTCCAAACAAGTAGATTATGCCTTTGATCCCGCAAGGGAATTCTCTCTTTCTAGCACTGTAAGAGTTCCCTTAATCAAAACTGCTACTCAATGGATGTAAAATGTATTAGACAGGGGGATTCTAAAGAGTGGCTGATTTATCCCGTGCACAACCACTTCAGCAATCTTTCCAATATCCACGACAGACCGAGCGTCTCACTCTTCAGCTCCATGTGGATTGAGGCCAAACATGGAATGTTGTTAAAGAGGAAGAGGAGGCCAGTAGCTTTCAGAACTCAAACCTAAGTATGGAGACCCCAATGGATTCTAATATATCTTCTTCACTACATGGCCACGACTGTTGATCAAGTCTTGCAGCTTCCGTGTTTCAGCTCCAGCCGTGAAAAGCGGCATCCTGCAGTCGCTGCTGTCTGCACATAGAAGGAATCAGAGTTCAGCAATTCTCAGCTCCCTTCTGTGTTATAACTCTACGCATTTATTATATTACCAACATGCTCGTTTCCGATGACCAAGGAATTTGACGGCCTAAGCTGCACAGATCCAGTAATAGCTGTAGAATCTATAGGGATTTAACTTGCTGGATTGCCACGTTCCGTAAGTCTGCCAATTTTCAATGAGTTAGCATAAAGACGGACCACCTTTCTAAAAAGTTTTACTGTTAACAATGAAATACGTATCGCCGTCTGACTTACTGCTTTTCATTGCTCTAACATCTTTCTTGTAACTTACTGCTTAACAAAGAAAAATGAAGCCAGAAATGATCAAGGGTCTTGTTACAGCGCAGTTCTCTTTGTTTTGATTCCGAATGTTTCATAATATCAAAAATCCAGCTCTAGTTCCGTGAGAAATGTAACTCTGTCTATATTTTGGTTAAAAAACTCTTTTCGTCAGTTCCTGTTTGAAGCAGGTTATTTCCGGTTCACCACCAGGGGCAGGCACTTATCAATGGAATGTGTGTGCGCGCATATCTGTGCCCACTTCATGCACAAAATAACAAGATGTAGCAACAGCAAGAAATAAGTGAAACTCGCATTCATGTTATGATTCTGTTTCTGATAGTTGCTCCGGTCGCAGTGTGACATAAAAAATATTTTTACTCTATTTTTCAAATAACGAAGTCTATCCGGGGGCAATTTAACTTTCATCTATACTGTAAAACGGATCTATTGAATTGGCTGCATATTCAATTTTCAATGTTATTTAGCAATGGTTAACTCCAATTACCCAGAACTTTGAAATGTCTGAGATGCTTCAACAGTCCATCCATCCACCAAACCATCAGTCGTTCCACCCATACACGTGTCATTCCATCCAGCCATCTATCCAGCCTTCTTCCAACCATCCATCCATCCATCCATCCATCCATCCATCCACCCACCCGTCAATCCATCCATTCATTCACTTATCAATATTCACATCCACCCCTCAATCCAACCTTTCACTCAGCCATCCACCCATCTATCCAAACACCCACACAACCAAAAATCTAACTACCCACCCATCCAACCATTTAACCCCCGATCGATCCACCCATCTACTCACCATCCATCTACACATCTATCTGCCCACTCATTGACACATCCACCAGTCAATCCAAATCAACTGATTTGGAAACAAAGTCCCTCTACTAATTGTGCAAATTTATGTACAGATTCCTCTGCCTTCTTTAAATAACAATCCAATACAAAACCTTCCCCTTAACCAGCGAGGAACACAATTTTCCCATTGTGATCCAAAATTAAATTGAAATGTTTGATACATTTGTATGGCCATTGCTTGAGTATGTTTGAGTGCGGACAGTTTTCTGCAACAATATGTCTTTGAAACAACAAAGGGCGGGCCATATTAGATTTAGTAATGAGTAATCGGCCAGATTCAGTTAAAAGCCGAAAGGTGCATGAACATTTATGTAATTGGGCACCTAATATGATTAAGTTCAAAGCTATGTTTGAAAGGGAGAAACGCAAAAATGCTGCAAAGATTCTAGTTTTAGGTAAATTACGAGAACAGATAACACAATCTACGTTTGTATTCCCTGGAAATTACACGATTAAGGGATGATTTAATCGAAACTTACAAGATATTAAGCGGAACTGATAGAATACAGAGAAAAACAATTTGAGCTGTTTGGGTTAACTTGGACTAGGGGACGTGGCACAACAGAAAGAGGCAGGCCTTTCAGCAATTAAGGTAGGAAACACTGCTAAACAGAACGTGTGGCAGAAGATTGGAACTCTCTTCACAAACAGCAGTTCTTGCTGGATCAATTGATAATTTGAAATCTGAGATTACTAGTTTGCTGCTAACCAAAGGTATTAACTAATATGTGGCAAAGTTTGGTATACGGAGTTAGGTCACAAATCAGCCATGGTCTAAATGAATAGAGGAACGTGCTCGAGTTGCTAAATAGCCTACTCCTGTTTCTATTTCATATGTCACTAGCAATACACCGCAGAATATGCACATACTTCAGTCACACTGAGCATTTAAGGCTGTATGCAGTCATACAATTGAGCTGGCAGCTTTATAACATATTGTCTATGCGCCATTTATTTAAGGAGAGGAGGTTGTAGCTGGTTCCCCATGTGCTGATTCCCCTTGGAAGAGTTTGTGCTCAGGTGGGAATTGAGTCGACAGTGGCAATTTTAGGTTCAGTAACTTACCGTCAGGGATCATGTATGAGATGTAAGCACTGGGCAGTGAACCTGAGCTTTGCAGGGACTTACCCTGAGGGTCTTTTTGTTCTGCGCTTCCACGAAGAACATTGAGCGAGCGTCAATAACAGTTCTGACACCAGGCGTTCTGTGAGAGAATTTGCATTCTGCTTTTGTTATTACAATTATGCCACTTCTAGTCTGTGTAGTGCTACGTTAAACCTTGAGGAGAATATTTAATGTAGAGCATCTATGCCTGGCTCAAGAAGTCCCCTGTGTACGAGCATGGAGCATGTTTTCTGAAGCACTGAGTATACATGTACATGTGGGCGCGTAGAACGACTCTCAGTGCTGTCTGTGTAAAGGTGACTTTCCAGTGCAGACTCACATTCGGGTAGAGTGACTTTCGAATATAGGTAGACGATTAACCATAAGTAACTGACTAACACTGGGTGACTGTGAAGTTCACAGAGACCTCATAGTAAAAGTTAATTTTATAATAGAGATTGATTTCCTAGTACAGGTCGTCTTTCTCTCACGATTGTGATCTCTGTCTGCTCCCATTAAAATATTGTACTCGAGATTAACAGGTTAAACCATTGATCCACAAGATATGAACTTTTCTTTAATGCAGAAATTATCTTCGATAATTTGTATAATCAGTTCCTCGTCTATAAAGAGGCACAGTGAGAGTGGCTGAAGTAATCACAGTTTGGGGAATTAACATGCTAGTTACCACGTGGCCTGTGTATGGCCACTTTCGAATGAGTTGCCATGGAGACGGATCACCTTTGTTCAGACTTGTACTGCCACGAATACGTGGCCGCTGCCTCGCTGTTTGTCTGTCCTTGCATCCACAACATCCCTGTATATATTGTTTCTGTAGTGTATGTACCTTTAAGAGAGAACTACTTTTGCAGCTCCTGTATACTGTAGTACCGGCAGTGACCACACCTGTATATAAGCCTTGAGCATGCCTCTGTACTGTTAGTCTTTAGACTACCCTCCTCCACAAAACACCTGTTGATTGTTAATTTACAGCCTCCGTCTAGTTATTGGAAAATATCATACTTTAAGAATCATGGATTCAACAGTGGCGACGAGGTCGATTCGAATCTAACTGCAACTCTGCATTTCCTTTCAAGGATTCATACCGGGAGGACGGTGGAAGAAAGTTGAGGCCAGAAGCACGGGCGTCGACCACGAGCAACTGCCCAGTCATCCAGCAGAGAGTGAAAATCGCAGGGGAGGCTGTTGAAAGCTGGGCTTGGTTCTCCAGCCACGACCTTCCAGCAACAGACTGGCAACAGGTCCAGCGCAGACCCTTCCTGGACAGCGGCGGTTGGAGCCGACCGACAGCACAGAAAAGGCCGAGCAGTGTCGACGGGGTAAGAGAGAGGGTGAAGCGCACAGGGCGCAGCCGGGGTTTGAAAACCGAGGGGCGTCGATGGAAAACAAAAAGAGAGAGAGGCTAAAGCAGCAGCCGGGTTCAGGACCGAGCAGTGGCAACGAGAGAGGCGCACAGGAGAACACACATAGCACAGCCAGGGCTCAAGGGCTGAACAGCGTCTGCGGGGGAAAGAAAGGAAGCGCGGGAGATGCCATTGAGCCGTGGAGAAGAAGGGCGAGCACGGGAGACGCCATTTTATAAGCCGAAGTGGAGAAGAAGGGTGAGCGCAGGATGAAAGGAAAGCACGGGAGACGCCATTTTGTGCCAGCGGAGAAGAAGGGAGAGCACGGGAGATGCCGTTTTAGACAGTTTAATCACACCCAGGGATGCCGAAGAGTGGCAGTATCACTGCGTTCGACAATGAAGTCGAAGATTGGGTGACATATGTGGAACGCATTGAGGTGCACTGCAAGGTGAATGAAGTGCCAGATGCTAGGAAAGCACTGGTTTTGTTGAATTCCATGGGTGCAAAAACTTATGGCTTACTGTGAAACCTAATAAACCCAGAGAAGCCAGTGGATAAGAATTTCGAAAGCATAGTGGAAATCCTACAGGACCACTTGAACCCCACACCGCTGCTGATAGCAGAAAGATTTAAGTTCCACAAAAGGAACCTGCATAAAGACGAAAGTAATGCTGAGTACTTAACGGAACTGCGCAAGCTATCGAAACACTGCCAGTTTGGATTAGGACTAGCAGATACGTTAAGGGACAAGTTTGTGTGTGGGCTTCAAAGTGAAGGAACCCAGAAACGGCTTCTATCAGAAAAGGATCTTACGCTGGACAAGGCTTTCAGCATGGCAGTATCACACAAAGCAGCCGCACGGGGCGCTGCAGAGATACAATGGAAACCGCAAGTATATGGCACCAACGAAATGTCATATGGAGCAGGGAAGTGTTATCGCTGCGGCAGAACAACACACGACCAGATGGATTGTTGCTTCAAGGACCAAGTGTGCAGACAGTGTGGAAAAGCAGGACACATAGCAAGAGTCTGCAGGTCAGGGAAGAAAACCAGCAGCAAGAAATCTCCACAGGAGAAGCACAAAAAGGTACATAAGGTGATGGACAGTAGTTCAGATGAACAGAAAAGTGATACAGACTCCTGAATCAAGGCCCTGGGTTGTCTGAAACTACATAAGGTAATCAAAATAGAGGATCACCAGACTATCTGGGTCACGCTCAAGATAGACGGAGTCCAAGTGAAAATGGAATTGGACACAGGATCAGCCCTAACAGTCATAAACCAAAGGGGCTACAAGCGGCTATTTTCACATATGCCTTTGAAAGCTACAGAGATTGTCTTGAAGACGTACACGGGCCAAAAAGTCTACCACAAAGGAAAAATAAGGGTGAACGTGATATACAAAGCCCAGGAAATACCCAAAATGGACATACATGTATTGCCAGATGGAGGGCCACCACTACTTGGACGTGAGTGGATCCAGAAGATACAATTAGATTGGCATTCCATGCAAGCACTGAAGGTTGAGGCCAAAAAGGATGATGACGTCACACCTGGACGATTGTCAAAAATTCTAACTGACGCACAAGAAGTGTTCCAGGAGGGACTCGGAACACTAAAAGGCATAACAGCGACGATTAAAATAGAGGAAAATGCAAGCCCAAAGATTTTTAATGCCAGAACGGTGCCTTATGAGATCCGATCAGCCGTCGAAGCAGAGCTGGAAGGATTGGAACGTTCAGGAGTACTATCCAAAGTAGACTGGAGCGAGTGGGCTACACCCATCGTTCCTGTAATGAAGAGGTCTTTGAGTAATACGCCTGGGGAACCAAAGAATGTCCGCATCTGTGGGGATTTTAAGGTGAGAGTGAACCCAGTCCTTCACACGGTACAATGTCCACTTCCACGGATTGAGGATATTTTCGCCTCGCTATCTGGAGGTAAACGCTTCACCAAAATTGATCTGGCCCAGGCGTACATGCAAATGGAGGTAGAAGAAGCCTCAAAACAATACCTCACGATCAACACTCATAAAGGTCTCTACCAATACAACTGGCTGGTGTTCGGGGTAGCATCGGCTCCGGCTATTTGGCAAAGGGCAATGGATCAATTCCTGCAAGGGATTCCAGGGACCCAGTGTTATTTGGACGACATCCTGGTCACGGGCGAAAATGACTGTGATCAACTCGCCAACCTGGAGAAGGAGCTCAGTAGATTAAAGGACTATGGGCTACGAGCTAATCGCCACAAGTGCGAGTTTTTCCCGAAGCAGATCTCGTATTGTGGCCACGTTATTGATGAAGAGGGGTTACATAAGTCCCCTGAAAAGATTGAGGCAGTAGTCAAGGCTCCAGCACTGGAAAATGTGTCACAACTGAGGTCGTTCCTCGGGCTGATGAACTACTACCATAAGTTCTTACCAAATTTGTCTACAGTATTACACCCACTGAACACCCTATTGCAAACGGGGGTACCATGGAAGTGGAATGAGGAATGTAAACGAGCTTTACAGAAGTGCAAAGAATTGATCACATCAAAAGAGGTGTTGGCCCATTTCAACCCAGCACCACCAATTCGTTTGGCATGTGATGCATCACCCTATTGTATTGGAGTGGTGCTGTCGCACAAATTCCCAGATGGGTTGGAGAGGCCAGTAGCCTTTGCGTCTCGGTCACTAACCTCAGCCGAGCGCAATTATGCCCAGATCGACAGGGAGGCCCTCAGCCTAGTAAGGGGAGTAAAAAAAATCAACCACTATCTGCATGGGCAGAAGTTCACCTTGCTGACTGACCACCAACCACTTGTCTCCATCTTTAATCCAAAGAAGGGCGTTCCGGTGATGACTGCACAACGGCTACAAAGATGGTTCCTTTTTCTAGGGGCGAACCAATATGAAATAGAGTATAAGGGCACGAAACAGCATGGAAACGCTGATGGGCTATCACGCCTGCCACTGCCTACTGTGGAGGAAGCACCAGCAGTGGACCCAATCGAAATATTTTATTTGTCGATAATTGAACGATTGCCAGTAACTAACGCGGGTATAGAGAAAGAGACCCGCAATGATCCAACACTGTCTCGGGTATATGATTTGACGGTGAAGGGATGGCCAACACATGGCGACTCACTCTGGCCAGCATTCTCATCCAGAAGAGAACAGCTGTCAGTATGCCAGGGGACAGTGATGTGTGGATCCCGAGTGGTAATTCTCCCCAAATTAAGGGAGAGCATGCTCAATGAGCTTCAAGAAGGCCATCTGGGAGGGGTGAAAATGAAAAGCCTTGCTAGGGCTTATGTGTGGTGGCCGGGGTTCGGTCAGCAAATCGAGGACCTAACAAAGAGCTGCTCAGGATGCCAGAAGGTCCAAAATTCACCACCACATGCCCCTCTACACCCATTGGAGTGGCCCTCCTCTCCATGGCAACGGGTACATATTGATTTTGCTCGTCCATTCATGGACTCAATGTTCTTAATAGCAGTGGATGCGCACTCGAAATGGCCTGAGGTGATCAAAATGTCCTTAACCACTACAGAGAAAACGATTGCAGTCCTACGGACCATATTTGCCAGGAACGGCTTGCCAGAGCAGATTTATTCTGATAACGGACCACAGTTTGTGTCCAAAGAGTTTCGGAAATTTATGAGAAGGAATGGGGTAAGGCATTACACATCCGCCCCATATCATCCAGCCACAAATGGATTGGCTGAGAGGTTCTTACAAACCTTTAAAAAGGCGATAAGGGCCATGTGCGATGATGAAATTCCACTGCAGCATAAGGTGGACAATTTCTTGTTAGCCTACAGAAATGCGGCACATGCAGTTACCAACCAGACCCCGGCCATGATGTTCTTTCACCGAAGGTTGATATCTCGTCTGGATTTGCTCAGACCAAATGTGCGAAGAAATGTTGAGGATAAGCAATTCCAGCACATCAATGAAAAGCCGACAAGGAGCTTCAATGTAGGACAACCAGTCTTGGCCCACGACTGCCGAACAGAGAAATGGCAACCCGGAATGATATGCACACGGCAGGGGCCATTAATGTACACAATGGATGTCGGGGAGAACATTGTGAGATGCCACGTTGATCAGATCCTAGCGTCACAGGAACGAGTCAACACCATGTCTCGCGTACCTGGGGATGAACCCGACATGCCGGTAGCATCTACCTCAGAAAAAGTAGCAGCGGAACCTGATGAACTATCCGACGAAAGGGGGCCAGAATCGCCTCCGCACCAAGAACAAGAACCTCAGGGAAGGCGCTATCCAGAAAGGATCAGGAAGCCATCCCAAAGACTGAATCTATAAATGGACTATTTCAGTTTAATGTGCATGTTAAAGTGTTAACTGTTATTTGAATGTTATGGGTACTGTTAATCTAAAAGGGGAGGAATTGTACTGTATGTACCTTTAAGAGAGAACTACTATTGCAGCTCCTGTATAATGTAGTAGTGGCAGTGACCACGCCTTGAGCATGCCTCTGTACTGTTAGTCTTTAGACTACCCTCCTCCAGTAAACACCTGTTGATTGTTAATTTACAGCCTCCGTCTAGTTATTGGAAAACATCTTACTTTAAGAATCACGGATTCATAGAAACATAGGAGCAGGAGTAGGCCATTCGGCCCTTCCAGCCTGCTCCGCCATTCTAAGAGATCATGGCTTATCATCCAAATTCAGTACCCTGTCCCTGCCTTCTCCCCATATCCCTTGATCCCTTTAGCCTTAAGAAATATATCCAACTCTTTTTTGAATATATTTAATGAACTGGCCTCCAACCCCCTCTGTGGCAGAGAATTCCACAGGTTCACCGCTCTCTGGGTGAAGAAATTCCTCCTCATTTCAGTCCTAAATGGCTTAGCCCTTATCCTTATACTATGACCCCTGGTTCTGGACTCCCCGGCCATCATAAACATCCTTCCTGCATCTAGTCTGTCCAGGCCTGACAGAATTTTATAAGTTTCGATGAGATCCCCTCTCAATCTTCTAAACTCCATTGAGTATAAGCCCAATCGACACAATCTCTCCTCGTACGTCATTCCTGCCATCCCAGGTATCAGCCTGGTGAATCTTCGCTGCACTCCTTCCATGGCAAGAACGCCCTTCCTCAGGTAAGGCGATCAAAACTGCACACAGTACTCAAGGTGCGGTCTCACCAAGGCCCTGTGAAACTGTAGCAAGACATCCTTGCTCCTGTACTCGAACCCTCTTGCTACGAAGGCGAACATACCATTTGCCTTCTTAACCGCCAGCTGCACCTGCATGCTTACCTTCAGCGACTGGTGCACAAGAACATCCAGGTCTCTTTGCACTTCCCACTCTCCCAATCTATTGCCGTTCAAATAATAATCTGCCTTCCTGTTTTTGCCACCAAAGTGGATAACCTCACATTTATCCACATTATAGTGCATTTGCCATGTTTCTGCCCAATCACCCAATCTGTCCAAATCGTACTGGAGTTTCACGACATCCTCCTCACAGCTTACCCTCCCACCCAGCTTTGTGCCGTCTGCAAATTTGGAGATATTACATCCAATTCCCTCGTCCAGATCATTAATATATATTGTGAACAGCTGGGGTACTAGGACCGATCCTTGCAGTACCCCACCAGTCACTGCCTACCGCTTGGAAAATGACCCGTTTATTCCAACTCTTTGCATTCTGTCCGCCAGCCAGTTCTCTATCCAATTCAATACATTGCCCCCAATCCCATGTGCCTTAATTTTGCACGCTAATCTCATATGTGGACCTTATCGAAAGCCTTCTGAAAGTCCAAATACACCACATCCACTGGTTCTCCCTTAACTATTTTACCAGTTACATCCTCAAAAATTTCCTGTAGATTAGTCAAGCATGATTTACCTTTTGTAAATCCATGTTGACTTTGTCAGATCCTGTCACTGCTTACCAAGTACTCTGCTATTACATCTTTTACAATAGATTCTAGCATTTTCCCCACTACCGATGTCAGGCTTACCGGTCTATAATTCCCCGCTTTTTCTCGACCACCTTTTTTGAATAGTGGGGTAACATTATCTACCCTCCAATCCATGGGTACTGTTACAGAGTCTATCGAGTTCTGGAAGATGACCAGCAATGCATCTAATATTTCGAGGGCCACTTCCTTAAGTACCCTGGGATGTAGATTATTAGGCCCTGGGGATTTATCGGCCTTTAGTCCCATCAATTTTCCTAACACCATTTCCCTACAAATACTGATTTCTTTCAGTTCCACCCTCTCATCAGGTCCTATGTTCCCCAGCATCTCTGGGAGGTTATCTGTGTCCTCCTTTGTGAAGGCAGAACCAAAGTATGAATTTAGTTGTTCTGCCATTTCTTTGTTTCCCATTATAAATTCCCCTGATTCTGATTGTAAGGGACCTACGCTTGACTTCACCAATCTTTTTCTCGTCACATATGTATAAAAGCTTTTACAGTCAGTTTTTATGTTCCCTGATAGCTTACTCTCATATTCTATTTTCCCTTTCTTAATTAATCCCTTTGTCCTCCTTTCTTGAATCCTAAACTGCTCCCAATCCTCAGGATTATTGCTTTTTCTGGCCAATTTATATGTCGTCTCCTTGGATCTTACGCTATCACTAATTTTCCTTGTTAGCCACGGTTGAGTCACCTTTTTTGTTTTATTTTTTATGCCAAACTGGGATGAACAAATTCTGTAGCTCATCCATTCGGTCTTTGAATGTTTGCCATTGCCTATCCGCCGTCAACCCTTTGAGTGCCATTCCCCAATCAATCCTACCCAACTCGCTCCTCAGACCATCATAGTTTCCTTTATTTAAATTGAGGACCCTAGTCTCTGAGTCAACTACTTCATTCTCCATCTTAATGGAGAATTCGATCATATTATGATCGCTCAGACCCAAGGGGCCTCGTACAACAAGATTGCTAATTAATCCTTTCTCGTTACATAATACCCAGTCTAAGATGGCCTGATCTCTGGTTGGTTCCTCGACATATTGGTCCAGGAAACCATCCCGTAAACACTCCAGGAATTCCTCCTCCACAGGATTATTACTAATTTGGTTGGCCCAATCTATATGTAGATTAAAGTCACCCATGATGACTGCTGTGCCCTTATTGCACGCTTCTTTAATTTCCCTTTTAATGCCATCCCCAACCTCCGCCTAACTGTTGGGAGGTCTATATACCACTCCCACTAATGTTTTTTTCCCTTTAGTATTTCTCAATACTACCCATACAGATTCCACATCATCAGAGCTAATATCCTTCATTACAATTGTATTAATCCCTTCTTTAACCAGTAATGCTACCCCACCTCCCTTTCCTTTTTGCCTATCTTTCCTGAATATCGAATACCCCTGGATGTTGAGTTCCCAGTCTTGGCCATCCTTGAGCCACGTTTCCGTAATCCCAACCAAATCATATTCGTTTACATCTATTTGCACAGCCAATTCGTCCACCTTATTACAAATGCTCCTCGCATTAAGACACAAAGCCTTCAGGCTTGTTTTTTTAACGCACTTAGACCTATTAGAATTATTATTTACTGTGGCCACCTTTGATTTAAACCGTTGATTTCTCTGACTGCCACTGTTGTTTTTCTCCTTCCTATCTTTTGCTATTATCCCTGTTTCCCTTTCCTCTGTCTCCCTGCTCAGGTTCCCAACCCCCTGCCATTTTAGTTTAAACCCCCCCGAACAGTGATAGCAAACCTCCCCGCAAGGATATTTATCCCGCTCTGGTTCAGGTGCAACCCGTCCGACTTGTACAAGTCCCACCTTTCCCAGAAGCGGGCCCAGTGATCCAGGAAACAAAGCCCTCCCTCCTGCACCAACTCTTTAGCCACGCATTCATCTGCTCTATCCTCCTATTCCTATACTCACTAGCACGTGGCACCGGGAGTAATCCAGAGATTACAACCTTTGAGGTCCTGCTCTTTAATCTGCTACCTAGCTCCCTAAATTCTTGCTGCAGGACCTCATCCCTCTTCCTACCCATGTCATTGGTCCCAATGTGAACCACGACCTCTGACTGTTCACCCTCCCCCTTCAGAATGCCCTGAAGCCGTTTAGTGACATCCTTGACCCAGGCACCAGGGAGGCAACAAACTATCCTGGAGTCACGTCTACGGCCACAGAAACGCCTATCTGTACCCCTTACGATAGAATCCCCTACCACTATTACTCTCCCACTCTTTTTCCTCCCTTCCTGAGCAGCAGAAGCACCCTGGTGCTAGGAAGTTGGCTGCTGCTGCCTTCCTCTGGTAAGTTATCCCCTTCAACAGTATCCAAATCGTTATACCTGTTTGAGAGGGGGATGGCCACAGGGGTCCGCTGCACTACCTGCCTGCCTCTACTGCTCTGCCTGATGGTCACCCATTTCCCTTCTGCCTGTGCAGCCCTCACCTGCGGTGTGACCAACTCACTAAACGTGTTATCCACGACCCTCTCAGCATCGTGAATGCTCCAAAGCCCATCCATCCGCAGCTCCAGCGCCGCAATGCAGTCTGCTAGTAGCCGCAGCTGGATGCATTTCTGGCACATGTGATCATCAGGGACGCCGGCAGTGTCCATGAATTCCCACATAGAGCAAGAGGAGCATAACACGGGGCTGGGCTCTCCTGGCATGACTTACCCTTTAATTAATATAAATTAATTCACTATCACCAATTAAAGATAACTCTAAGGCGCTTGTATGGTTTACCAACAGTCCCTGCTACGCCAGAAAAGACCTTAGTAACTATAAACTACAGAGTTAAAGTTTAAAAAAGAGAAATACTCACCAACCAATCACTTACCTGCTCCCTGGTGACGTCACACTCTGATTACTTTTTACCTCTCTCCCCGCTGCTGAGTTGGTCGGGCCTCTCCTCTCTCTTGCTTTTATACCCGGCTGCGGTGCTCTCCTGGTCCGATCTGGTCGGGCCTCGCCTCTCTCCTGCTTTTATACCCGGCCTCGATGCTCTCCTGGTCCGATCTGGTCGGGCCTTGCCTCTCTCCTGCTTTTATACCCGGCCTCGGTGCTCTCCTGGTCCGATCTGGTCGGGCCTCGCCTCTCTCCTGCTTTTATACCCGGCCTCGGTGCTCTCCTGGTCCGATCTGGTCGGGCCTCGCCTCTCTCCTGCTTTTATACTGCCGCCTCGGTGCTCTCCTGGTCCAATCTTCAAATTCAAAAGTTTCTTTTTTATTTTAAGAAGTATTAAGCCGGCATTGATCAAAGGTCTTGTCCCAGTGGAGTCATCTTTATTTTGAGTTATACTGCTTAATAATATCAGAAATCCGGCTCCACTTCCGTCAGAAAATGTAGTTTCTGCATATATTTTTTGGTTAAACAACTCTTGTGGTACAGTTGTTATTAAAAGCAGTTTATTTCTGGCTCACTGCCAGCGGCAGGCACTTTTCAATGCAATGTGTGTCTGCGTGCGCACTTCATGCAAAAAGTAACAAGATATGGCAACAGAAGAAAGTTAGTAAAACACCCAGTCATATCATGAAGTTGTCTCTGATAGTTGCTAGCGAGACAGAAGAAAATGTCCATATTATTCTATCTTTGTAAAAATGTCGACTAGCTGGTGTTAATTTTACCTTTGAACGATAGAGTAAATTAGTTATATCGAGTTTACCGCAGAATCAACTTACAGTTAGTTATAACAATGGTAAACTCAAGTTATCACTTACTTTGAAAATCCTGACATCCACGGTTCCAGATAACCTTTCACTTTTCTCGAGGTTAGTGTCGCTATTTGATATGAAGTTTGACATTTAAGTTTATTCCTGCTAAGTTAGTTATTAATCTGTTAAATAAAGGTATGGCAGGGAAGCTCATTCCCACGAATGCACATCCTGTGCCATGTGGGAAATCCACTTCGCTTCCTGTGTCCTGAACAACCATGTGTGCCAGAATTGCTATCAACTGGAGGAGCTCGAGCTCCGGGTTTCGGAGATTGCGTGGCAGCTGGTGTCACTGTGGTGCATCCGCGAATCTGATAGCTTCGTGGATAGCACGTTTCAGGAGCTGATCAGCCAGCAGATAAGGAGTGTGCAGGCAGAGAGGGAATGGTTGAGCACTAGAAAGAAGAGGTGGACCAGGCAGGTAGTGCAGGAGTTCCCTGAGTGCATCTCGCTCTCCAACCAGTATACGGTTGTGAGTACTGATGGGGGCGAGGAACCTCTGGGGAGTATAGCCACAGCCAAATTTGCAGTACCACGGGTGGCACAGCTGTACAGGGAGCGGGGGAGGAAGAAGAGTGGGAAAGCAATAGTTGTGCAGGATTCGAGGGATGGGGAGCAGTCAGGGAATTCTGCGGCCGCACATGCCCCCAGGATGGAATGTTGCCTCTATGTTGCCAGAGTGTAGGATGTCACCGAGCGGCTTCAGAATATTCTGAGGTGGGAGTGTGAGCAGCAACAAGCTGTGGTCCATATCGGTAGCAAACGCATAGGTAGAAAGCGGGAAGAGGTCCTGCAGGCAGCTTTGAGGGAACTAGGTAAGAGATTAAAAAGCAGGGCCTCAAAAGTAGCAATCTCCAGGTTGCTCCCAGTGCCAAGCGCTAGTGAGTACAGGAATAGAAGTTTAGTGCAAGATGAATGCATCATCGCATCATAGAATCATAGAAAGTTACAACATGGAAGGAGGACATTTCTGCCTATCGTGTCCATGCTGGCCAAAAAAGAGTTATCCAGCCTAAACCCACTTCCCAGCTCTTCGTCCGTAGCCCGCAGGTTAGAGCATTCCAAGTGCACATCAAAGTAGTTTTTAAATGTGATTAGGGTTCCTGCCTCTTCCACAATTTCAGGCAGTGAGTTCCATACTCCCACAGCCCTCAGCTTGAAGAAATGTCCCCTCAAATCCCCTCTGAACCTTCCACCAATTACTTTAAATCTGTGCTCACTGGTTTTTGACCCCTCTGCTAAGGGAAATAGGTCCTTTCTATCCAATTTATCATGCCCCTGATAATTTTATACACCTCAATAAGGTCTCCCCAAACCTCCACTGTTCAACAGAAAACAGACCCAGCTTTTCCAGTCTTTCCTCATAGCTAAGATTCTCTACTCTCGGCAACATCCTTGCAAATCTCCTCTGTGCCCTCTCCAGTGCAATCACGTCTTTCCTGTAATGTGGTGACCAGAACTGTACGCAGTAATAAAGCTGAGGACTAACTAGTGTTTTAAAGAGCTGAAGCATAACTCCCCTGCTCTAGTATTCTAAGCCACGGCTAATAAAGGCAAGCATTCCGTATGCTTTCTTAACCACCTTATCTACCGGGCCTGCTACCTTCAGGGATCTGTGAACATGCACACCAAGGAACTTTTGTTCCTCTACACTACTCAGTGTCCTACCATTTAATGTGTATTCCCTTTCCTTGTTAGCCCCCCCTAAATGCATTACCTCACATTTCCCCGGATTGAATTCCATTTGCCACTGTTCTGCCCACTTGACCAATTTATTGATATCTTCCTGCAGTCTGCAGCTTCCTTCTTCAGTATCAACCACACAGCCGATTTTAGTATCATCTGCAAACTTCATAATCATACCGCCTATTTTAATCTCTAGATCATTGATATATACCACAAAAAGCAAGGGACCTAGTACTGAACCCTGCAGAACCCCACTGGAAACTGCCTTCCAATCACAAAAACACCCATCAACCGTTACCCCCTGCTTCCTGTTGTCGAGTCAGTTTTTAATCCAGCTTGACAATTTGCCATGGATCCCATGGGCCTTTAACTTCGTGACCAGTCTGCCAGGTGGAATATTATCAAAATATTTGCATATACACTACATCAAACGCACTACCCTCATCTACCCTCCTTGTTACCTCCTCCAAATATTCAATCAAGTTTGTCAGACAGGACCTTCCCTTTGGAAATCCGCACTGACCACCCTTGATTATTCCTTGTCTTTCTAAATGAAGATTTATCCTGTCCTTCAGAATTCTTTCCATTAATTTTCCCACCACCACCGGCATGGCTGGAGAGATGGTCTAGGAGGGAGGGCTTTAGGTTCCTGGGGCATGAGGACCGGTTCTGGGAGAGCTGGGACCCGTACAGACCAGACGGGTTGCACCTCAACAGGGCTGGAACCAACATCCTTGCGGGAAGGTTTGCTGGTTCTGTTAGGGAGGGGTGAAACTAATTTGGCGAGGGGATATAACATTAGAAAGGTGAATAAAAGTGCTCCATGATTTGGAAGAGGCAGAAAGCAATATCGTAAGACACATTAGCTGAAGTAAACTAAGAGAGAATACAGGATGGACTAAGATGGATTTAAAGTGTATGTATGTCAACGCTTGAAGCATAGTAAACAAGTTAAGTGAGCTGCAGGCACAAATAAGCATATGGGAATATGATGTTGTGGCAACAACTGATAACTGGCTCAAAAAGGAACAGGATTGGGTTAAATATTCCTAATTAACGGATGTTCATGATAGATAGGGAAGGGCAGATAAGAGGTGGTGTGGCAGTATTAGTCAAGGAGAATGTTACCATACTGGAGAGGGAGAATGTCCAGGAGGGGTCTTGGGCAGGTTATATATTGTTAGATTTAAGAAATAACAGAGGTGCCATTATATTCCGCTGTGCATTCAATAGACCACCAAATAGTGGGAATGATTTGGAGGAGCAAATTTGCGGAGAAATTATAGAGGGGTTCAAGAACTATAGAGTAGTAATAACGGGGGACTTCAGCTATCCTAGTACAGACTGGGATACAAAAAGGAGAGAGAAGGGGAAGAATTTCTGACAAAGGGTTTTCACCCGAAATGTTGACTCTATGTTCTCTCCACGGATGTTGCCTGGCCTGCTGAGTTTATCCAGCATTTTCTGTTATTTAAGAATTTCTGAACTGTGTTCAGGAGAACATTCTTGATCAGTATGTTTCTGGCCCGACGAGGAAGGAGGCATTGCTGGATCTGGTTCCGGGAATGAAGTCGGTCAAGTGGAGCAAATGTCAGTAGGGGAATATTTAGAGAACAGTGATCATAGTATCATAAGGTTTAGATTAACTATGGAAAAGGACAGGGAGCAATCTAGAGTAAAAATGTTTAACTGGGGAAGGCCATTTTCAGTTGGATGAGAACAGATATTGTTACATTGTTTAAAAAAAGGTGTAAAGATAAACCCAATAACTACAGGCTAGTTAGATTAACCTCGGTAGTGGGGAAGCTTTTAAAAACAGTAATCAGGAACAACATTAACAGTCACTTCGACAGGTGTGGATTAATTAAGGAATGCCAGCACGGAATTATTAAAGGGAAAACGTGTTTAACTATCTTGACGGAGTTTTTGATGAGGTAACAGAGAGGGTTCATGAGAGCAAGGCGTTTGACGCAGTTTACATGGATTTCCAAAAGGTGTTTGACAAAGTGCCATATAATAGGTTTCGCAGAAAACTTGAAGCCCATGGAATAAACGGAGAGTGGCAATATGGATATGAAATTGGCTAAGCGACAGGAAACAAAGAGTAGTGGTGAACGGTTGTTCTTCAGACTGGAGGAAGGTATACAGTGGTGTTCCCCAAAGGTCCGTTCTCTGACCACTGCTTTTTTGATATATATTAATAACTTGGGCGTGGGTGTACCGGGCACAATTTCAAAATTTACAGATGACACAAAATTTGGAAACATAGTGAACAGTGATGAGGAGAGTGATCAACTTCAGGAAGACATATAGGCTGGTGAAATAGGCGGACAAGTCACAGATGAAATTTAATGCAGAACAATGTGAAGTGATATATTTTGGTAGAAAAAATGAGGAGAGGATAAACAAACTAAATGGTACAATTCTAAAGGGAACAGAGAGACCTGGGGATGTGTGCACAAATCGGTGAAGTTGGTAGGGAAGGTTGAAAAAGCAGTTAAAAAAGGCTTACGGGATCCTGGGTTCATAAACAGAGGTATACAATATAGAAGCAAGGACGATATGACGAACCTGTATAAAACATTCTTTCAACCCCAACTCGAGTACTGTGTCCAATTCTGGGCACCACACATTAGGAAAGATGTGAATGCCTTAGAGAAGGTACAAAACATATTTCTGAGACTGTGTCCAGGAATGAGCGACTTCTATACGTGAATAGACTGAAGAAGCTGGGGTTGTTCTCCTTGGAGCAGAGAAGATTGAGAGGAGATTTGATAGAGGTGTTCAGAATCATGAGGGGTCTGGACAGAGTAGTTAGAAAGAAACTCTTCCCATTGACAGAAGGGTCGAGAACCTGATAACACAGATTTAAGATGATTGGCAAAAAAAACAACGTAAGAAAAAACTTTTTCACGAAGCTAGTGGTTAACATCTGGAATGCAATGCCTGAAAGTATGGTGGAGGCAGATTACTCTTATCTGTCAAAATGGAATTGGATGAGTAAGTGAAATGGGGGAAAATGCAGAGCTATGGGGAAAGGGCAGAGGAGTGGAACTAGCTGAGAGTCGGCACGGGCTTGATGTGCCGAATGGCCTTATTCCGTGCTGTAACCATTCTATGATTTTATGTAACTGGCAAGATGGGCTGTTTGGCTTTCTCCTGTCCCTATGTAACAGGCCCAAGAGGCTGCGATAATGAGGCGTCGGCGTGTCCACTGGCCAGGAGCTTCAACATCATTGGAATTTCGGTTATGTCTTTCCACTTTCCTTCCTGTTCCACACTCCTGTTTGCTGCTTCGTTTTATACTTGAACGGCGCCGCCCTGGAAAGGTCCGTGCGGTTCATCGTCTCCTTCACCATTGAAAGCTTTGCGGCGATATGCTGCTCGGCATTGCCGCTGGGTACTTGTTTTTCAGAGTGTCCGATATGGACCTTTCTCGCTAAGCTTTTAATTGAATAGGCACTAGTGAGATGCATTGATGATATAACATACTTTTAAAGCAAAGACAATGCACTTCTAATGCATGCCCAGCAATTTAGATTTAACAGATTCATTGTCAAATCAAGCTTCCGGTAAGGCAGAACCAATGTCGTGTTTTGTCCTCTTGCCTCGGGAAGATTTCTGCAGGCGTCGGAATCACCTTCAGCAGCAACTCCCACTGTTTCTGGTCCACGTGGAATAGGGCAGGTGTTTCCTGATGAATGCCCTCATGATGCAAAACATTGGGAACTGCGCTCTTAAATGTGATGTTTGGCTGTTTCGATATGAATGAGAAATCACGATTGGTGATGAAAAGTTGTAAGCTAATCTTCGAAATTCAAATTGAGCTGTTCACCCGTTTCTGAATCCATACAGGGTGATATATTTTTCTGAACTAGACCCATACATGACCAAGATTCATGTAACTATGATAGATTGATAATGCAAGTAATAACATTGGAAGATAATTTCAGATATTTGATATATGCGCATTCGAATGTCCAGATCTCTTTCTTTCTCCACTTTATTTAATGCTTTTCTCTGAAGGGTATAATTATTTTGAGCATCCGCCCTGCCCACTTGCAGAGAACGGCACGGGCTCGAAAGGCCACCTTCTGCGCTGTAACAATTCTATGATTATATACTGTGCATTCCTAATATGTCTATCGAAATAATCATTTATTGCATCGCTAATGATACCCTCAAGGGTCTTTTCTGTTACTGATGTCAAACGAATGGGCCTATAGTTACCCGGATCACTCTTGTCACTTTTTGATTAAAGACTGGGACTGCATTAGTCTCCATCCAATCTACGGGAACCATCCCAGGGATAAGTTAGTTACGAAAAATATGGCTCGCACAACACGTGCCTCATCTCCCTGAGGACCCTTGGGTGAATATCATCCGGCCAGGCTGCTCTGTCAACTTTAATGTTATTAAATCTCTATAAAGCAATATGCTCATTTATTTTATTACTAGTTTTAATAGTTAAATCATTCAATTCTTACAGTCGAGCACTGTCTCTAAGAGTGAGGGCCGATGCAAAGTGATCATTTATTAGTTCTCCAGTCCCAATGAGCCCTTTGAAAGGTAACCTTGACCAACCATCAATGGCCCTATACAGATTTTCACAGTTCACAGACTTTTCACATCACTGAAATAACTTCACCATAATTTCCAGAATCATCTACTGTCAGCTTTTCCATGAGCTTTTTAGTTGATCTAATAGCAGCCTTCGTTATATTTAGCTGTTTCTTACACTCAACTCTGTTTATTTGAATATTAGATGACTTTAATTTTACAAACATGTTTGATGACATCCTATTTGTCTTTCTACCTGACACACTGCAGAAGTGCAATTCACAGAGTTCAGAGAATACAGAAGCTGCTGCAGCTGACCTGGGATTAACTGCATTGAAGGTGCGGGGGAAAGGATATCATAAGCGCTGTATAACACCCTGAGGAACAAGACAATAAAAGCAATATTATCAATCAATTTCAATATATTAGAAACACAATAATAAAACAAAAATTAAACAAGTACAGAGAAGATTCTATCTCATAGTTTTTAGTGAGAGAACTAACGAGGGAAAAATCTATTGAAGCTCCCTCGAAGCTGCTATAATCCAACATGAACCACGTGGTACAGGCAGATGCAGTCGATACCGTGGAGCAGTGGGAGGGGACCGTTGTATTGTAAGGCCGACCAAATATATAAAATTAAACAGTCCTTCCAGCTAAACAGTCTGTGGTAGAATACGAAGGTATATCAGTCACCATCTGTTACTGTTTATCAATAACTTAGGTTCTTCAGTGCCAGTTTTGTAGGATTAAAGCCAATATCCCCTCAAAAACGGTTATACTTGTTTCTGGATGGAGGGGTGGAAAGAATGGGAAAGGTGTCGCTATATTTTTCAACGAAACTAACTGCTCCAGAAAGCGCCAATTTTAGAAAATCAGTAACAGACGAAACTATTTGGATCCAGTCAGTTCAAGGTAACAATTCCAAATTAATGCCTCACACCTGTTACAGGCCCCAGGACAAGGAGTCCTTTGTGACGAGGCACTTTGAACACAAAGTAATAAATACACTGGATGGGACCATGTGGAGTTGGACCAGTAGACTGGCACTGGGCTAGCCCAAGGCGGGCTTTGCCCAATGTGATACAATGCAGCAAGCTTCACAAGCTTCACTGACCCAGAGACGAATCCGGGACAGGAATCCGTGCCTGCACCGCCCAATGGATCAGGACTACAGCAGATGAACCACTTGGCCACCGTAAGCAAACTGGGGTGAATTTGAGCTGGACCAGTGGAATGACTCCTGACTCGCCCAATGGGACCAGAACGAAACCAACGCTTCAACTGTTACTTCCCTTAGGAGGAGGGCAGTACTCTATGGCTACAGAGATCTTCCGCTCAAAGAGAGATGTGTATAAAATAGAATTACAACATAATCTGGTTTTTATTATCTCTAAAACAATCAATGGTGTGCTATGGACAAGAGTCCTGGGGTGGCCATTGGATTGGTAATTGTCATTTTTATTATGGACGATTTTAGTTTCCTGCCATTCTTTTGAATCATCGGGTGTAGATGCCACATCAGCCGAAAGGTTTTTTTGATGTTATTAAAGATTGTGTCTTAAAACAGCGATATGGTGACGAAACTAGCGATAGTCCAAAAAAAGCAAACACAGCAGGCGAGGATAGAGTAACTGTCAAACCAAATCAAGGCCAGCAAAGAGCAGGCATTCCGGGTATAACTTCTCAGCAAGACGTGGTCTGGACCCAACTATTACATCATGATCAATTCACCAGCAAGACTGGAATACGTGTGAGTGCTCTGCGAAAAGAAGTCAAACCTTGAACATTCCTTATGCTGCAGAAAGCCAACTTCCGTCCATTCCTGCCCAGTGTCCATACAGCCTGGCGTGCCCTGAGTCACACGCACATCAAAGGGCCGCAAATGATCGAAAACTGAGCTAAAAAAAGTCACCCATGCTATATTTGCGCAAACTGTCTGCAAATCTGTGGAATTCAAACCCTGGAAATAATGCTCCTTGGACTCCACCAGAGATACTTGCAGAGCGAAAAAGACAGAATTATTTTATATAGTTGCAACTCTGCTCTGTGGGAGTGCAGCAGGCCAGGGAGATTTGTTACTATTTAGCCTAAGAGATGATCCTGTTAGACAGAGTTAATTGCACTTAATCCAAACAAACATGAAACCAGATTTACACATTGCAGAGTATCTGATGGAAAAAAAACTGCTGAAGAATGGGAACAATCCATGGACGTGATTATAAATCTACCTACATTACTAATAAAGCTCTCTCTCTCCTTCGTTTCAAGTTTGCTGATGATACAAAGCTAGGTGGGACAGTAGCTGTGAGAAGAACATGAACGGTGTGCAAAGGGATATAGATAGACTAAGTGAGTTGGCAGTATTGTGGCAGATGGTGTATAATGTAGGGAAATGTGAGGCTATTCTCTTTGGTAGGAAGAATAGAAAAACAGACTTTTTTAATTGGTGAGAAACTTTCAAATGTTGCTGTTCAGAGAGATGTGGATGTCCTCGTGCAAGAAACACAGAAACCTAGCATGCAGGTGCAACAAGCAATAAGGAAGGCAAATGGCATGTTGGCCTTTATTGCAAGGGGGTTGGAGTATAAGAGTAGGGAAGTCTTACTACAATTGTACAGGGCCTTGGTGAGACCACACCTGGAGTGCTGTGCACAATTTGGCTCTCCTTATCTAAGGAAAGATATACTTGCCTTGGAGGCAGGTGCAACGAAGTTTCACTAGATTAATTCCTGGGATGAGAGGGCTGTCCTATGATGAGAGATTGTGCAGAATGGACCTATACTCTCTGGAGTTTTGAAGAATGCGAGGTGATTCATGGAAACATACAAGATTCTGAAGGGGATTGACAGGGTAGATGTTGAGAGGTTGTTTCCCCTGGCTGGAGTGTCTAGAGATAAGGGGTAGGCCAGTTAAGATTGAGATGCGGAAGAATTTGTTCAGTCAGAGGGTTGTGAATCTTTGGTATTCCCTGCACTAGAGGGCTGTGAACGCTGATTCTTTGATTATATTCAAGGCTGAGATAGATAGATATTTGGGCTCTAAGGGAATCAAGAGATATGTAGAGAATGCGAGAAAGTGGAGTTGAGGTCGATGATCAGTCATTATCTTATTGAATGGCGGAGCATGCTCTAGTGGGTGTATGGCCTACTATGCTCTTACTTCTTATGTTCTTATGCTCGTATGTTCTCACTTTCCATTGCCAGGTGGTCACATTCCTGCCAAAGAGAACACAGGCCTGGGAAAGAATGTTGACTGAAAAAGAACCTGCAGGTCTGCTGACAAACAAAGGGATATTCAGGTCATCCGATTGAAAAAATAAATAAGGTAATTATAATATCGACCAATAAACAACACTGAGGATCAATTTAGGAAAAGACTCAGGTAATTCCAGACCGGCCCACCCAGAAAATACTTCGTGACTACTAGCTGGGGACTGGTGCTAATTTGGAAGAGCTCCCCCACAGATACAGATACAGATTGTATTTACAAAGGCAATCTCCCAGACTACTGCATGAGTTGCGAGAGTACTGAAAGGATGGAGTAACCTACTTGATGACAGCTTCAGTAACGCTAATGTCAGAGCTATGACTGTAGACGATTGCTTTGATCGGTGTAACCACCACACAATCCTTCTGTTGACAAAGCCTGTACTCCACAATGCGAACACACTCTATTGTGCAGTGGTACAAGTGAAACAATAACTGAGAGCGAGATACTGGGCATCCATAAGGTGCAGTGTACCCTTCGCATTCGCAGAGTTATAACCCACGACAATATCTGATCACCGGAACTATAAGATCCTACATTCTACCGCCATTATGAAGCCAAAATGCCAACTATGGTTTTAATTGAGGAAAAGGAAATAACGTGAGAGCAACACAAGCATTGAAACTGAGAATGAGGCAGCAACTGAGTGAAACTACAAATAAGACCAAAACGCCAAAAGCTACGTGTTGCATAGAAACATAGAAACATAGAAGATAGGAGCAGGAGTAGGCCATTCGGCCCTTCGAGCCTGCTCCGCCATTCAATGAGATCATGGCTGATCATCCAAATTCAGTACCCTGTCCCTGCCTTCTCCCCATATCCCTTGATCCCTTTAGCCTTAAGAAATATATCCAACTCTTTTTTGAATATATTTAATGAACTGGCCTCCACCGCCCTCTGTGGCAGAGAATTCCACAGGTTCACCACTTTCTGGGTGAAGAAATTCCTCCTCATTTCAGTCCTAAATGGCTTACCCCTTATCCTTAGACTATGACCCCTGGTCCGGGACTCCCCGACCATCGGGAACATCCTTCCAGCATCTAGTCTGTCCAGGCCTGACAGAATTTTATAGGTTTCGATGAGATCCCCCCTCAATCTTCTAAACTCCAGTGAGTATAAGCCCAATCGACACAATCTATCCTCATACGTCATTCCTGCCATCCCAGGTATCAGCCTGGTGAATCTTCGCTGCACTCCTTCCATGGCAAGAACGTCCTTCCTCAGATAAGGCGACCAAAACTGCACACAATACTCAAGGTGCGGTCTCACCAAGGCCCTGTACAACTGTAGCAAGACATCCTTGTTCCTGTACTCGAACCCTCTTGCTACGAAGGCCAACATACCATTTACCTTCTTAACCGCCTGCTGCACCTGCATGCTTACCTTCAGCGACTGGTGCACAAGATCACCCAGGTCTCTTAGCACTTCCCCTTCTCCCAATCTATTGCCGTTCAAATAATAATGTGCCTTCCTGTTTTTGCCACCAAAGTGGATAACCTCACATTTATCCACATTATAGTGCATTTGCCATGTTTCTGTCAAATCACCTAACCGGTCCAAATCATACTGGAGTTAAAGCATTCCACAACCAAAGGATAAGAACTAAGATTGCATTGTCTGCCTCATCCATTTATTAATGGGGATGGCAACAGGAGATTATCAGGCAGGGGCGCATCCAAGAACACCCCGGTGATGGAGAGAAGGCTTCAATGTTCGAAGCAGATTCAGCCAACAGTGATAATTTAACCGATCAATCGTGGCTATCATTAGCAATCAGCCCAGCGTCAAGTCAATGGAGATCCCCCAACTTGACATTCGGAAGCGGTGGAACACACTGGCCACAGAGAAGATGTTGGGTCTTAACAACATCCTAGCAAGGAATCAAAGAATATAACAACTAAGAGCAGGATTCTGCCATTACATCATTCAAAAACATCATGGCTTATCTTCCACCTCAAGTCCACCTTCCACACCATTCCCATAACCCTTCGTTCCTTTCGTGTCCTTCGCTGTCTTTAATATACCCAAAGGATGAGCAACCACAGCCGTCTGGGGTAGATAATTCCAAAGTTTCACAACCCTTTGAGTGAATAAATCTCTCCACATCTGAATACTAAATGGCCAACTACTCATTCTGAGACAGAGACATTTCCTCATGACTTCCCAGACTCGGGAAACGTGCTCCAAACATTTACTCTGTCAAGCCTCTTAAGAATTTTATAAGTTTCAAAGAGATCACCTTTCATTCTTCTAAATTCTAGGGAATATAGGCCTAGTCTCCTTAATCTATGCTCATAGGCCAATCCCCTGATCCCAGGAAACAGTCTGGCGGATGTTTGTTCGATTCCCTCTAAGGCAAGTATATCCTTCCTCAGGTATGGACTAAAAGCTGTACAGAGTTCTCTGGGTGTGGTCTCAACAAGGCCGTATATATTTGTAATTAACACTTCTTTACTCCTATTCTCCAATCCTTTTGTCATAAAGGCTAACAAACGTTTTGCTTTCCTAATTGTTTGATGTACCTGTCTGTAGTTATGAAGACCTGCCTAACACAATTAACCACCCCATCCCAGTCTGTCTATTCCTGTACACCTGTGGGAAAAATATACCTGATAACGTAGGAAATTGACCACGTATGTTCAACCCATTGGGAAATGATACAATTTAACGAGCAAATTATTGCCCTATTAATACCTTAATAATCATCAATGCAGTGATGGAATTAGTCAATTGTAGAGCCATCGAGTGTCACCTACAAAACAATATTCGACTCCCCAACATTCAGTACCTGCTCAGCTAGGACGGCTCAGCTGCAAACACGATTGAACCAGACTTGGGTACAAGAGAAAATGTGACACCAGATGTGAGAGTAACTTCCGTAGACATGAATGCGGAATTCAATGGAGGACGAAATCAAGCAGTCCTGGTAAAATGTAGGTCGTAGTTAACGGGGGTCTAATGGAATTATTTTGAGTAAAATCGTCATGGCTGTTGATGGCCAAGCATTACAGATGGTGCTGCCGGACCTTCACAGGAATGCAGCCTTGGTTAGGTACATTCATAAATAACGTTCTCTCTGTCATACGTTCAGGAATCAATCCGTTCTCTGTTAATTCAGCTCCATTAAAACTCCATAAATAAAGAAACAGCCCCTGACAGCCTATTTCAGGACCAGAACATTTCCCAGTCTAACAAGAGGCACGTATCATTTGTGCCAAGTGGTTGCCGGGCAATTATCAGATCCAACAGGAAAAGGCACAAGAAATCGTTCCAAATTTTCTGGCAACATAATCACCTACTGCCGCTCCATCAACATCCTGGAAATGTCCATTGACCAGAAGATTAATGGCAAGGCTGTATCAACACTGCAGGTGAACGGCAGAGACTGGGTTCTCCACGATACGTGTCTCTCTTCCTGATCTCTGACAGCCTCTTCACTCGGCCTCAAGTTAGGAATGTGACACAATAATCATCACTTACCACCCACAACACCACTCAAAAAGCTCAACGTCAACCAGGGCAAAACATTATCCTTGCTTCTAAGGCCATAACATCCACCCCGTCCACCAACTATTGCTGCAGTCTGTATTATCCACTGCAAATCACCAAGCTTAACTTGACATCATCGCTCAGACCAGTTATCTCTATCACTGATAAGGGTGAGAGCAGCAACATCTTGAGATACCCGCTGCTCCAATATCCTCTGTGTCACAGGCCATCCTGACCTGGACACATATCACGGTTTCTTCATCGTTGTTGTCTCAAAACCCTGCAATTGCTTTGTTATCACAATCCTAGAAGCAACGTCACCACAGGATTACAGTGGGTCAAAAAGGCCAACCAGGACCTATTTGAGGCAGCGAGAGACAAAAGATAAAACCATCGGGTAGAATGAGAAACAATGGATTTTTTCATTATGGAGATGTGTGAGCAAAAATAAAGGAATACTGAAGAGAATCATGAGCTGGCTGCTCGCCTGGTATTGTGGGTGCCATGTTTCCAATCGGTAACTGCATTCGCTGAAGATAATAGGAGAGGGGCTCTATAGGATATGGGGGAATATGCGCACACTTAGTCTGACGGTTGGAGTAATTTGAATTGCTTTGATGTGTCCTGTGTGATGAATGGGGAATCAGATATGTAGCAGAATGGAGAGGGAAGCAGGCAAGGTAATCAGGTATCGAATAGATGGAAAGGGAAGGTCAGAGAGTATTAGATTTAGATCCGGAGGGCGAACGGATGCCTGGATTGAATCAAGAAGCGTGCAGGAGAAAAGGAAGATAAAGGGGATAATTAGGATTGTAGCAGGTGGGGGAGGGAAGGGAACATCAAGAACAGAATAGGTGGGGACCCGGACATGAAGCACTGGAAGGAACGGCACGGAGAAGGAGGAAGGGGAATCAGGCACAGAGGAGTCGGAGATACATTGGACCTTTTTATAATTTATGTTAAATGCAAATTCTTATTCTGAAATTCATTAATTTTTCAGCGTGTCTCAGTCTCATCATGAATCGAAGCCGCTGACAGATAACAGAAATCACAGAAACCCCACAGTGCAGATAGAGGCCATTTCGGCCCATCGAGCCTGCACCGACACATATCCCACCCGATCCCCGTAACCCCGACACCAACACATATCCCACCCTATCCCGATAACCCCATGTATTTAATCCCCCTAACACTAAGGGTCAATTTATCATAGCCAATCAACCTAACCCACACATCTTTGGACTGTGGGAGGACAACCAGAGCACCCGGAGAAAACCCACGCAAACACGGGATGAATGTGCAAACTCCACACAGACAGTCGCCCGAGGCCGGATCCGAACCCGGGTCCCTGGTGCTGTGAGGCAACAGTGCTAACCACTATGCCACCATACTTCTGCAATGAAAGGAAAAAATGAATTTACAACACCACCAATAAAAGTTAGCTGGTCAATGTTGCCAACCATTTTCTTGTTTACCGCACACATTTGCTGATTCAGTTCCATTAAGTGAACGCCGGACCTTAATACTCATGGGTGTGAACAACATTATCTCCCGGATTTTATAATCATTGCACTGTTGCTGATAAATGACCATCCTTGGAAAATAACCTTTACCCAGTCATGTGACGGGAATTGTAGCAATCCATGTCAATCCAGACCAGGGTACCATTGTAAAAAGCCTGAAACCCAGATTAATAGAGCCGTGATCTTAATGAATTACATTGACACAGTGTTAGAATCTGGTCAAAGAAACAGCTAATGGTCGAAACGAAGGGATTTCCAAATCTTTAACGTGTTAACTCCGAGAGCTCACTGTGCCCTTGCCTCTGATGATTGATCCCAATAAACTAACAGCGATCCTTATCCCTTGCTATCTCTGCCCTTTTATAGTCCAATAGCAATCAGCTTTTATGCTGAGCAATGAAATCGAATTGAGGGCACGGAGCTGCATCAGGCTACAGAACTCGGTCTCTCTGCGGGGTCATTTGAACCACAGATAAAAGAGCTGGGGAAAATGTATTCATTGTTATCACAATTACTTTTAATGACATTGGCTAAAACGTCAGTAATTATTCAGTACAATTCAATCCGAATAAAACTGTGTGAGATTCTGATCGAGCCCAGCGCCAGAGAACAGGGTGTGGAGGGATTGTACTGATCAGGCTGAAGGTCGTGTTTATGACTGTGATGTGTAACTGATCTTTACCCAGGGTGTGTTCATTAACCTGCAGACCCCACAACGCTAACTTACGCAGGCTCTCTGCAACCAGAACCAGGAGCCGCAGTACAAGGTAAGGGCCGGGAATATACTGAGCACCATTATTGTATTTTAATGTAGCGAAATTGCCGTTTTTGTGTGTAGCAGTTCAAAGCTAACATAATGGATCAGGGATCAAAAGATGATTATTCAGAAATTAATTTACTGGGAGATGGCTCATCGGCCTTGAATATTCTCAATGATTCATCATCCACAGCCCTTTGTGGAAGAGAACTCCAAAGATTCACAGCCCTCCACGTGAAGAAATTCCTCTACATCTCAATCTCAATTTACATAGTTCTGAGACTATGCCCCCCAGTTCTAGACTCTCCCACCAGGGGAAACAGCCACTCAGCATCTACCTTGTCAATCTCCCTCAGAATCTGGTGTCTCTCAATGAGATCACCTCTCATTCTTCTAAACTCCAGTACCAGCACTGACAGAGTGAGGGATTCACCAGTGCTTTGACATAAGGCTCACTGGTAATAATGCAGGAATGTGTCCAGTACCAGCAGTGAGCGAGTGAGTGATTCACCAGTGCTGTGAGATAAGGCTCACTATTAATACTGCAGGAGTGGGTCCAGTACCAGCACTGACAGAGTGAGTGATTCACCAGTGCTGTGAGATAAGGCTCACTGTTAATACTGAAGGAGTGGGACCAGTACCCGCACTGACAGAGTGAGGGATTCACCAGTGCTCTGAGATAAGGCTCACTGTTAATACTGAAGGAGTGGGACCAGAACCAGCACTAACAGTGTGAGGGATTCGCCAGTGCTGTGAGGTAAGGCTAACGGTTAATACTGCAGGAATGTGTCCAGTACAAACACCGACACAGTGAGGGATTCACCAGTGCGGTGAGACAAGACTCACTGTTAATACTGCAGAACAGGCACCCGTACCGGCACTGACAGAGTGAGGGATTCACCAGTGCTGTGCGATAAGGCTCACGGTTAATACTGTATGAGATGGACCAGTACCAGCACTGACAGAGTGAGGGATTCACCAGTGCTGTGACAGAAGACCCACTGTTAATACTGCAGAAGAGGGTCCAGTACCAGCACTGACAGAGTGAGTGATTCACCAGTGCGGTGAGATAAGGCACACTGTTAATACTGCAGGAGTGGGACCAGTACCAGCACAGACAGAGTAAGGAATTCACCAGCGCTGTGAGATAAGGCCCACTGTAAATACTGCATGTGTCGGACCAGTACCAGCACTGACAGAGTGAGGGGTTCACCAGTGCTGTGAGATAAGGCACACTGTTAATACTGCAAAGGTGGGACCAGTATCAGCACTGACAGATTGAGGGATTATCCAGTGCTCTGAGATAAGGCTCACGGTTAATAATTTTCGAGATGGACCAGTACCAGCACTGAGAGTTTGATGGATTCACCAGTTTTGTGAGATAAGGCTCACTGTTAATACTGCAGGAGTGGGACCAATACCAACACTGACAGAGTGAGGGATTATCCAGGGCTCTGAGATAAGGCTCACTGTTAATACTGCAGAAGTTGGACCAGTACCAGCACTGACAGAGTGAGGGATTATCCAGTGCCCTAAAATAAGGCTCACGGTTAATAATGTTCGAGATGGACCAGTACCAGCACTGAGTGTGTGATAGATTCACCAGTGTTGTGAGATAAGGCGTACTGTTAATACTGCAGGAGTGGGACAAGTACCAGCACTGACAGAGTGAGGGATTTTCCAGTGCTCTGAGATAAGGCTCACTGTTAATACTGAAGGAGTGGGACCAGAACCAGCACTAATAGTGTGAGGGATTCGCCAGCGCTGTGAGATATGGCTCACTGTTAATACTGAAGGAATGGGTCCAGTAACAGATCTGATAGAGTGAGAGATTCACCAGTGCTGTGAGATAAGGCTCACTGTTAAATCTGCAGGAGTGGGACCAGTGCCGGCATTGACAGAGTGAGGGATTCACCAGTGCTGTGAGATAAGGCTCACTGTTAATACTGCAGGATTGGAACCAGTACCGGCACTGGCAGAGTGAGGGATTCACCAGTGCTGTGAGATAAGTGTCACTATTAGTGCTGCAGGAGTGGAACCAGTACCAACACTGACAGATTGATGGATACACCAGTGCTGTGAGATAAGGCTCATGGTTAGTAATGTTCGAGATGGACCAGTACCAGAACTGACAGGGTGAGTGATTCACCAGTACTGTGAGATAAGGCTCTCTGTTAATACTGAAGGAGTGGGACCAGTACCCGCACTGACAGAGTGAGGGATTCACCAGTGCTCTGAGATAAGGCTCACTGTTAATACTGAAGGAGTGGGACCAGAACCAGCACTAACAGTGTGAGGGATTCGCCAGTGCTGTGAGGTAAGGCTAACGGTTAATACTGCAGGAATGTGTCCAGTACAAACACCGACACAGTGAGGGATTCACCAGTGCGGTGAGACAAGACTCACTGTTAATACTGCAGAACAGGCACCCGTACCGGCACTGACAGAGCGAGGGATTCACCAGTGCTGTGCGATAAGGCTCACGGTTAATACTGTATGAGATGGACCAGTACCAGCACTGACAGAGTGAGGGATTCACCAGTGCTGTGACAGAAGACCCACTGTTAATACTGCAGAAGAGGGTCCAGTACCAGCACTGACAGAGTGAGAGATTCACCAGCACTGTGAGATAAGACTCGCTATTAATACTGCAGGAGTGGAGCCAGTACCAGCACTGACAGCGTGATGGATTGACCAGTGCTGTGAGATAAGGCCCACTGTTAATACTACAGGAGTAGGACCAGAAACAGCACTGAGAGCGTGAGGGGTTCGCCAGCGCTGTGAGATAAGGCTCACTGTTAATACTGAAGCAATGGGTGCAATAACAGAACTGAGAGAGTGAGGCATTCACCAGTGCTGTGAGATAAGGCTCACTGTTAATATTGCAGGAATGGGTCCAGTACCAGCACTGACAGAATGAGGGATTCACCAGTGCGGTGAGATAAGGCTCACTGTTAATATTGCAGGAATGGGTCCAGTACCAGCACCGACAGAGTGAGGGATTCACCAGTGCGGTGAGATAAGGCTCACTGCTAATATTGCAGGAGTGGGTCCAGTACCGGCACTGACAGAGTGAGGGATTCACCAGTGCGATGAGATAAGGCTCACTGTTAATACTGCAGGAGTGGGACCAGGACCAGCACTGACAGAGTGAGGGATTCACCAGTACTGTGAGATCAGGCTCACTGAAATTAATGCAGGAGTGAGAGCAGTACCAGCTCTGATGACGTGGTGTTGCCAAAGCTGAGTCCTCGCAGGCGCAATGGGAGTGGCCACGCCCCTCGGCAATGGCTGCCGCTGTTGGCGGGGCCATGCCGTCATCCGCGCGCTCACGGGATCGCGCTGAGGTGGTTTTAAAGGCCGTGCTGGGTCGCCTCAGAAGCCACGTGACCCCGAACAGCCAGCGTCCTTCAAGATAGTGGGCGGGGCCCTGTGACGTCCCGGGCTCCGATTGGTGTGTGCGGCTGTCAATCTACAAGTAACAGCCAACTGAAGAGACGGACTCAGTGATTGACAATAATTTGTTGCGCTTGCGTGCTCTGTGGCCGCAGTGCGCATGCTCGGTGCTGCTCCCGTTCCCCGGATGAAGCGCAGGCTCCTGTAAAACTCAGTTGAGGAAGAAACGGTTCTGGAGATAAAATGGCTGAGTTACGGGGGAGCCGCTGGAAACCAGACTGAGGAGCGGTGGATGGAGCTGGATCAGAGACTGGGTGGGCGGAGAGTGAGTGTGGGGATCACAGAATCACAGACATTTACAGCTCAGAAGGAGTCTTGTCCGTGCCAGCCTGTCCCACAGAGAGCGATCCTCCCCAGTCTTACTTTCCAGCTCCTTCAGAACATCAGAAACAGGAGCAGGAGTGGGTGTGACGGCCCTTGAGCCTGCTCCGACATTCAATCAGATCCTGGCTAATCATCGACCTCATTCCACTCTCCCGCCACATCTCCATATCCCTGGATTCCCCAGATTCCAAAAATCCATCTCAGCCTTGAATATACCCAAAGACTCGGCACTCACAGCCCTCTGGGGCAGAGAATTCTACAGATTCACAGCCTCTGAGGGAAGAAATTCCTCCTTATCTCGGTCTTAAATGGCCGACCCCTTATCCTGAGACTCTGCCCCTGAGTTCAAGACACTCCAGCCGGGGAAACAACCTCTCAGCATCTACCCTGTTAATCCCCTTCAGAATCGTGTATGTTTCAATGAGGTCACCTCTCATTCTTCTAAACTCCAGAGAGTATCGGCCCATTCTACACAATCTCTCATCAAAGGACAGCCCTCTCATCCCAGGAATCAATCTAGTGAACCTTCGTTGCTCTGTCTCCAAGAAAAGTATACCCTTCCTTAGATATGGAGACTAAAACTGTGCACAGTTCTCCAGGTGTGGTCTCACCAATACCCTATACAATTGTAACAAGACTTCCTTACTCTTATATTCCAACCCCCTTGCAATAAAGGCCAACATGCCATTTGCCTTCCTTATTGCTTGCTGTACCTGCATGCTAGCTTTCTGTGTTTCTTGCACAAGGACACCCAAATCTCTCTCAACACCAACATTTAAAAGTTTCTCACCATTTAAAAATTATTCTGTTTTTCTATTCTTCCTACCAAAGTGAATAACCTCACATTTCCCTACATTATACTCCATCTGTCACCTTACTGCCCACTCACTCAATCTATGTATATCCCTTTGCAGACTCTCTGTCGTCTTCTCGCAGTTTACTGTCCCACCTAGCTTTGTATCATCAGGAAACTTGGATACATTACACTTTGTCCCTTCATCTAGGTCAGTAATATAGATTGTAAATAGCTGAAGCCCCAACACTGATCCTTGCAGCACCCCACTAGTTACAGCCTGCCAACCTCAAAAAGATCCGTTTATCCCACCTCTCTGTTTTCTGTCTGTTAACCAATATTCTATCCATGCTACTATATTACCCCCAACCACATGAGCCCTAATCTTGTGTAATAACCTTTTCTGTGGCACCTTATCGATTTCCTTTTAGAAATCCAAATATACTACAGATTGACTGTCCCTTATCCGAAAACCTTGGGACCAGCTGTGTTTCGGTTTTCGGAAACTTTCGGATTTCAGAAGGTATTATTTCAGACTGGGAAACTCTGAACATTAAATTAATTTGGTAATTAGTATTTGCATTTAATATAAATGTTAAAAGTTCAGGCTACCTCTTGCGACTGTTGCGTGTCTCATTCCCCTTCCTGCTTCTCTGTGCTGCTGCTCACAGTCTGTTTACAGCTCCCCCTGCTCTGTATCTGAATTCCTTGACTTAGCGGGGGTCTGGTGCTCGACTGCCGCCACCAGTTGTGGGAAAGCCGGATATCGGCTGACTCCTATGCTAAGCTGGACCGCAAATCAGGTCAGAAAAGCATCGGCCGCATCGGGTCATGTTTGGTACCACTCCAGTTATGTCATGCGCACGACTTACCCTCCACAAAAAAAAATTCGGTTATCTGAGGTTTTGGTTTTCAGAAGTGCGGATAAAGGATAGTCTACCTGTATATCCAATGGTTCCCCTTTATTTACCCTGCTAGTTACATCTTCTAAAAACTCTTAATAAAATATCAAACATGATTTCCCTTTCAAAAAACCAAGTTGACTCTGCAGAATCATGTTATGATTTTTCTAAATGACTTGAAACCGCTTCCTTAACAATGGATTCCAGCATTTTCCCGACAACTGATGTCAGGCTAACTGGCCTGCAGTTCCCTGGTTTCTCTCTCGCTCCTTTCTTGAATAGTGGTGTTACATTTGTGACCTTCCAATCTGCTGGGACCATTCCAGAATCTAGGGAATTTTGGAAGATCGAAACCAATGCATCCACTATCTCTTCAGCCACCTCTTTTAGAACCCTAGGATGTAGGCCGTCAGGTCCAGGGGATTTGGTGGCTTTTAGTTCCATTAGTTTCTCTAGTACTTTTTCTCTACTTATATTAATTAGTTTAAGTTCCTCACCCTCATTTGACCCTTGGTTCCCCACCATTTTTGGTATGCTTTTTGTGTCTTCTACTGTGAAGACAGAAACAAGATATTTGTTTAACATTTCAGCCATTTCCTTATTCCCCTTAATAATTTCTCCTGTCTCAGCCTCTAAGGGACCAACGTTTACTTTTGCTACTCTCTTCCTTTTTACATATTGTAGATGCTCTTACAATCTGCTTTTATATTTCTTGCTCGTTTTCTCTCATTCCATTTTTTCCCTTTCTATCAATTTTTTGGTCAACCTTTGCTGGTTTCTGAAACTCTCCCAATCCTCAGGCTTACTATTATTCTTTGCAAAATTATAATCTTCTTTCAATCTAGTGCTATCCATAACTTCTTCAGTCAGCCACGTTTGGATTACTTTTCCCATGAAGTTTTTGTTTCTCAATGAAATGTACTTTGCTTCAGAATTATGAAATATTTCCTCAAATGTTAGTCACTGCTTATCTACCGCCATAATTTATTTTTCCAATCTACCTTTGCCAACTAGCCCCTCATACCTATGTAATTGGCTTTATTTAAGTTTAAGACTCTAGTTTTGAACTTGGGCAAGTCACTCTCAAAATTAACGTGAAATTCTAACATATTATGATAACTCTGCCCCAGAAGATCCTTTACTATGAGATTGCTAATTAACCCTGTCCCATTACACAATACAAGATCTAAAGTTGCCTGTTCCCTCGTTGGTTCCATGACACATTGTTCTAGGAAACTCCCGAATGCATTCCATGAACTGGTCCTGCAGACTCTTGGTCCTTAGTCCTGTAGGTTACGGCTCTTCAAGTGCACACCCGCCACGCAAGTACTTTTTAAATGTGCTGAGGGTCTCTGCCTCTACCACCCCTTTCAGGCTATGAGTTCCAGACCCCCACCACCCTCTGGGTGAATAAAATTATATCTCCTCTGCACCCTCTAGTGGATGGACCGGGGAGAAAGGGCTTTATTGGCTGAGGCAGCGAATATAAGAGCAGGGATGTTATGCCTGAACTGTATGAAACACTAGTTAGGCCGCAGCTAGAATACTGCGTGCAGTTCTGGTCACAGGAAGGATGTGATTGCATGAGAGAGGGTGCAGAGGAGAATTACAAGGATTTTGCCTGGGCTGGGGAATTTAACTATGTGGAAAGATTGGATAGGCTGAGGCAATTTTCTTTGGAACAGAGGAGGCTGAGCAGAGTCCTAATTGAGGTGTATAAAATTATGAGGGACCTCGATAGAGTCGATAGGAAGGACCTATTTCCCTTAGAAGACGGGTCAATAACAAGGGGGTATAGATTAAAAGCAGTTGGTCAAGGATTAGAGGGGATTTGAGGAGAATTCTTTTCACCCCGAGGGTGCTGGAGGTCTGGAACTCACTGCCTGAAAGGGTGGTAGAGACAGAGACCCTCATCACAGTTAAAAAGTACTTGGATATGCACTTGACATGCAGTAACCTACAAGGCTATGGACCAAGTGCTGGAAAGTGGGATTATGGTGGATAGCTCTTTGTCGGCCGGCACGGACAAGATGGGCCGAATGGCCTCCTTCTGTGCTGTAAATTTCTTTGATTATGTAACTCTGGGAGGATGGGCCCAGTGAGATCAGACAGTGTGTAACCTGGGGAGGATGGGCCCAGTGAGATCAGACAGTGTGTAACCCGGGGAGGATGGGCCCAGTGAGATCAGACAGTGTGTAATCCGGGGAGGATGGTCCCAGTGAGATCAGACAATGTATAACCCGGGGAGGATGTACCCAGTGAGATCAGACAGTGTGTAACCTGGGGAGGATGGGCCCAGTGAGATCAGACAGTGTGTAACACGGGGAGGATGGGCCCAGTGAGATCAGACAGTGTGTAACTCTGGGAGGATGGGCCCAGTGAGATTAGACAATGTATAACCCGGGGAGGATGTACCCAGTGAGATCAGACAGTGTGTAACCCGGGGAGGACGGGCCCAGTGAGATCAGACAGTGTGTAACTCTGGGAGGATGGGCGCAGTGAGATTAGACAATGTATAACCCGGGGAGGATGTACCCAGTGAGATCAGACAGTGTGTAACCTGGGGAGGATGGTCCCAGTGAGATCAGACAATGTATAACCCGGGGAGGATGTACCCAGTGAGATCAGACAGTGTGTAACCCGGGGAGGATGGGCCCAGTCAGATCAGACAGTGTGTAACCTGGGGAGGATGTGCCCAGTCAGATCAAACAGTGTGTAACCCGGGGAGGATGGGCCCAGTGAGATCAGACAGTGTGTATAATGGGGAGGATGGGCCCAGTGATTTCAGACAGTGTGTAATCCGGGGAGGATGGGCCCAGTGAGATCAGACAGTGTGTAAAATTGGGAGGATGGGTCCAGTGAGATCAGACAGTGTGTTACCCGGGGAGGATGGGCCCAGTGAGATCAGACAGTGTGTAACCCGGCGAGGATGGGCCCAGTGAGTTCAGATAGTGCCGGTTTCGCTTAAGCACAGAGAAATTGTTCATTTCCATCCAGAATTCTGGTGATTTTCCAGAAGCCCCGCAGGCAGGAAGAGGATCTGAGGAATTTGAGAGAATTAAACAGGAATACTCGGCCCTGAACTATTACTTCTCTGAAACGTTGGAGGAAAATTGTACACTACATCCCACTTCACAACATTAATAGTGTTATCAATTTCTGCTCTGCTATAATTCGACCTCCCGGGGAATGACAGAGTGATTGAGAAAGCTCCACAGCTGGAGTAAACAGGGATTGTAGACTGAGGAACAACAGCAGGTGAACCAACACAGGATTGTGAGAGCACCAACCAGAGAACCGTTCTAATTCAAAGAGCTTCGAGAGAGCGACTGGGGAGAATGGTCAGAGAGAGTCCCATTGACTCAGATACACACTGGTCCTGGAGATGGACTGGTGAGAAAGGTCAGAGAGAGTCCCATTTAGTCAGATACACACTGGTCCTGGAGATGGATCAGGGAGAAAGGTCAGAGAGAGTCCCATTGACTCAGATACACACTGGTCCTCGAGATGGACTGGGGAGAAATGTCAGAGATAGTCCCATTGACTCAGATACACACTGCTCCTGGAGATGGACTGGGGAGAAATGTCAGAGAGGGTGCCATTGACTCAGATACACACTGGTCCTGGAGATGGACCGGGGAGAACGGTCAGGGAGAGTCACATTGAATCAGATACACACTTGTCCTGGAAAGAGTCCACAAAGGCTACACAGTAAGGCAGGAAATGGTGAGAATGAGACTGGGAGCGTCTGACCACCGAGTACAATTATCCAGCATGAGGCCGTGCAATGAAATGTGAAGTGAGATCAGTTCGTTTCTCTAAACACACAGTCACACTGAATCTTGTGTGTATTTTAGAGTAAAGGGGTTTGATCGAAGAGGTGACTCCAGTCTGGGGCAGAGCCCAGCAGACTAACACGTGTCTGTTTATAGGTAGGGTTGACCTCACCGGCACCATCAGATCACAATGTTAAAATAGTTCAGGTCTGGTGACAAATCAAGGAGAAAGACTGAAAAGAGAAACTAATTATAGTCAATTAATTGAACACAATCAAAGACCAGCATGGTCTGTGACGAGCAGGTGCAGAGTATTGTCAGACAGTAAGGGCTGAGCACAGATTCATTACCTTTGGACATCTCCAGTGTTTAGTACTGGGGATGGTGAAAGACATTAAATGCCGGGTGAGCGTTTGCCTCCTGTTTCATTGGTCACAGTCACACACAATAAAGAAGTAGAACAACACCGATAAGCAGGGAACGTGCGTCCAAAATCAACGTCAGATACACAGCGAGCATCAGATTCCCAGTGTATTCTGAAATGGTGAGAACCGAAACCAAGTAAAACACAGAATATAGTCTGAAATGGGGATGAGTAAAATTATTAGAAATAAAAGCAGAAAATGCTGGAACATTCAGCAGGTCAGGCGGTGCCTGTGGGGAGAGGAAGGTGGGGTTAATGTTTCAGATCCTGAACCCGTTCTCAGGAAAGGTCATTGATCTGAACCGTTAACCCCACCATCCCCTCCCCACAGACACTGCCTCACCCGCTGAGTGTTTCCAGCATTTTCTGACTTTATTACATATTTCCGGTATTTAGCTATTTTGTAGTAAGATTAGAAGTTTGCTTTGATATTAGAAGAGATGTATGTTTCCTCCCAGCTACAATGTCCATTATATTCAGGGTGAGACTGCAATAAGTTCCTGTCCTTCCCCGCCCCCATGCACAGCCCACCGGGCCCCTGCCTCCCAGTCCGATCCCCGGAGCACCCCTCGGCACCTGAGTGTGACCAGGCTTTCCAAAGTAAGTGTTTCCTTGACCGTGCACCCTGCTGATGTGTGGAGATGCATGAAAAGCTTCAACAAGCACTGTCAGCGGGAGGGATTCTCGGGTGAGCCGCACCTGTGGGACAGGTAGCCTGGTAACATTAGCCATTGTCTTCAGTCCTAGCCACGAACTGTGTTCCCTAGCCGCCGACTCCATCCCTCTCCCTGCCCACTGTCTGAGGCTGAATCAGACCGTTCGCAGACTTGCTGTCATATTAGACCCTATGATCAGCATCCGACTGCATATCCACTCCACCAAAACCGTCTTCCTCCACCTCCATAACATTGATGTCTCCACCCCTACTCGGCTCCTCTGTTGCTGAAGCCCACATCCCTGCCTTTGTTATCTCTAGACTAGACTATTCCAAAGCACTGCTGGTCGGTTGCCCATCTCATACTCTCCATAAGCTTGAACACAGCCAAACTCGCACGTTGTCCCGTCCACCCATCACCCGTTTGCTTTCTGACCTACATTGGCTCTCGATCCAGCAATGCCTTGATTTATAAATTATCATCCTTGTTTTCAAATCCCTCCATGGCCTCGCCCCTCCCTATCTCTGTCACCTCCTCCAACCCTAAACCCTCGAGATCTCTGCGATCCTCTAATTCTGGCCTCTTGCACACTCCCGATTTTAATCACTCTGCCATTGGTGGCCATGCCTTCTACTGCCCTAAAGTCTGGAATGCCCCCTCTCTCCTTTAAGATGCCCCTCAAAACCTACCTCTTTGACCAAGCTTTTGTCACCTGTCCTAATATGTGGCTCGGTGTCAATTTTTGTTTGATAAGGCTTCTGCAAAGTGCCTTGGAACGTCTTATTACGTTATTAAAGGTATATAAATGAAAGCTGCTACTATGGAGACCTGTAAACTTGCCTCATCAGCCTGATAATTCGGGTATTTGGCTATCATATCCATCCAGGAGCTTTGCTGCACGCCATGTCATTCGGAATCAGTCCCTGGATCGTACAGATAATTTACAGCACAAATAGCTGGGGTTGCAGCGCTGGGTCGGAGCGGCTGGGGCGGCGGGGCTGGGGTGGCAGGGCTGGGTTGGCCGGGGGTGGGGCTAAGTCGGTGGGCAGACGCGAGTGTGCTGGTTGCGCTGTTTGACTGTGTCAGTGGGGTGGATGAGCAAGATATATGATAGTCACCAAGAAAACAAATAGGAATTCCGAATAAACCTTTTTAGCCAGAGAGTGGTGAGAATGTGCAACTCGCTATAACAGGGAGCGGTTGAAACGAAGGCAGTGAGGGTGGAGGAGACGGGATACGGCTTTAAGAAGATGGTTCGCAGTGGAGAAGAGAAGCTGGTTTTTAGCTTTGCATTCTAGAATGGTTCTGGGATAGTGAACAATTTTGGCACACAACAGCAGGACCCGATGATGCTTTAAGTTGTCCTGCCAGATCTGGCGGCAATTGGCTGAACCAGTTGTCCGCCATATCCGTTCATGAGGACAGAGAGCATGATGAATTGAGATGGAGGTTGAAATCACCGAGGGTGAGAAGTCGCTCGGTGCAGATGCTGAGGGAGGAAAGCTGTGAAGCTATTTGGTGGTATAATTATAATGGTACTTGAGTGGGCGGTAGAGAATGAGAATTTTAAATGAGAGGTGAGAGTGGTGGAATAAGGTGAGATGCTCAAAGGAGGAGAAAGTGGCGGAGGAGTACGGGGACAGAGCAAGGTGTGATTCGGTGATGGGCGGGGCAAGTGGTAGAAGGTATAGCCAGGACGGAAGGCTTCATTTAAGGGTAAAGTGTCATCACCCCTCAGCCAAGTTTTCATCAGGGCCATGATGTCGATGCAATCATCCATGATAAGCTCATGGACGGCAAGAACCTTGTTCACAGCGGAATGGACATTCTGGAGGGAGATGGGGAGAGGTTCAGTGATGGCTGACCCACTGCCAGCGTCCACAAGGTCAGCGCTGTGAGGGGTAAGTTGGATGGGATGGAGATTGACAAGATTAGCCTCCAGCGGGCGGGCTGGGTGGAAGGTTGGTTTAAGAGTAGGATAATGCAGTTGGGGTTGCTGCTCATGAGGAGGTACCGACAAGTGCCATATTGGGCCGTTCGGACAATGCCAAGAGAGGCACAGAAGGAAGCTGTAGTCTTATCCAAGAGGGCGTCAAGCCTGGGACTGCAGCAGGTGAGTAGGATGGTCGAAAATGAATGAAGGGTTAATGTAGGGATTTAGAAGGGCAGCGTGTCTGAGAGAGGAGAGATGAAAGGAAGCATAGTGACAGGAGAGAGTGATCAGGGAGGGATAGAGAGAAAAGGAAAAGAGGAGAAACAAGGGGCAATGGAAATGAACTGCTCGGGTCCGCAGCGCCAGCCAACATGCACATGCAAGATCAGCGGGACTTGCTGGATTTCACTGGGCAGCTGTCTGTGTCACACCTGATGTGGAGAGTTGATCGTGACACTCGGGAAATGCTTGATCCCAGAGCTAACAGCAGGTGTACTGATGGGGGAGGAGGGACTTGATGTCATGTTTAACAAGGCAGCATTCTCCTTCTCATTTTAATATTTCCATCCAACCCTCCAGTTGATATTATATTTATTACAGAGCATCAGAATCCGGGAACGCCTGTCAACACCACAGTTGAAGGTCCAGACTGGGAGGAAGATATATTAATGGTCAGGAGCCTGCGCATAGACACAGGTATGTTCACAAAATACTTTAAAGTACAATTTCTGTCCCGACAAAATGTCCAGATCTCGTGCCTGAACATGCAGCTCACACAGGAAGAGGGAACAGGACAGGGACTGAGTACAAAGAGGGATGTGAGTGACCACCTAGAGAGGCATCGCAGTCACAGGTGAAGGGAGTCCCTGAGTACTGGAACTGTCCAATAGATGCCTGGTATTGAGGGCCATAAGGTGGATGGAGACAGTGACTCAGAGGAGGTTCTTCCTGAGCAACAGTGTGAAACCAGGGAGCAGGGGGCCACCCAGTGGGGCGGGGGTGAAAGGCAGGTGGGGGACAAAAATAGAATAGCGATAGTGGTGGGAGATTCCATAGTCAGGGGCACGGACAGAATCGTCTGCAGCCCTGAGCAGGTTCCGAATGGTAAGATGCCTCCCTGGTGCCAGGGAGTAGAACATCCTGGAAAAGATGGGAAAATCTCTGGGAAGGGAAAGACAGCAGAATTTACTCATGTCGGAATCAGTTCCATGGACCAAAATACATTATAGAGGGAATATTGAGACTGAGGCACTAGACTAAAGATAAGGCCTCAAGGTGGTGATCTCTGGATTGTTTTGCACTGGGCCGCTTAATGACGGAAGTATGAGGCAGGTCAATCTGAGACTGCTTGGCTGCAGCAGGAGGGAAGGGTTCACGTTCTTGGGGCACTAGCGTTAGTTCAGGGAGAAGGGCAGGTTCGGCTGCCATCTGAACCCACCAACAACAACGGTTTTACAGAATAGGTGAATGGAGCAGTGGGAAGTATCAACTGATATGACTGTAGGGTGGAAATTATCTGCATCTGAGACTAAAGAGCGGAATTAATAAATCTGTTGGAGCTGAAACAGAATATTTATGAAATAGTGAAAAATTATTAGCAGGAAAAAGGAAGGTTGTTTTTGAGTAATGAGAGATGAAGTGACTTGGTGTTAAAAAAAATGTAAAATAAAAAAGGGTGAACATTCCAAAGAATTGGATTTAAGATTCACTGTTGTGCCTGTAAATGTACAAATCATTCCAAAGACATTTGGAAAGTTAGAAGTATGAGAGACGTGCTTTAGTATCGATAGGACAGGGCCAGGGATTTCACTGGACTCAGACATGTTTCTGGTAATAATATTTTCAGGAGAGAGAAAAATAATTGTGAATGCCAGAATTAATAAAAGACAGCACTAGAAGAACAACAAAACACTTGGATTTCGACAGCATCTTGAACATAGTAAAACGTTTCAAGGCGCTTCACAGGACTGTTATCAAACACAATGTGACACCGAGCCACATAAAGAGATATTAGGACAGGTGAACAAACACTTCTTCAAAGAGATAAGTTTTAAGGAGCGTCTCAAAGAATGAAAGAGATATTTTGAACACAAGGATGTTCCTGTGGCTATATTAAGATAGAATCCGTGCATTTTAAAAGAAAATAGTGAAAAGACACTATTACATATTTTGAATAATTTGTTCAAAAAAGGTGTCATGCCAGAGGACTAGCGGTTGGCTAACGATATACGTATATTTAAGAAAGGAGATAGAACATATCTAGGAAACTAGAGACCAGTCAGCATAACATCAATAGTAGGAAAAATAATGGATTCTGTACTAAAAGATAAAATAGAAAAACATCTAGAAACCAAAAATATAATAACGAATAGTCAACATGGATTTCAAATGGGAAAGTCTTGCTTGACCAGTTTCATTGAAATCTTTGAAGAGGGAACAGAGAGAGTAGACAGAGGTAATGTAGTAGATGTAAAATATCTAGATTTCTAAAACTTCTTTGATAAGATACTGATGTAATAAAACTCACTATGCACTTGGTTTGATCATAAAGCAAGGCTTTAATCAACTTGTTTCAGAACATGGAGGTCTAGTTGTACTTCACTAGTTGCTTGTCTTACAAAATGTCACTGGCGAGCTGGGGCCGATGCCTGAGTATTTATACGCCTTGGACGACGCCACCAGCTGGCCTTCCAGCGTTATTTCACGAGTAGTTTCTTGATGAATGATGAGATTTATAACATTCTTCCAGCCTATAAGATTTGGAAGTCCGACGACTTCCTCTTAGCAGATCAGGTGGACCACGAATAGACACAGTCTCTTAGATTTTTGTTTATCGCTAGAAGGCAAGTCTCCCCGGACCGTGTCTTGGTCCCTGGGCCGCTTGATCCATACCGTTGGATCAACAGGGCCCCTGTTGCTCTGATCAACCTGAGGGAGGCTGGGGAGATTGTGACTCCGGGTGCGGAACTGGCTTCATCCTGTTGGATGGCCGGGGATTGACCGGCGTCCAGGCCTCAGGTGGCCATCCCATGGGGAGTGCGCAGCTCCCTGAGTGGATCCGGTGGGGCAGCTGGCAGATCTCTCGATGCCCCAGGTAGGGCTTCATCTTTGGGGGAGTGCAGAGTGTAGGCATCATCCCCGTGGGTCCCGCTATCGGTTGGGTCCGTGGAACCAGCCGGACAGGGAGCCAGGTCCCGGGGCGAAATGGTGGACTCCCGGCCATCCGGGTACCACACGTGCGCGTACGTGGGGTTGACGTCTGTGTGTTCTACCTCGTCGACGAGAGCATCGATTTTAGATGATCGGACGAATCATCAGACCAGCACGGGGCCAGGAGCTGCCAACCATGATGGTAGAGGTGTCCCATGGGTGGAGCGACGCTGGAAGCTGAAGAATCGCTCGTGAGATGTGACATTGGTATATATAGAAACGAGAGACCTGATGGAATGTAACACGTCAGGGAGCATAGTTTCCCACTGCTGGTCTGGTAGTTTGCGTGACCTCAGCGCAAGGCGAACAGCATTCCAAATGATAGCGTTGTATCTCTCAAACTGTCCATTACTGATGGGATGGTACGGTGTCATTTTACTTCTGGTGAATCCCCGTTGGGACAGAGAACTTTTGAGTTCACTTGACATGAAGGAGGGACCCCGATCAGAGTAGATGAAATTGGGCGTACCGCAAAGGGAAAAGACTTGATCAAGGCATTTGATCACTTTGGAAGTAAGCATATTGGGACAGGGGAAAGCAAAGGGAAAGCGTGAATATTCGTCCACCATAGTCAGTCAGTAGGTGTTTCGCGTTGAGGAGGGCAATGGCGCTTTAAAGTCAATGCTGAATCGCTGCATAGGCTGCATAGCGTGTATGAGCGAGCCATCCGATGGATGGCAGAATTGAGGTTTTAATTCCGCACAAATTCTACAGGAGGAGAATGTTCTTTTCACTTCTTCCGTAGAAAATGGGAGATTTTTAGATCGCACAAAGTGCAACATACGGGTACCACCAGGATGGCATAAGTCAGTATGAAGATCCGCCAGAGTCGTAGTTGACATAGAAGAGCAGAATGCCCGTGTGAGGTTGACTGGGGCCACATTCTCTTTGCCGGGTCGATAATGTATGGTGTATCCAAAGGCAGCCAATTCCATCCTCCAAAGTTGTATTTTGTTATTCTTGCATTCGCGGTTATCCAGCAGAAAGGCCACGCAGCGCTGATTGGTTATAAGTGTGAAATGATGACGAGCGAGAAAATGACTCCATTTATGTACCACTTCGATGATGGCCGTAGCCTCCTTCTCGACAGGAGGATAATGGAGCTCGCTACCCTGCAAAGTTCTGGACAGAAATGCAAAAGGTCGACCACCTTGATTCAAGGTACCAGGGATCGCCACATCCGATGCATCGCACTCGACCACGAAAGGAAGATTTTCATCAATGGAATGAAGCGTGGCTTTTTCCAGTTGTCGCTTGAGGAGGTTGAAAACTGAAATAGCTGTTGCTTGTAATGGAAATGAGTGCATGAAGCAGGGGCTGGATCTTGTCGGTGAAGTGGGGTATCCATTTCGCATAATAGTCGAACATGCCGAGTGCCCGATGAAGAGAGCTGAGATTCGTAGGGGCAGGGAGTTTCTGAAGCGGACGAAGTCACTCCGGATCTGGTTTGATGATACCATTGCCCACCCAGTAGCCAAGGATGTTGACTGATGGTACTGATTTCACATATTTGGACTCATTTAAGTTTAAGTTGCGATGACGGAGAACGTCAAAACATTTCTGGAGTTTGGCATCATGCTCCTTCTGGTCATGACAAGCAAAGGTGATGTTATCCAGATATGGAAAAGTGTCCGTTAAGTTCTCCTGTTTGATTAGGCTATCCATTGGCCGTTGAAAGACGGCCACCCCATTGGTGACCCGAAATGGAAGGCAACAAAACTGGTAAAGCCGACCATTGGCCTCAAAGGCTGTATACTTCTTGTCAGTCTTTTAACGGTACGTGATGGTACACGCTCTTTAAATCAAAGGTTGAAAATACCTTGTAGTTAGCAAGGTTATTGACCATGTCATTGATGCGTGGTAGTGGGTAGGCATCCAGTTTGGTATACTGGTTAATAGTTTGCGAGTAATCGATGCAAGGACGTTTCTTGTGTTGCTTCAGAGGATTTTTGATAACGACGACTTGAGCCCGCCAGGAAGATGAACATGGCTCAATGATACCGTCAGCTAGAAGGCGAGAGATTTCTGCCTCGGTAAAGGATCGATCATCTTGGCTGAAACGTCGTGATTTAGTGACTATGGGTTTGCATCAGGGTGGAAAAATTGGCAAACAAGGAGGGCTCGTCGCGTGAATCCAACAAAAGCGCACAGAATGGTACTTTGGAAATATTAAGCTCCGGCTTTGACCCTCTAAATTCGAAAGTGAGTCTTTTGTGTTGTTTCTGTAAAACCTGTCCCAGGGGCACATCACTCTATAGGTTCTTGAGCACCCCAAGCCGGGTGGAGAAATAAGTGCAGCCATTGAGAATAAGGTCGACAAGACAAAAGCCGGAATAATTGGTGGTCAGTGTTGTCGGAGCCATTGCAATTTCCCTGTCTGAGGGGTAAATATACAGTTTTAACTTACTGACAGCCCGCTCACTAATGAAGCTGTCAGAGCTGCATGTATCGATTAGTGCACTCAAAATGTGTCCATTTACCGAAAACTTGTGGCTGCGTGGGACTTGACATATAGCTGCTGTCGTATTTGGATAGCGGCGTTATAGACTACACAGTCTTCGATATAATCAAACACATGAGGGGATACATGATTAGCAAGTATCACTAATTTACCAGGAACATTTTCACCCCACGCTCTGAGGAAGTTGCTGAAAGTGCGATACCAGTGTTTCCATACCTTACATAGATACATAGAGATAGGAACAGGAGTAGGCCATTCGGCCCTTCGAGCCTGCTCCGCCATTCAATGAGATCATGGCTGATCTTCGTCTGAGATCATAGCTGATCTTACCAGTTCAGTACCCCGTCCCCGCCTTTTCTCCGTAACCCTTAATCCCCTTAGCCTTCAGAAATATATCCAATTCTCTCTTGAAAATATTTATTGAATTAGCCTTCACAGCCCTCTGTGGCAGGGAATTCCACAGGCTCACCACTCTTTGAGTGAAGAAATTCATCCTCATCTCTGTTTTAAATGATTTGCCCGCTATTTTTAGACTGTGGCCCCTGGTTCTGTGCTCCCCGGCCATTGGAAACATTCTCTCTGAATTCAGCCTGTCCAGGCCTGCCATAATTTTATATGTTTCGATGAGATCCCCTCTCAATCTTCTAAACTCCAGTGAGTACAAGCCCAAACTATTTAATCTCTCTTCGTAGGTCATTCCCGCCATTCCAGGTATCAGCCTGGTGAATCGCCGTTGCACTCTTTCCATGGCAAGAACATCCTTCCGCAGATGGGGCGACCAAAACTGTACACAATACTCCAGATGCGGTCTCACCAGCACCTTGTACAGCTGTAGTAAGGTATCCCTATTCCTATACTCGAAACCCTTGATATGAAGGCCAACATACCATTTGCCTTCTTAATCGCCTGTTGCACCTGCATGCTCTCCTTCAGTGACTGGTGCACAAGAACACCCAGGTCCCTCTGCACTTCCCCATCTCCCAATCTATTGCCATTTAGATAATAATCTACCCTCCTGTTTTTACCCCCAAAGTGGATAACCTCGCATTTATCCACATTATAGTGCATCTGCCACGTATCCGCCCATTCCCCCAACCTGTCCAAATCGCACTGTAGCCTCCTGACATCCTCATCAGAGCCCACCCCTCCTCCTAGTTTAGTGTCGTCAGCGAATTTGGAAATATTGCATCCAATTCCCTGATCCAGATCATTTATATATATTGTGAACAGCTGGGGTCCCAGGACAGATCCTTGCGGCACCCCGCTGGTCACTGCCTGCCACTCCGAAAACGAGCCGTTTATTCCAACTCTCTGTTTTCTATCCGCCAGCCAGTTCTCTATCCACGTTAATACTTTGCCCCCAATCCCATGAGCCTTAATTTTGCATGATAATCTTTTGTGTGGAACCTTATCGAAGGCTTTCTGGAAGTCAAGGTACACCACATCCACTGGCTCTCCCCCATCTATTCTACCAGTTACCTCCTCAAAAAATTCCAGCAGATTAGTCAAACACGATTTACCCTTTGTAAATCCATGTTGACTCTGTCCGATCCTTTCCCCATTTGTCAAGTGCTCCGCTATTTTATCCTTAATAATGGACTCTAGCATTTTGCCCACAACCGATGTAAGGCTTACTGGTCTATAATTCCCTGCTTTCTCTCTACCCCCCTTTTTAAATATTGGGGTAACATTAGCTACCCTCCAATCCACGGGTACTGTTCCCGAGTCAATGGAGTTCCGGAAGATGATCCTTAGAGCATCTGCTATCTCCAGGGCCACCTCCTTAAGTACCCTAGGATGTAGTTTATCAGGCCCCGGGGATTTGTCGGCCTTCAGTCCCCTCAACTTACCCAACACCATATCCCTAGAGATACTAATTTCTGTCAGCTCCTCCCTCTCATTAGTCCCTATGTTTGCCGATATTCCTGGGAGGTTATTTGTGTCCTCCTTTGTGAATACAGAACCAAAGTATGAGTTTAATTGGTCTGCCATTTCCTTATTCTCCATTATATATTCTCCCGAATCGGACTGCAAGGGACCGACTTGGGATTTTACCAGTCTTTTCCTCCTGATATACCGATAAAAGCTTTTGCAGTCTGTCTTTATGTTTGCTGCAAGTTTACTTTCGTATTCTATTTTGCCCTTCCTGATTAATCCCTTGGCGGCTGTAATTGAATTTGGGTCCAGGTCGAGACGGGCGGGTCTGAGTAGTTTCTCCATGATGGATCAATTACTTGTCTGAGTTCCCTTCTATGGTTCGAGTCGTAGCTGGCTGTTCCTCAAATCATCCAAAGCGTGGAGTCGATATCAAGTAGATTAAATTGATGTAATAAAATTCACTAAGCACTTGGTTTGATCATAAAGCAAGGCTTTAATCAACTTGTTTCAGAACATGGAGGTCTAGTTGTACTTCACTAGTTCCTTGTCTTACAAAATTTCCCTGGAAAGCTGGGGCCGACGCCTGAGTATTTATACTCCTTGGACGGCACAACCAGCTGGCCGTCCAGCATTATTTCATGAGTAGTTTCTTGATGAATGAGATTTATAATAGGTACCACATAATAAACTTATGTGTAAGGTGAGAGCATAAGGATTCGGGGGACAGGTAGCAGAATGGATAGCTAGGTGGCTGCAAGAAATCAGAGTGGGGTAAAGGGTAGCTATTCAGAGTGGCTGAACATGGGTAGTGGTGTTCCACATGGATCAGTGCTGGGACCATTGTTGATCACAATTTGTATTGGCCCTGAAATTCCGTTCCCTACGGGTGTGTACGTGATGTGTACTCACCCGTAGGGACAACGGTAGTGCCGGTTTCACGCGTGCACCGCGCATATGTTGGAAACCGGAACTTCCGTTCAAAGGAGAAAGTGCTTCACAGGTCAAACACCGGCGCCAGATAGGCAGCGCATACGGCCGCAACTTCCATTTTTTCCAGCAGTGCTTCAGTCCAGGCAAGTCTGAAACAGCTGCGCCTGGAAAAGCAGGAGCAAGGCCGCCTGCTTTTAACAAGGTAAGAGGTAAAGAAAGCAAAAGTGAAATTTTTTTCCCACACATTTATCATTTTAAAATACTTTAAAGAAAGGTAAGTTTATTTTTAGACCTGTTAAAATCTTTATTTTTATTTCAAAAATTTAAATTTTTGTTTAAAATTGTTAATTTATGTAATTTATATTAATTTTAAAAATGTGATTTTTTTATTTTATTTTATTTATTTGAAGTTTTATTTGATGTTTTGGGGCTGATCTCTATTTATAGATTGGACATGTCTTCCTGTCCAATCTATGAATGGAGATTCCCTGCTCTGATTTGCTCCCCATGGCCCACGTGATCCCAGGGACGCTGCGAACTCGCTGCGCCCCGGGGATACGTGAGCACTGCACACTGGCAGTTTGAGGAGGCACAGCTACGGAATTCTATGCCGGCCCAGAGCATTATGGTCGGCGCAGTTCGTTTGCGCAGGTCGGGGGCTTACGCCCGCGGGAAGCCTCCAACCGGAATTTCTGGGCCATTAACAATTTCGAGTTTGGAATCAAAAACACAATTTCTCAATTTGTGGACAACATCAAATTGGGAGGGATAGTCACTGTTGAGGAGGACTGCAATAAATTACAGGAAGACATTGGCCCAGAAATTAGGTTCGGGGGCTTGCCGCGGGTGCAAGCCCCCGATATGCACTTGCCTAGCGTGCCGGCCGTTGTGCTCTCGGCGTGCGTGGAAATCCGTTTTATTGAGGAGCACTCCTGAGCAGCTACTGACGTCACGCCGCCCATGAGTGCAGCCTGTGCGGAGCGTCCAGTGCGGAGTGTAAGGGAGACACGCCCTGTGGGGTCGCATTAGCATAGGACACGCCCCCAATCTTTTTCACGAGC